>NC_136878.1:42259184-42859184 GCF_949152265.1 Phoxinus phoxinus
TGTCTGTCTGTCTGTCTGTCTGTCTGTCTGTCTGTCTGTCTGTCTGTCTGTCTGTCTGTCTGTCTGTCCAAATATTGTATATAAAATAGTTTATTTTAATACATTTACTCAATTTATTCATTATATGTGGGAACCGAACAACACAATTTTAGAACAACCAAGAAATGCTTTATTATGTACAAAAACAAAAATGTTAATGTCAATACATCGCAATAAAACTGACTTATTTACAAGGTTTAAAAGGTACAATATAAAAGACTAATTCAAATAACGCATTCTATTGTCCACTGTTCTTATTAAATGAATTAAGAAGAATATCTGGTTGATGAAGATAAAGGTACATTGTGTTCACATCCCTTTGATCATGCGGCCGTTGAACACACTGTCCTTTTGAACATTCGCCCACTTGATGTGTCCCTGTGTGTTCTAGAGGCATTAGGGGGTTCAATGAGTAAAAAAATAAAATAATAATACAAATTTGTGTGCAGAGTGAATCTTTGCATGCTGGGTACTTGTTTGCTACTACACTGCTGCTGTCTCCATCACACTCACTGAAAGGAACTTCATTTGAATTTCATATGATTCCATGTATGCACCCAAGTCAATTCTTAGAAAAATAGCTAATACATTATTTGTTAATACATTTGTGGATGTGTATGAGCAGGGTCTAAAGTTGACTTTCTCACCTGTCTGGAGGTGAACTAAGGAAATGTCCCATGCAGCTACAAATCTTTTTAAACATTTAAATGTAATTAAAAAATTACATTATGTTGCAATTCTTAAAAAAATAAAATAAAAATAATAATTAACCCGTTAAACATGAAACAAGTATGCAGTCATTTAAGACATTTCTCCTCATATAGAAAGTGAATCCATTTTTCTTTAAAAATTAATCAAAAACCCCACATTGAACCTTTTTTTATGGTTTCTTATGTCTCATTCAAAGGAATCTGCAAACATATACTGTATGTCACAAAGACAACATGTAACATTAAATCTCATCAACGTTACATTTTTATGAAAATTATACTCTATCCAGGAACAAATATTAGACAGAGCAAAGCCGTAAATGCCAGACTCCCAGCGGACCACTGAGTCAACAGGGACTGACTGCTGATTATGAGTCTGTCACTCAAACAGAGATATACAGTGATTTTTACACTCCAAGTTGTCATGCATAATAAACCATGCATGTGATCTGATAAAAAAACAATGCTTAATGTTCATTAATATTAATGAATGAGCTTTGTTGCTGCCTTTTGAAAGGTTGTGCATGTCGGCAAATGTGTGTGTATGTGTGTGTGTGTGTGTGCGTGTGTGTGTGTGTGTGCTTTTGTTTATATTACATTGTGGGAACCAAATGTCCCCACAAGGATAGTAAAACCTGAAATCACCTCCATTGTGGGGACCAGCCAGCGGTCCCCATGAGGGGAACGGGTTAATAAACATACTAAATTATATTTTTTCGAAAATGTAAAAATGCAGAATGTCTCCTGTGATGGGTAGGTTTAGGGATAGGGGCAGTGTAAGGGGATAGAATATACAGTTTGTACAGTATAAAAACCATTACGCCTATGGAATGTCCTCACAAGGGTAGCAAAACACCCTTGTGTGTGTGTGTGTGTGTGTGTGTGTGTGTGTGTGTGTGTGTGTGTGTGTGTGTGTGTGTGTGTGTGTGTGTGTGTGTGTGGAAAGACACTCAATCCTGACCCTGAGTTTATGAAATGTATTTTTTTTGTTTGTTTCTGTTCTCTTTCCAGATTTTTTGTTTGTTTGAAATACACTCTAAAAAATGCTGGGTTGTTTCAACCCAATTTTGGGTCAAATATGGACAAACCCAAACGTTGGGTTAAAAGTGTAATTTAAAAATTTAACCCAATGGCAGGGTTTGCCCATATTTGACCCAAAATTGGGTTGAAACAACCCAGAATTTTTTAGAGTGTAGGGTTATATTCGTTTTCTGCCTAAATGTCACATAAAAACAAGCTGTAGTTGGTTATTTTACATGTAATTCAGGTGGCCTCTTCCTATCTAAATGGGTTGTATTGGCCAGAATAATCTTCAAAGCAGACCAGTATGCGGTTAGTTGAAAGCCAGGCTCTGCAACATGTGACAATGCTATTCAAAAAGTCAACTTGAAATGTAGATTCACATGTGACTGTTTGCTTATATTCACAGCTATAATAGTCACTACATCTTATGGCTCTCGCACATAGAAAGACACCCCCTTTAGCCCCTAATCCTTGCCTAACCAGCTGCCAGGGCCACATGCCTCTTATTCGTCAATAACCCCTCCCAAACACACCCTTAAATTTAATATAGGTCACACAGGAGTCCCCATATAACCCACAGTCTGTAGCCTGTCAATTATTAACAAAGTCCTTAATTGTTTGAATGTTCTTTCCTGGACAGATCGAGCAGTGCACACCGACATGAACATATGCAGTGGTCAGTCGGAAAGGTGTGAGTTCACAATGGTATATTGTGTCTGTGGTTATGTGTGTGTTTTCAGATACAAAGGGCTACCAACAGATGATGTTACCATGGTTCAAAGTTCATCTATTATGCTTTTTTGCACTTTTTTCGTTCTTTTCCCCCCACTTTCCTTTAGTGTGTAATATAGGTGTGTGTATATGCACATAATATAACAATATAACACGTTTTTTTGGGAGAATGAGCCGGTTCGACCAACTGTTGAAGTTTGCCGGGGATTAGCGAGGAGTCTGATGAGTGAGTTGGCAATACTATGGAAGCCTGAGGCATACTGGAAATATGCTTATTATGACTACTGTTATTAAATCACATTTTATTAAAACCTGCAAAAACCTTTCTGTCGAGAGATGTAAATAAATGTTACTATACTTTCTTCTTGTGCATTCAGATTATATTAAGTTGTTAATGTTGTTGTTAAAAAGTTATTAAGCGAAATCAGGGAGTTTAAAAGACTGGTTTATTCTTTCTATATAGGCTACTTTAAAGATGTAGAACAACTCCGTGTTTATGCAAGTCTGTAACGTGTGCTGTAGGTGCGAAACTTCAAGGAATCTTATCTAAGAAGTAGGCAACTCAATATTGGTCAGTCTTTTCCGACATAAAGGATCCGCGAATGAAACTGTGACCACAATTAGCAATATGTGTTCACACAAATAACTTTTTATTTGAATGTTTCATGCAATGCCACAAATGACTTTATTTGTTTCATTTGGTATAATATGGCACTGAGTTGTCATTAGTCATTAGTCATCATTAGTATAATAGGTTTATCAAAGGGTAAAGAGGTTGTTTAATGCATAGATTTTATGCACTCTCTCATTAATAGCATTTTTTAATAGCAAAAGGTTACAAGTGTATCTTTAAATGCTGCACAATTTCAGATTTAGATCAAAACAACAGGTGCCAGCTTCTCTAACCATCAGGTTGCCACTAAATCAGCTGGAAACTAGAATATCATTATTAAAATATTTGCTAGTCTTAAAACATCTCGGCAGTTCCATTATACAAATATCACCGTCTCTGATACTATATGAGGAGTAAAAACAGCAAAAGCCGGATAATATTCTTAACACCATCCAGATGTTTTCAGACTTGTTCTGGAATAATACTTCACATCTCATATTTTTCATATCCATATGAACATTCATATTTAAAGCTAAAGTAAGATTATCATTTTTTTGGTTAAAACATATTCTCTTAACCCAGTTTATTGTTCATTGACTACTATTATTGGGTTTATCTCCCCAAAAGAAGAAACATTGAGCCTCACAGGCACTAGAAAACATTGAGAAGTCTGCTACGATCCGTCAATGTTATTCCAGCTCTTTTCGCATTACATGGGAAAAGCTTCGGTTACAGACAATAAAGCCCAAATTCACTGCTTTTAGACCTTCAAAGATTAAACAGGTCATGGACATGTCAAAGCGAATGGGACATTGAGATGCAACGCGCTACAATGGACACTTCAATACCATACAGCCTCAACACACACCCGCTCAGAAACACAAATGTCTTGTGTAGACAGCCTCAAACTGCTGTGGTGCGTCATGTCAAAGCATGCTTTACACCCGGCACAGATACTTTGCACGATATGTTTGCAAGGTTGTTTGAAAATATGCGTTATTTTGTAATTCTGCGTCAGGTGTCACCAGTGTCACAGAAACAACATACTTAATCTTTAATCATATTTTTTCATATTTATTTTTATACTCAGATCACTGCACATAAATGGTTAGAAAGACAAATCAATAAATATGAATGATACTGGCACATTCATAGTGAATACCGGTACTTCATACCCTGCATATATGAGTGCTTTAATACACTGTAATAATGCCAGACTGATATGTTTGCTGATATTCAGCTATATTCAGATGAAGCTGATAAACACACTTAAAGTACTTGGCCGATTAACAGAAGTGTGTCTTTTTCAAAGTGATAATGCATATTTTGTGTAAATATTGTGCAGAATAAAATTGTGTCGATAATAGTCAATTACAGTCAATTACCTATCTGTACTAGTCAATTATAATGGCAGATCACATCAGCCTATAATTTAGCTATTCAGATTACTGATATGTCTGAGATGTAATTCTGTTCATTTACAAAAATAGAGGCGTGTACATTTAAAAAGAGTAAATGAGTTTCATTAAGAAACTGAGTCAAGTGCTTTTTTTTATATCACACTATTTTAAGGAGGGTTTCGCAAATACCTTTAAAATATCAAAGGCATGTGCTGTACATATCCAAAACAAAAGAACAAAAACTGAAGACACAGCCCTCGTCCCTCCTCTGGGAGCTCTATTTGTTTTGGGGATGGGCGGTGACTGTCTGCGCGTGCATTTATGCTGCTATTCATTTTGCAAAGGACGTGAATGATAAATGATTTTTAAACACTCTCAGATGCGGTATCGCCCCAAGTAATCACACTAATTAATGTCTGCTCTCACTTAAAAGAGAACAATAAAGAGGACTTAATGGCTAACCCAAAAACCCAGAAAGGTGCGTGTGTGTGTGTGTGTGTGTGTGTGTGTGTGTGTGTGTGTGTGTGTGTGTGTGTGTGTGTGTGTGTGTGCCAGCATAGCAGCAGAACGTGCAAAGCATATGCCAAAAAAACAATACACAGAGGCAAAGAAGGTGAGAGACTCACAGAAAGACAAAAGGAGGGAGAGGAGAGAGAGACACAGACAGAGGACAAAAGGAGAAAAAAAGCACTAAAGAAAGAGCAAAATAACTAGTAGTTTTTTTTTCAGCACCCTGTTGTGCGCATTTAAAAAATGTGTGTTCTGTAGACTTACTGGCACAAGTCAATCAATCAATCAATCAATCAATCAATCAATCAATCAATCAATCAATCAATCAATCAATCAATCTATCAATCAATCAATCTATCAATCAAATCAATCAAATCAATCAAATCAATCAAATCAATCAAATCAAATAAATAAATCAATCAAATCAATCAAATCAATCAAATCAATCAAATCAATCAAATCAATCAAATCAATCAAATCAATCAAATCAATCAAATCAATCAATCAATCAAATCAATCAATCAATCAATCTATCAATCTATATATTTGGGCATATATCAGTAGCATAAAGTCAAATACCAGCTAAGCTCTGTCACCCCAAAAATCAGCTGAGAAACTGGTTCTAACAAAAGACAGTTAAAACCGAGTGTCATCCTTATTCACCCTGAATAATCTTTTATCACAGCTTCCCAGAGCAGCAATATGCTAATATAGGAAGACTTTCTCTTTTGTGAAAGGATTGTGGCTTTAAGATGAATCAGCAATTGGAAGAAAAGTATACTTTTATATTTATGTCTGATGAATATAATGAACACCATACCTGCATGCAAATCCTTCCCAGCACCAGTTATGTCATTTATTGGTTAGTTTTTTTATAATTTCATGACATTGGATGCTCGTAATTTTTTTACATTTAATTTTCTCTTTATATATAGTTGTGACATACAGCGCCCGCCTCCTTTGCATATGCAATTGAAGAGTGCGTATACGAGCACAGTATAACGTCTGACAGTTACATTTTCTGAGGTGAGAGACTTTATTTTCTAACAAATTACCAATATAACATTAGAAAATAATGACACTGACATAACGTAACATTTCTTCTGATGCACTGCATGTTTTAGAGTGAAGCGGGGCACTGTGTTCAATTATGGGTTGATTCTCATGGAAGCTTGTTTTCCCACTGAATAAAACAATTTAATAGATAATTGTGACGTTTTATCTCACAATTGCGAGTTTACATCTCATTGCGGGATTTAAACTCGCAATTGTGAGAAAAAAAGTCAGAATTGACAGTCTCGCAATTGACCGTTCGCAAAGACCCGCCCCCCTTAGTTACTGTCGCTATGTCCGACAAGCTACTCCGCTCTCACACACACCATGTTCTCATGCAGTCAACACATCGCGGAGCAGAGAGGAGACTGACAACACACTGACAGACAGGACAGACCAGGTTACTTTTCGGTTACTTTTGTAATTAAACATATTAAACAAAGTCTCACCTTTCAAATTTGGTCATTTTTTAAAAGAAATTTAAACAATAAATACCATTTTGTGGCTCTTTAATGTGTCGTGACAGATCGCTGTAGAGCATCAGTTAAATCTGCTCGTGAACCGATCATCTCTTCCTTCTAGTTAATTTATAGCATCAAATAAACATGGATGAACATAAGAAGGAATGTTGTTTTAACCGCGGAAAGGCGTCAGTACACTCCGTTTTTTCAAGTTCAAATCCTCCAATGTTAATCTAACTCTCCTGAATGCTTTGTCGGACAAAATGGCGGATGGCGAAGTATGATTGGTCAGATCACCTGTCAATCAAACTCCCTGCGAAGGGTCAATTATGACTTTTCTCACAATTATGACTTTATATCTCGCAATTGCGACTTTATTTTAACCAATTCTGACTTTATAACTCGCAATTGCGAGAAAAAAAGACAGAATTGTGAGATAAAAGACGCAGTAACCCTTTTTATTTTTTATTCAGTGGCGGAAACAAGCATCCATAGATTCTTGTAAAGAATGAACCCAAGTGTGAATACCCTTAAAAAGCAACTATTGGCAGCAGAGTGAGGTCTCTTTGTTATTTTTGCCTGGACGTCTCAGTAGCAGCAATATAAGATCAAATGTTTGTCATAAAATCGCAATCACAATACATGACACAATACATTACAGCCCTATACTGTAAATAAATATTTATTTTGTTTGTCCCTCTGCCCCGCAGTTGTCTTCCCTTCCAGTCATCTGCAAGGTCACGCTCAAAAGTGATGTTATAATACACTGCCCACAAGTCCCATATGACACTGCTGTCATGACAACTGTCTGGCCAGCTGTTTCATAGCTGACTGATGTAGGATTCAAACTGGATGTGTTATTTGCAGTCATATAGATAGAGTATACAGGAGGTTGGGTGTAGCAGTATGTAGTAATACAGTAGAGAAATGCACTGCAGTGTGTAATCTGAGGGCGTACTACTGTGCGTGGTACAGTAGATTTAAATGGTTTCTTGTACCACCACGTGTTTGGTCTTGTGAAGCTGAACGTAAAGCGTCCACTCAGCGTATTCCTGCAGCACTATTGTCACAGCAATTGCTGTTCCATCACTGCAGATTTGTTGTCGCCATAGCAACATCCTCTATGATTACTTGCTGTCTATAGCCCGCTCACTCAGCAAAACAGAAAAGAAAAAACAGAGGAAAAAACCTTCTCTTGAATGGCTAGACAGATAAGGGCATGTGTGAGGGAATGAAAGAATCTGATTGGCTGTTAGTGATATCATCCGCATATTAAGAAGGTTCTTTCGTAGTTTTGTTTCTGGCAGCACAAAGACTGTGCTGAATGTTAATACTGGACGTCCATCTTCCTCTGGAGGTAAGCGCATACACCCCTCCCCTAACTGCGCTTACAGCACTGATGTAGAAGAGAGATATCTTAGCTTTGTACTGCACGCACTAGTTACCGAATGGAATACAAATAACCTGCTGGACAAAGAAACCGATCCACGCTGGACATTGGTAGCGATCTTTTTAAAAAAACATAGTTTGCCTCATTTGGTTAAAATAAAAATATAACATACAAAATATAAAATAGATTCAAATAAAATAAATATAGCTGCCATGTCATGCCAAAATGTAGTCCACTGGCATGTATTTTGTCTAATATAATATGACAATATTGTCTCTTTAAGTAAGACATCAATATATTCTGACAGATGTGTTATCAATTACATTAGAATATATATAAACATTAAGGTAGCATTTAATGATTTAGAATAATTTAGATCACAGATTTCTTTGCAAACTGAGTATATTTATAATCCTTTGATATCAATTATATTAATTGAACTTCCATTTGTTTTTAATACATGTGAAGCTATTGAACTATTTACACTAATTTTAAATGGTTATCCCATTACCCCATATTTTACTCTCCCTCAAGCCATCTTAGGTGTATATGACTTTCTTCTTTTAGCCAAACACAATTGGAGTTATATAAAAAAATATCATGGCTCTTCCAAGCTTTATAATGGGAGTGAATGGTACCTTGTTTTTTGAAGCCCAAATAAGGGCATCATCCATACATCATAAAAGTAATCCTTTCTGAAAACAAGCAATGCATTTTTGTAAGAATAATATCCATTATATATTAAAAACATATAAAGCTATGAATAGATATTTTTCTTACAAAAAAATGCATCGATTCTCTTCATAAGGCCCTAATAACCCCTGGAGCCGTATGGATTACTTTTATGATGGATGGATGTGCTTTTTTGGGCTTCAAAAAACAAGGTACCATTCACTCCCATTATAAAGCTTGGAAGAGCCAGGACATTTTTTAATATAACTCCGGTTGCGTTTGAAAGAAGAAAGTGAACTAACCATTTAAACTATAAGACCCATTTCAATTATAAGGCTGCATTCCAATTGATATTAATGGCTAATTGTTAGAAATTGTTAGCACCCTGAGGGTCACTGTGATTCTGCCAAGTAAGACATATTCCTGGGTTTAGTTGATCCTGGAACAACATTCCTGTCCATAAATGTAGTCCTAACCACAAGCCTAAACCTAACCCATGAGTTACCCCTAAAATCAGAGGGATATGATGACACCTAACCCTGGCTGTAAGCCTAAACCTCATATAAACTGTAAGCTTGTCCATCAAATCTGATTGGAATGTTGTTCCATTATCAATCAATGTTAATCCAGGAACACTTGGTGAAGTCACGTTCACCGTATTTAGGAATGATATAGGTTGATTTGTTAGTCAAATTTCTTTTGATAACTTCTTCCCAACCCTTAAGGTTCCAGAGTAAAAATCCTACTGACATTATAAGTGCACCCCGGGAAACCGAGAAGAAAAATGCAGTTCATGACCCCTTTCATACAGAAATGATGAGCTACACTAATCATGTCTCAGCTGTGAGGTGTGATACTGTCGAGTGTACTACACAAGGGGCACAAGATTTATAGGGTAGTGCACAACCACTAGATTGCAGCCGAATACAGGGAAAGAGAAACAAAATGGCCCCGTCTCTCTTTGTCTCTCTCGCCCTGCCTGCGTTATTCTGAGGAGATACCAGAATGAAGGGGTGCAGTTTTCGTGATCACAGAGAGAATAATTATGCCTCTTTCAGAATATGTTAAACAAAATTGCACCCTTTTCTAATCAAGGGTGAACATCCGTTTCTCAAACACACACAAAAAATCAAACTATGCTTGATTTCTATGCATGTCTATGCATTTCTATGCACTATGCATGTCTACAGACATGAATAATACCTGAAACTGTGTGGTTTGTTCAGGAAAGGTGAACTATTATCTGACTTACATTTTTCTCCTGCAAGACAATAAAATGGATGAAAATTCCAAAGACTTGTATGAAAGGAAACTCCAGGGGACCGACTGTTTTGACTGCCAAAAAACCGAACCTTATCACCCTAGCGTTGAGTTTTGCACATGCAAAGAATAATAGAAAATAAAAAAAACAGGTGAAAATCTAGTAACTACTTAAATAATGTGAGGTGTGTATTAATACAGGTGGGGCAATTTTTTTATTGATCATATGAATCAACAAGGAGCCGTAAGCTTTCCAGCTCATACATACAGTAAACTCAATAACCCCTCCACACACACTCACACATTCACAATCACACCTCCGGAAGGACGCGCTGACTGGCAGACTAGTCCACCCCAGCTGGGCTCCGTCTTTGTGCAGAGATGTGGTTGCTTAGCAACCAGCCATAGCAGCTGCCGATACTGGGAGAGAAGAGAGGAGACGCACCTCTCAACACAAGCATCATGCGCCACTTTGACCTCCACATGAAAATCATTGCAGACAGCGAGTTTATGAGCTTGAGAGGCAGCAAGAAAACGGGATATGCCTTGTGCATGTGTTGTACAGCACAATGTTTCTAGTCCCCCTTCCATCTTGTTTTAAATTCAGCACCATCCACATGGTGATATGCAAATTGTCTGGTAATAACTGGCCGCTCCATAAAGCTTAAAGTCATCATGAAATCCAAATGGACAATTCCTGTTTTTTTTTATGTTGTCAAATTCATGTGCCCTCATAATCATAAACCCAAAAAGCTTCAGATGCCACACCCACATTTTGATGCACCTTAAGCTCAAAAAGGCAAGAGTTGGCTTAATGCAGTCAAAATGTACAGTTCTTAGACAAGCTAAAGGAAGTTGTTCACACTAATTAATTAACACGAATTACACCTAACCCTAACTGCCCAATTAGACAGAAAGTGACCCATGTCACGCATACCAATGGGGTAGTCGCTGGCACATGAGCAAAAGCAAGGGATGTGTATGTATTTAATTTAGATAAAGTACATTACACTTGCATAGAGGAATTAATTCCTTATAGTAACACAGTTTGTTTTTATTAAGTTAGGAGCTATGCAATGATAAGCCAAAACATCATGACCAGTCAGAGGTGAAGCAAGTTCTCGTAATCAACGTGTTGGATTCTGGAGAAATGGGCAGGAATAAAGATATGAGCGACTTTGACAAGGGCCAAATAGCAAGGCGACTGGATCAGACAGTTGGCAGTGGTGAGAATCCCTTCGCTTTTAGTACCGCTGCAGTTTAGTACCGCTTCAAAGAGGGTGGGATTATAGACTGATCGTTAAATTAGCTGAAAAACGTTTTCATTCAGCCCCATCCAGCTGGATCTGCTCCCCGACTACCAACGAGAGGAACGTATGCACCTCGTCTACTGACCAGTAACCATGATTCAACCATTTCTTTTTTCAAGTTTCTTTTTTTCTTTTTTCCAAGCAAATCATTAAAAAAATTGTACAAATAACAAATAATACAAATAATACTGCGAACAAATAATACTGCGGTGGATGTTGCTTACTATTTAAATCTAGCGGCTTTGGTGTCATGTTGCAAATCCAATGACGCTGGTAGTGACGATTCTCTCTGACCAATCAATGATCTGTAGTGTTTTTAAGTCACATTTATAGTATCGGTACGGCACGCTTGGAACCTCAACAAAGGTGGTCCCATTTAAAGCGAGCCGTACCATGCAGTGGAAAAGAGCTAAAGGTATTGCCCTGGCCTCCAAATTACCCAGATCTAAATCCAGATGAACATCTGTGGGATGTGCTGGTCCAACAAGTCCGATCCATGGCGTCTCCACCTCGCAACCTATGGGACTTGAAGGATCTGCTGCTAATGTCTCGGTCCCAGATACCACAGGACACCTTCAGGGGTCTTGTAAAGTCCATGCCTCTGCGGGTCGACGCTGTTTTGGCAGGACGGGGAGGACCAACAGCATATTGTTTTGGCTCATCGGTATTAATACAATTCAATTGTGAGAATTAAACTAAGCATGTCAATGAAAGCACGCAGCTCTGACAAACCATTAGCATGGCCACTGAAAGCACAGCAAGATGATCAAGATGATCAAGACAGCAGATGTATCAAACAAGTTAAGTCCGCTTGACTGACAGCTTACAGTTTGTTCTCGGGTATTCGCCACTGTAGAGAAGAAAAGACGATCGCAACTTGCATTTCATGCCAACTTTAAATTCACACAGGTGTCCATCTGAGTAATCACATTAACTATAAAGTTGATGCATTAACTTTTGACAACCATAAGCAGTTTTCGTTTTCAACAGTATATCTGTTGTTTTATAATTAAACCTAAAAAAAAAAATATTTTTCTGGATTCTGAACAGTTTGTGTTATCTTTAAAATAAATGGCACTTGGTTTCACATTTTCTTACATAATGCAAAGACATTCATAAACAGGCTGTGAGGGGTGACATCCTAACAAACCTGGACTCTGAATCCCTCAGCCAGAAACTAAGAGATTGCTGTTGTCAGCGACTAAGTGTGTGAGACATAAGAGACTCCAGTGGGACCACAGCAAATGCTGCAATTACCCATATCTAAGAAGAGTGGGTGGGATAGAAACAGCTTGGCTTTAACTCTGTAGAACACTCTAATCCTACAACCTCCATCTGTTAGCATGTGTGTGTGTGTAGTGCTGCACATTAATACAAAGGAAACACACTCACACCGCACAGAGCTGGCAAACCCCTAAGAGACACAAGCCTTAGAGGGAAAGAGAGAGAGTTTGAAATGTGTATGCCTCACGGCAACTGAGGGACCTTGAACAATAGCTATCTGACTTTCTCTTTCCCTCCCTCCATTTTTACTTCATCCTCGGAGCCTTGACTGGCTTGGGTCTAAACAAATAAAAGTAAAATTTAATCTTGGAAGAGGCAGTGACGGAATAAGAGAAAGAGACAGAAACAGGTAGAGTGAAATACGAAAAAATGTATCCTTTTACTCCAGCTTTCTCTTAAATCTTGGTAAATAGGTCATATTGGACAAAAGCCTATGCATTTTATCAGTAATTTAATGTTAATGTATTGCTAGTCAGAGACACCTTACTAGGCTAATAATCTAAACCAGAGTGGAACAAATAATGACCATAAATAACCTGCTATGAATTGGATTTTCCAGCAAGGTCTCCAAATCTCACCTGGAATTTAAATTGAAAAATGGCCTTCAAGATGATAGATGCAATTTGTTGTTTTTTTTATTCGAGAAGGACATGCTGCACATAATCAGATGCTGGATATCTATCTTTCTGTAAAATGGGAAGCTTGGCCTGGCTTCAATGGTTTTCTTTTTTTACACACAATCAGTTAGAGTAATACTAAAGCAAACAAAGATGAGCAGTTGAAATAAGTCTGGGCAACATCTAAAAAAGATAATATGAATAAACCAGAAAGACCTGTTTAGAGTCTACAGCTAAAGAAGTCCAGACATTACTTTGTTATATCTTGTCTAAATATGTGTGACAAAAGCTTCAGTGAGCGCATGCTTTGTTCTCAGTGCAAACATTTCCGCTTTGCTTTTCAAATCCAAAATTTAGGACTGAATATCCGCTCTGTCCTCCTTATGCAAGTGCTCAAATCGGATCTATGAGGTCAAAATCCAGTATTGCTAATATCAGTTGCCATAGTGATGATGTAAGTGTTAGCAGCATGCATGATTTGTATCAGTTTGAAAAGAGAGAATGGAAAACTCAAAATCTACGAGCTTGTAACGATAAAAACGACAGATCTGTCTTTTAAAAATCACATATTACATTTCAAACCCCAACTGAATGTGGCGTGGACCAGGTTTGTAAAAACTAACCGTAATGTGTTTTTTGTCGTTGAGTCTACAAACAACCAAATGCGTTTGATTTGGATATGCTAAAATCTAAGATTTCTGTAGCCGAAGTTGATCATACGATATGCCCTTAATCTACTCTAATGCCCTTTTAGCACCATTCAATGAAATTTAATTCCCAGCATGCAGTTCATGCTAAAATATATTTCCTACTTCAGTTAACATGAAATTCCCTGAATCTTTCCTGACATATTGCTGTTATCAGTCCAATCTTTCAGTTATTAAAGTTGAAAATACAAGTCTTGTGTGGGATGTACCTCTCTTGCTATGAATTGTGGGTAAGTCTGGATTTTCATCTTATCTGAATTTTGCAGTTCAGAATCCGGTTCTTAAGAACTCATTAGGGAGCAGTTCTGCTTGAGTGAGCAAATACAAAGGATACTCAGGAAGGACAGAGTGAGATAAAGGGGGCAAGAGAACATGCTTATGTAAATGTTAATAAAATGAAGGAGGGATACAGTAGACGAGACTGACAGAAAAGGAGAGCAAGGAAAGAGAAAAGCAAAAGGTTAAAAGAGGGTCACGTCCCTCCTGCTCTGCAGATGCATGTTACAGCTGCAGTTAATGATGATATCAAAGTGAAGCAGACGTGAAGGATTAAAGATCCGGTGATCCAAATCAAAAAGCAAGCACACATACAGCTGCACATTAATAAACACAGCGGTTAGCTGATAGTGTTTTATACATATGGAGCTGTAGGTCTTGTCAAATGAATCATGTTGGTTTTACATGGCTTGTTGCTGCTGATCTAAAATGGTTAAAAGCTCAGTCAGGTCCACACCAGCCGGTCTACCACCTAAACCAGACCAGTTTGGACCGGCTAGCAACCATTTTCAGAAACACAGTTTGTACCTTAAATTGGTTTTAATTGAGTTTTCCAGTAGAGCGAGCAGGTTTTTAAAACTGAAACCTAATCTACTTACTGGTAGTCCAGCTAATTAACCATCTAGACAAGCTTAGAACAGCTAATGACCATAAATGATGAAACCAGCCAAACGATCAGAAGCTGGTTTTAGCTGGGTTTTGGAGGATGGGGGGGGGGGGGGGGGGGTTTAGTTGGAACTGACAATCAATATTTTGGCTACTTGTGCTGACAGGAAACATTTCAGGAGTCAAATAAAAACGATTTACAGGAACACAAATATAAAATAGAAGCATTAAAGAACAATAATTTAATGATGGTAAAGGCTGTGGTTTATACTGTGAACCGAAACCTTCCATTAGTGAGGTTGAATGAATGGCTAAATTATATTTGGCCCGCAACGCAGACTCCCACAGGAAACATAAAACCTAGCTGAGTGGAATTTGATTATTGCAGTGTGTGTGTGTGTGTGTGTGTGTGTGTGTGTGTGTGTGTGTGTGTGTGTGTGTGTGTGTGTGTGTGTGTGTGTGTGCGTGTGTGTGTGTTTCATTGGTTTACTTTTATGAATGACTGGCAATTCATAAAAAAAAACACATAAAAATAATCAAACTAAACAGAGTTTTGCATTCGGTATGGCATACTTCCATGTTCCCTTTCGTTGTCACTTCGAGTTACGTCGAATGACGACGAATGGGGTTCGCTTAGAAGCCTATCATCTTCGAACAGTAATAAAACGAGCCAATGGCAAGCAAATGCCATGGGTCTGCTGAATTTGCATAGCATAACTCCGCCCCACCTTGTGGGTATAAAGGAAGTGAGCTGGCAACATGCAGATATGTTTTCGCTTTCGGAGCCAAGAGCATTCTTCACTCCACAAGCCATTCTGAGATCATCTCTCTTCACTCTTCGAGACGAGCTACTCTTCAGAAGTGTTGGTGTGACGGCGAATTCCAGCGAGCTTCATATTGCCTGCCGATCTGCGCAGTGGTCTGCCAGTCGTGTGTCTCTCCCTGGGCGCTTCAACACTGCTGTTTGAGTTTTATCTCTCTAAAAGAGCTGCACGCGGCGCGTCTTTTTAAAGACGGTTCGCCCGTGTGTTTCTGGGTGCGATACACAGATTAAATCAGCTGATGGGCACGGACGCTGTCTGATGTGTTTGGGCAAACGCACAGACAGCGTTCGTGGATGCGTCATGTTCTCATTGCGGGGACATGACCATCGCAATGTAACGATCGAGACTCGATGACCTCCTCGAGAGAGAGTCCCCTCATCCACACCCCGATCTATTCTCTCCGCAAGAGGGAATACTTCGGCTGGTGGCCAGGGTGATCAGAGGCTGCTGTGTGGAACCAACCCGACGATCTATCCTCGGTCCACACACTCCTCTTCACATTGCAACCCGTGTGGTTCCGGATGAGATCGCTGACCAGTCCCGGCCAGAGGTCGCGGGCTGGTCCAGCATTTCATTCGATGCCCCGGCAGATGAAATCTTGTCTATCGCCGCATCACAAGGTGGGCGTGAGTACGCTGGAGAAGACTCGGCTGTGCTGCCTCCTCCGGGTGTGCCAGCATTGCCCGAGTCTGAACCAGAACTCTGCCATGCTTCCCCGGGCAGTCGCGAGCATTTGGGCTTGTGTGGAACCCTCCGCCATGTCCCAAGTGCTTAAAGCTGATGATCGGTTTTTGGGGACGCACCGGCACACGTCGGCCCGCCCCCAATTCCTTTCTTCCTGGACGTGCATGAAGAGGTCATGAGATTACTCAGCGGCCTCTTCCGCCTTCTCTGCCCTCGATGAGGTCGCGGCCAGTGGGTACACTGGGGTTCCCCCTATGGAGTGTTCTGTGGCAACACAACTGTGTCCCCACAGCGCCTCCACTGGCGTGGCGGCCCTAAGCACCCACCCACCCCAAAGCATGTAGGTGTTTGTCTACTCCGGTGGCAGAGATCTATAGAGCTGCGGGGCTGGCTGCCACCTCACTGCATGCTATGCCCATCCTTCAGGTCTACCAGGCCAGGGGTGCTCATTGCTAATGCACGAGGGTAGGGCTGGTCCAGGGCTCTTGCAAGAGCTGCGTGCCGCCACCGACCTCGCTCTACGGGTGACGAAGGTGACCACACGCTCCCTGGGTCAGGTGATGTCCACTTATGTGGTCCAGAGACAAAAACTGGCTTAGTCTGGTTGATATGGGCGAGGCTGAGCGAAGCCGCTTCCTCAACTCCCCATATCCCAGACTGGCCTCCTCGGCGGCGCAGTCGAGGACTCTGCCCAGAGTTCTCGGCTGCCCAGAGCAGACTGAGGCTCTGATCCCGCGGCCAGCTGCTCAGCCGCCGGCTCAGCTGCCTCATTCCGCTCGCCGCCGAGGGCGCCCTCCTGCGACACTCCCTGCCGGCCCTAGCAGCACCCTTCACCCAGGCCGTGCCGTGGAGGTAGTCGCAGGAAGGCGCCCCAGCCCGTACCAGCCCCGCAGCAATGCGGTGCTCCCGTTACGGGCAGCTCAGAGATGGGTTGCAGTTCTTTCTAGGAGGTGGTTGCAGGGCCACTCCTTCCCCCGGTGGAGGGCCGGGGGAAAACCTCTTTTTCCAAAGAACTGTCTCTCCCATCTCTGAGCACACAGAGTTCTCGGACGACAGTGCGCGCCACCCTCGGGTCCCGCCACTCTCGCCCTCCTCTGTCACAGAGTTCTCGGATGACAGTGCGCACGCTCACGGGCCTCGCCACTCTCGTCCCCCTCTGTCGCCAGACCCCTGCCAGAGCACGCCCCTGTGGAACGCTGGTCCTTCCCTGGCCTCCTCTGGCAGGACGCGGCTAATGACCGTGCCCCCACACCGGGCCGCTATGCCACCCACGTCTGGGCCGGTCATTCCGCTTCGCTGCACCCCCGGGGGGACGTCTGTCGTTCACATGACCCCGCTGGCACAGTCCGTGGGAGCCTGGTTAGAGCTTCCCCCCTGTCCCGCTGGCTTGCGCGAACCATCAGGCTCGGCTATGCGATTCAGTTCGCACGGTCTCCTCCCCGCTTCTGGGGAGTCCGCTTCACTATGGTCGGTGGCTATGCCCCTGTCATGAGAGCGGAGGTCGCCACCCTGCTGGCGAAGGGTGCGATCGAGACTGTCCCTCCAGCCGCAATGAGGTCCGGCTTCTACAGCCCCTACTTCATTGTCCCCAGGAAATCCGGTGGGTTACGGCCAATCCTGGATCTGCGCGTCTTGAACCGTTCCCTTCACAGGCTTCCGTTCAAGAGGCTCATGGCCTAGCGCATTTTCGAATGTGTGCAGCCACAGGATTGGTTTGCAGCGATCGACCTGAAGGACGCCTACTTCATGTCTCCATTTTTTCTCGACACAGACCGTTCTTGCGGGTTGCTTTCGAGGGGCAGGCATTCCAGTACGCTGTTCTCCCATTCGGGTTGGCCCTGTCTCCTCGCGTCTTCACGAAGGTCGTCGAGGCAGCCCTTGTGCCGCTACGGCAGCACGGGGTTCGCATCCTGAATTATCCCGATGACTGGCTAATCCTAGCTCACTCTCGGACCAGGGTTGCGAACACAGGGACCTAGTGCTCCGGCACCTAGCCCGTCTGGGCCTTCGGGTCAACTGGGAGAAGAGCAAACTTTGCCCCGTGCAGAGGATCTCTTTTCTCGGTAGGAAATTCGACTCGGTCGCCATGTGCGCGCAGCTTACGAGCGAGCGCGCGCAGTCACTGCCGACTTGCCTGAGACAATTTGAGGGCAAGAGTGCGGTTCCACTGAAACTTTTTCAGAGGCTCCTGGGGCATATGGCATCTGCAGCCGCGGCAACGCCGCTCGGATTGCTTCATATGAGACCGCTTCAGCACTGGCTTTGCGATCGAGTCCCGAGGTGGGCATGGCGTCAGGGCACGTTCCGAGTACCAGTTACTCCGACCTGCCATCAGACCTTCTCCCCGTGGACGAATCTCAGCTTTCTCGGGCCGGAGTGCCCTTAGAACGAGTTTCCAGGCATGTTGTTGTCTCAACGGATGCCTCCTCCACGGGCTGGGCCGCCATGTGCAATGGACATGCTGCCGCGGGCTCCTGGACAGGTCCCCACCGCCTATGGCATGTCAATTGCCTCGAGTTGCTGGCAGTACGTCTCGCTCTGCACCGCTTCCGGGCGCTGCTCAAGAACCAGCACGTACTAGTCCCATCAGACAATACCGCGACAGTAGCGTACATCAACCGACAAGGTGGTCTACGCTCCCGCCGTATGTCGCAACTCGCCCGCCACCTCCTCATATGGAGTCAGAAGCATCTGAGGTCGCTTCGAGCCATTATTTTCCGGGAGACCTGAACTGTGCAGCCGACGAGCTCTCACGGCTTCAGCCTTTTCCGAGAGAATGGAGACTCCATCCCCAGGCGGTCCAGCTGATTGGGATCAGTTCGGGGACGCACAGGTAGACCTGTTTGCCTCCCACGACTCGTCCCACTGCGCCCAGTTTTACTCCCTGACCGAGGGCACGCTCGGCACGGACGCTCTGGCGCACAGCTGGCCCCGGGGCCTCCGCAAGTATGCGTTTCCCCCAGTGAGCCTTCTTGCACAGACCCCTGCAAGATCAGGGAGGACGAGGAGCAGGTCATATTGGTTGCGCCGCACTGGCCCACCCGAACCTGGTTCTCCGAACTTGTACTTCTCGCGACAGCACCTCCCTGGCCAATTCCTCTGAGGAAGGACCTCCTTTCTCAGGGACGGGGCACCCTTTGGCACCCTCGTCCCGATCTTTGGAACCTCCACGTGTGGCTCCTGGACGGGACGAGGCAGGTTTGAGTACCCTACCACCAGCGGTGGTGGCTACCATCACTTCCGCTAGAGCGTCGCACTAAGAAAACAAGACATGCCTACGCGTTGAAGTGGAACCTCTTCGTCTTTGGTGCTCTTCTCACTCAGAAGACCCCAGATCATGCCTGATCAGTGTCGTGCTTTCCTTCCTGCTGGGTTGGAGCGAAGGCTGTCTCCCTCCACCCTGAAAGTATATGTTGCCGCTATCGCCGCACATCACGATGCAGTTGATGGTAAGTCCGTGAGAAAGCACGACCTGGTCATCAGGTTCCTGAGAGGAGCGAGGAGACTACAGCCTCCTCGCCCTCCTCTCGTTCCCTCTTGGGACCTCTCGGTGGTACTGAATGCCCTGCAGAGTGCTCCCTTTGAGCCTTTGCAATCAGTGGAGCTTAAGTTCCTGTCAATTAAGACAGCGCTCCTGGTTGCTTTGGCCTCCATCAAGAGGGTAGGGGACCTGCACGCATTTTCTGTAGACGAAGCGTGCCTGGAATTCGGGCCGGCCTTTTCTCACGTGATCCTGAGACCCCGGCCTGGATATGTGCCCAAGGTTCCCACCACTCCCTTCCGGGACCAGGTGGTGAACCTGCAAGCGCTGCCCCTGGAGGAGGCAGACCCAGCCTTGGCATTGCTCTGTCCAGTACGCGCCCTCCGTGCTTACGTAGACAGAACGCAGTGTTCAGGACCTCAGACCAGCTCTTTGTCTGTTATGGTGGGAAGCTGAAGGGAAAGGCTCTCTCCAAGCAAAGGTTGTCTCACTGGATAGTGGACGCCATTGCTTTGGCTTACCAGCAGCAAGGTCGACCGTGCCCCCTTGGTGTGACGGCCCACTCCACCCGGAGTGTGGCCTCCTCTTGGGCTCTAGCGCATGGCGCCTCGCTAACAGACATCTGCAGAGCTGCAGGCTGGGCGACACCCAACACATTCGCCAGATTCTATAATCTCCGAGTGGAGCCAGTGTCCTCCTGTGTACTCGCTTCAACCAGCCGGTGCTAGGACCCGCTCAGGTGTCTTCGCTTGCTCGCCATTCCACTCCACGGACTGGATACGTGCGATATTCCTCAGGTGAGCCTGATAAGCCCTGAGTTCCTCCAGCGCTGTTGACGTCAACGCCAGAGTTATGCCTCCGGCAGCTTTCGCGTTGGCTAGGTGCCACCATGTGCATGGTTCCCCCTCTGGGTGACCCCCACGTGTGTATTTCCACTGTAAGCCTCTCTCGAGCATGTGTCTTTCCCTTGGCAAGCCAGTCTGCCACCCCTGGGGTTGAAATACTCCACCCTACGGGCTGGACACCCCAGTGTTTCCGTATGCACCCCCCTCCGGGTCATATGTTATTCTTAAGTCCCCCCTTCGGGCGGGCACTGATTGCATATTCCACTGAGATATGCTCCCAGTGTACCTTGGTATTCCTGTGTTAAGTAGGAGTCCTTCGTCCGTGCTAGTCACGACAGGGAGCTCAGACTTACGCAGGGCACTGGAAGACAGCCGAGGTGGCGTGATTGGACTGGTAACCCCATTCGTCGTCATTCGACGTAACTCGAAGTGACAACGAAAGGGAACGTCTCGGTTACGGATGTAACCCTCGTTCCCTGAGTAGGGAACGGAGACGTTACGTCTTCCTGCCACTTCCGCTGTACCGCTGGAACAGCCGAGTTCAGCCTTGGCTCCTTCAGCGAAGAAACATATCTGCATGTTGCCAGCTCACTTCCTTTATACCCACAAGGTGGGGCGGAGTTATGCTATGCAAATTCAGCAGACCCATGGCATTTGCTTGCCATTGGCTCGTTTTATTACTGTTCGAAGATGATAGGCTTCTAAGCGAACCCCATTCGTCGTCATTCGACGTAACGTCTCCGTTCCCTACTCAGGGAACGAGGGTTACATCCGTAACCGAGACGTTTCTCATTCTATTTCTGTAGTATGTACTGTGCACAATGTGCAAATTTGATGAAATACCTTGATGAACTACATCTGGCAAAATGTGCAGTAATCCACAGATCATACTGCATGAGATTCTGTTTCCCACAATACAACACATATGTACTAGTAGATGTGATAAACCAATAAAGACATGCGTCAACAGGTAGAGATTTTGAATCATTGTCTCTATTACGTATTAGATTCTGAATACAGTGTCTCAGAACGTCTTTTCACACTGCGCTTAACCCCAGGTTATCATCATTCTTAACCCTGCTTTTAATCTTGTAATTAAAGGAAATGTTTCACACGTGTAAAAGAACGTTTCACACTTGAAAGTTAAAAGTGAGGAGACCTCTTTTATAGTGTTAAGCCCGCTTTACGGTGGCAAGCTTGTACAGTGTGAAAAGATGTGTTAGAATGTTATGTTAAGATGCTTAGTAACAGACAACCAATCACGTGGCTCATATTCACATGTTTTGGACAGTCACGGAAACACTGCACATTAAACAGTAGTTTCAGTGTTTGATGGGGAAAATGTTAAATGGTGACAGAAAACACAACGATTGCAGTGAAGAAAAGACCGCCAAGGATGTGAAATACTAGAGCTTTTATGTAAACTGGTCGCATAGTTCGTCCAATCAATGACACGGACACCGCAAATATGCAAATAAGGACGTTAACCCAAGGTTAGGAATGTACCGTGTGAAGCTGCCAACTTTTTGGGAGTGAGAATTATGGATGGGGGATGCGGGGAGGAGGTGATTTGATTCAAAAGCTTGAGATTGATTCTGATCTTGATTCAGTATTGATTCATTTGGCTTAATATCAGGTACAGTAGTGCCTACATGTTCATTTTACTCATTTTAGGAAAACTAATGCTGTAAACATACAGGGAAACCTGTCAGCTGGTATTATTATCAAAGGTTAAAATTAACATCTCATTCTTACACAATTATTTATTATTAATTGTTAACCCCGGGTAAATTATGAGCAATGTGAAGCTTGAAGCAAGATAACCCAGGATTCACACTTTCAAGTGTATTCAAGTGTATCAGTGCACCTTACCTGTTTGCCATCCAGTGTGTAGATCCTTTTCACGGCTCCGCTCTCGAGTTTGATGGCCTCTGTGATGTCAGTGAGCACCTGCTCGAAAGAGTGTGCCGTCTTCTTATTGAGCAGCACACGGACAGCCTTCCTCGGCTTCACCCCGCTTCGCATCACCGTCACCAGCTTGGGTCGCACAAAGTCCTTGGTCTCCCTCCCCTCACAGGCGGCGCGGTTGGCCAGCATGTTCTTCTGGCTGGCTGATGCTTTCACGTTGACCGACCAGTTGGGGTTCACATTTTTGGTGTAGTCCACTTTCTTGTAGTAGTTCTCGGAGGCGCAAACATAGCTCTCACCTGAAGAGGTGGAAAACACAGAAACAGAGAAAGAAAGATGACTGGTTGAACAGCTCAACAATATTTGCTACAGTACATTTAGTTTGACAGCTTTAGTTTCAAATGGAAACTATTGCTGATGAGGAATGAAAATGCTTTCCAAAACCTTCACCCTCTCTGTTCTCTCTAGTGGAATGAGCAGCAACCTCCATCTGAACTGCTGAAACAATCACATCTTTCAAGAAGCCAGCACTTAACCACTCCACAAGCAAAACCAATTCACTAGCAAATAAATTAATCAATACAATTCTCTTCTTTTCCTACTCTTTTTTTCTCTTCTGCTCTAGCTTCTTTCTAATCTAGCTTTTTAATAATCGTGGCATTGTATGCTGCAAATATTTTTAGCTCTGTGACGAATTGTTGTCTTCTATTGTAAGTTATCGTAACTAATGCTAAATGCGTGAATGTGAATGTAAGTTTGAGCATGACTTGTGATGTGTCCTGATAGAAAAAACAACTTGATGAAAAGGTTTGACAAGATAAACGTTATGATGGCTTGTGAATGCCTGACCTAATTAGTTGTAATAGCCAGAAGTTTCAATGTTTTAAGATAGATATGTAGACTTCATCGGATTCAAACAAAAAAATAGATTTTAGATATTTATCGCACAGTTCCCAATAGGACTCCAAATTATTCCTAGTAATTATGATTACTAATAGGATAAACTGACCCTGTAAAACCCCTGGAGGGGGGTTAATTGTACAGGAGCAAAACATTATTCCATTAACATTATAATACAAGTAGAGATATGATAAATATTATTATTATTAAATATCCAACGAGAAAATTATTTAAAAATCCTGTAGGATTTTACTTTGTAGCAAATGTGGGGATTGTTTCGCAATCAATTCCGTTAGGATCCTTTAAGATTGCCTCCAAATTATGCCACAAATTCCATCAGGAATCCTGTACACATTCCTTTAGGATATTTGTGAATATGGGGAGCAGGCAATGGTCTCCACAAGGAGAACAGCTTAATAAACATACACAATAATGAAAATATAAAAATTCAAAACGTTTTCTGTGAGGGGTTGTAGAAAATAGCATGCGCGTGTGTGTGTGTGTGTGTGTGTGTGTGTGTGTGTGTATGTGTGTACCACACTCTTAAATGCATAGGCAGTGCGGTTAACATGCAGATGTATCACACCAGCAGACGACACAGAATAGCTGAGCTCCAGAAACACCCGGTTTAGCGGTTTAGCGGGCGGTTGTGTGTGTGTGTGTGTGTGTGTGTGTCTGGGTGCCACACATTTTGAGCATGTTCCTCAAGGCTCCTTTATTTGCTGTCTGCTCCCAGCTTGATTCATCTCAAATTTAACATATACTGACAAAGCAGATTTGCCCTGTAATGAAGAATGTCTTGTCTTTTCATGTGGAAAACGCTGCTTCCAATCGCTAAAATAGTTTGGTGGGTAGAAATTAAAAAAGTAAAGAAAATCAGTTGCACTTTATTTTGCAGTATATGCACTTACGTGTACTTACAGTGTTCTTACCTAAGAAAGTACTGTAATAAGATACATGGGTTAAGGTTAGGTTTAGGGGTAGGTTGAGGGTTAGTACTTAGTTATTACCCAGTTATTGTAATTACTATAATAAGTGCATATGTACACAGGGAACAGGACTGAAAAATAAAGTGCTACCCAAAAATCATTATATGCACTTTATATTAAAATCTAAAAAATCAAATCTTCAGACTAATTAATTATTCAGTTAAAGTTGGGGATTTAATGGAAATCGCATTCCGTAGGTGGGATGGGGGGTGTGTGTTGGGGATGAGAGTACCGGCAACATGAGAAGTGCCAGTACGCAAGGAAAAAGTGAGACTACTCTACAGATTAAATGATGGAAGTGCAGTATTGCGTACATGTGCCCTCGTCATCTTTAATCTAAATAACTTCTCCTTCCTTTTACAGCGACTTCTTTTCTCTTCTCAGACCAATCGCAAACCACAACCATCTAACTATCCAACCAATTCCTGATGGACTAAATCAAGTCCCTTCCTACATTTCTTCTTGTTTAAGAAGCACTTTCACTCGGATATACGGAAGAAAAGACTATCACAACTTCCGTTTCTTGCTGGCTTTAATCAGACTGACAATGATCATTTATGGCACAATTACAGGTGAAACTCGAAAAATTTGAATATCGTGCAAAAGTTCATTTATTTCAGTAATTCAACTTAAAAGGTGAAACCAATATATTATATAGACTCATTACATGCAAAGTGAGATATTTCAAGCCTTTAATTGTTATCATTTTGAAGATTATGACTTATAGCTTATGAAAACCTTTTCACAATATTCTATTTTTGAATTTGGGGTTTTCATAAACTGTCATCCATAATCATCAAAATTATAACAAATAAAGGCTATTAGTTTCACCTTTTAAGTTGAATTACTGAAATAAATTAACTTTTGCACTGATTTATCATACAACCCGACTCAAAGTACATCCGAAATGTGTTTCTCCATGTGAACGATCTATGCAGGAGAAGTGCACTAGCATTGACTCCATACAACTTAAGAGCTGGATTAAAGTAATTACCATGTTACACGTACTGAATGACAGCTAAGCCCTCTGATCTTTGACCTGTCACTCTAAAATGTTAGCATGCATGAGCGACACAGTTTGAAAACTCTGTGGTTTTTTAAGTTTAAGGTAAATTATGCAAAATAGCTATATATTTTCTTCCAAATAGTAATGTTGAAAACAAGCCACTTTGCATGTGTACATTGGACATGTCCCATATTTGGATAGCCAGGAAGGCGGTACTGTATTGATATTCCTTAAACTGTTGTATAATAATAACTGCAATTTATTCAGCCTGAACTACATAAAATACTTAATTCGCATTTTGTTTTGTACATAATTTCGGTTGAAGTGTTTTCTGCTTTCAACCTCAGTTTCAGCTATTTCTGTTTGCTTTTACACCGGTATAGTAGTCTTCTTAGACATGTGTGAGTGTGAATGTTCAGGATTAAAAGCTGGTGTCAACCTTTAATGGGCACATAACTGTTGGCATGGCAACCAGACAGGCCAACCAATCTGCTTTTAGCTCTTGGAGAGCTTAGTGCAGGTGGGCAGTGTGTGTTTTACTAACAACTGGTTTAGTGCTCGTCATAGACTAATAGGGTACAATGGGGCTAAAGGCACATGTTAAGAAAAATTTGCTTTTCACTACCCCAGTGAATGATTGCATAAAAAATGTTTTTATTCAACAGATTTTATGTGAAACCAAATCATAAAAGTGGTTTGTTGGTTTAAAAATTGTATAAATACACAAGGGATACAACTAGCATGGGGCAAAATGCACCATTTTTTACAAAAAATACTTTAGCTTTAATGTGTTTTTCATAATGTCTAAGTTAATACTTGTTCAAAATGTTTTACTATTTTGGTTTATTTTGATTAATAAAATAATACATTTTTGTTCAATAAATATGCTGTCATTAAAATATGTTCATTTAAAAAATACAGAAACAAAATTATCTTGAAAAGTAAATATTCTGAAAGCATTGAATGAGATCCTATAATAATTTAATAAAGCTTTACAGTAGTAACAGAGGCACTGTGTTCAACACTGTTACACACGTGCGGCTCATGATCAGGTGTTTCAGAGCAGTTTGAAAGTCTTTTTTTGGTAAATCAAACAACGTGAATTCATGTTTCATGGCGTGTATTTTAACATGTATTTAGTCTGACATCTTTGTGGATCTATGCAAATGATAAAGAGGCCTAACTCCAAACACTCACCTTCCTCGAGCTCATCCAGATTGGTGATCTTCAGTGATCCATCGATGGTGAAGATGTATCTGACCCCCTGTGGCAGGTTGATGTGGTCAGACAGAGAGCGGGTCAGGTCAGCCAGAAGCGCATCAAATGTGCGGAAACGGTCACTGGCCACTGCATACACGATGCCCTTGAAGTAGCGGTCGCCGTTGCGGTAGAACCGTACCTTCTTGGCCTTCTTCTCATTGGTCAGAGCCTGGAGGGTGCGTGTGCGGTAGAAACTGCAGTGAGCGCTGTGAGTGGGGCTGGGGAGGCCGTTGGGCCGTCCACCTCGTGAGGTCCGAGACGCCTTGTCCCGCTCATCAAAATGGCCGAAGTCCAGCTCCATGGCAACGTGTTCAGAGGGGGCATCCATAGTGGTGGTGAAGGAGGTCTTGTACTGTGGAATTATGGGTCTAATAGAATGAGAAATAAGATAAAAGACAAACACAATTATTTTTGGTCTGACTAGGGAAAGCAAACTTAAGAAAGCTTTTTTCCACCACAGAATTATTTTTTTTTACAAAAGGTTATTTTTTTCTCACAATTCAATTTGGACTTTTTTCCTCAGAATTGTGAACTTTTTGAAGTGTCAACGTAGGAGTTGCTTAGCTGTCAATGGAGGACAGAAAGCTCAGATTTCTTCAACAAGATTTGTGTTTCTTCTCAGATTTGTGTTCCGATTTATACAAATATCATAAATTTTGAATTTATGAACATCATTATGTTTTTTGGGGGGATCTCAATTCACCTGTGTCTCAATATGAATAATTTGACGTGCACATTTCAAACACACAACCCAAAGATACAGAAGTGACAGAATTCCAAATGTGGCGTAAAATAGAAACCTGTCCTCAAAGTCTGTCATTCGAAAAGCATTTCACCTGAAACACTGAAACCAACTGTGTTTTCCGGTCTACGCCTACCATCGTGTAAGTACTACACATATACACATGCTCTCTGAGTAACACACACCATGGATTGGCCTACATACAGCAGACCCACACAAATTTCAATGTCAGTCATGAGCTATTATTAAAAATTCCCTGTGGAGACAGTCGTTTCACGAAAAAACGAAACACAAGGAAACTGAAGGTATGGTCATCTTTAAACTAGTTATCAGGCAGTATTTAAATGCACTATACTGTAGATTGAGAACATAGAAATACACACAAGTTCACTGAGTTTATACACATTTATACAGCACATATGCTAGCATTGATAACAACATATTCCACATTTAAATCAATCAACTGTTCCTCACTTGCCAGTATCCATGGCAACAGCAACACAAGCTTGCCATGTTTTCTAAAAGGATGCACAGATGAAGCATAGAAACTAAATGTCAGCATCAAATCACACGTGATCATTAACATTCCATTCATTATTAAATGTCATTAACTGAAATCATCTGAAGAACTTAAATAAAATATTGACTGGTTTGTTTGTTTTATTGGCTGATTTCTTTTATAAGGAATAACCTGTAGAAGTTACAGGACATTCATGGCGAAGTGTGTAATTTCCACAACACCTACAACACCAAACTGAGTGTAGTGTAAGATTCACTTTGTAAAATACCTGACCTGACTAATTATTTAGGGAAATGATGTCATTGATATGGCACCACAATTAAATGCACACTGCAATCAACAGTCCTCATGAAATTAATTAGCTAATTGTCTGATCTGTGACATAAAGCAATGAAATATAAGTAAATTTCACACCTTTAAAAGCCGTCCAAAAACAAATCTTAAGTGACTTGATTTACAGCAACAGACATTCATCAGCCAGTAACACTAACAGATGATTTTACTATTATCATGTAGCTACGCTAGCATAGTGATGATAATAACAACGGACATGCAAAGTTAATAGAAATATTGGTTAATTTTTTAGGGGGTATACATCATATTTTGGTGTGATGATTCTTTTTTTATATTTATCTGAAGAACTGAATTATTTGGTTGACAGAACCAATACAAAACTGTTGTTATATTACCCTAGTGAAAAATATATATGTATTTTGCACTTTATTTTACAGTATGTGCTCTTAGGTGTACTAACAGTGTATTAAGAAAGTAGTGGGCAATGTTAAAGGAACACTCCGACTTTTTGGGACTTTAGCCTATTCAACGTATCCCCCAGAGTTAGATAAGTCCATACATACCTTTTTCACCTCCGTGCGTGCTATAAGTCTGTTTGACGCACCCACCGCTAGCCTAGCTTAGCACAAAGACTGGATGTAAATGGTTGCAGCTAGCATACTAATCCAAATAAGTGAAAAAATAACGCAAACATTTTCCTATTTACATGTTGTGATTTGTATAGTCACAGAGTGTGCAAAAAACAAAGTCACATGAGACACATACATATTTTAACCGTATAAATACTGGGAACTATATCCCCTGAATATAGGGCGGAGTGATAACCGCAGCGCACCTGAGACTGCTCTGAACGAACTCTCTGCTCCTCACCACGGCGCGTCTCAGGTGCTGCGGTTATCACTCCGCCCAAGTAGCAGTGCTTCGCCTTCAGAGAATATAGTTCCCAGTATTTATACGGTTAAAATATGTCTGTGTCTCATTTGACTTTGTTTTTTGTACACTCTGTGACTATACAAATCACAACATGTAAATAGGAAAATGTTTGCGTTATTTTGTCACTTATTTGGATTAGTATGCTAGCTGCAACCATTTACATCCAGTCTTTGTGCTAAGCTAGGCTAGCGGTGGGTGCGTCAAACAGACTTATAGCACGCACGGAGATGAAAAAGGTATGTATGGATTTATCTAACTCTGGGGGATAAGGTGAATAGGATAAAGTCCCAAAAAGTCGGAGTGTTCCTTTAAAGTTCAGGGTTAGTACCTAGTTATTACACAGTTATTACAATTACTATAATGACTGCATATAATGTACATGCGGAACAGGACTGTAAAATCAAATGCTACACGTTTATTTTATGCTAAGTATACTACAAATTTATTATTTATGTTCCTTATATTAATACCCTGCAATTGTTTTGGTATACTAAATTAATATAGTTAAAGTATTTTACTAATTATGTGCTAATTTTCTACTTAATGCACTTCGGTTTTCCTCAAGTAGTGCTGAGGTCCAACTAAATATATACTTAAGAATATTTTATGGTGCTAAAATTAAACTATTGCAAGCATACTTTAGGTAAACTTCAAATAAACTTTAGTGACTTAACATGAGTAAACTTTAAATATCTTGCATTTAAAGACTAATATTATAAAGTCAGTGATTATATCTTACTAATAGTGATATTTAAAAACACATTTTAGGCTTAATATTAAGGCAAGTACTCCAAAAAAAGTTGAATTATTAAAGTAAATATGTTACTACTTGGTATGAAATAAATGATTTTTAAATACAATTTGATGTAGTTTTTTTCCATTAGGGTATGCATCATTTTCAATCTTACAATAGATGCATTGGTCTTTATTTATATGCAAATTCTTGACTTTTCATTGGAATTCCACCTACAATATCATGCTAGTAAAATCATCCCACAATCCACCGCTCCACCCTTTAGCGAGAACTGTGGGAAGGAAACAATAGAGGAGAGGCGGACATAATATTTAGCCTCCATTTCCACAGAAACACTCCAACACAAGTTGCCATTGGATGGGTTTTTATCTCCCCCCGAAAAAAACAAAAACAAAAAACCTTTTCAGGTGTGGGCTATGGGAAGAGATCGTTGTAGAGGTTTTCCATGTTTGTAAAATAAGACATTTACATACACATGCAAATTTGATGTTCTAAAATTATTATCAAATAGGCTGAGCAACAACTCTCTGTAAAAGCATGGAGAACTAAAAACAAACAAACATACATGTCAAATAATCATATAATCAAATAATCCTATAAAAAATATATAATAATTAAATAATGGGACAAAAAGAAATTGTGTGAGAGAGAGTGAGAAAAACCAGGTCAAACCGTTGTAGGGCGGTCAAGCTAGTTTTTGGAGCATTCTCCAGGTTAACTTTAGCCCCACCAACATGTGGCTCAGCTGGTCGACCATCGAAACAAGCTTGGACTTCTATTGACCTTAAATGGACAGTCTGGATCCGATAGAAAGCATGTAAAACCAGCCACAGTTCTAGCCGTTCCAACTGTTTGTGTGATGAAAATGATGGATAATGCTATTGTTTCTCAGAGTTGACTAGAAGACTAAAACATATTTCATCTTCTCTGAGTCTGTTTCAAACCCTAGTAAGCTGTCTCGCTGTCTTATCTATCTAGGCATCTGTCTTCTAGTGAGCATCCTAACCTAAACAGAACCTCAATAATGCCTGATCCGAACTCTCTACACAAAATAGCACTGTGCATAAAAAGTGCATAAAGCACAACACAATGCTTTAAGGATTAAAATACATACAGATTCAAATATTTTATCCATTTTATTTAGATTGCACTATTGCACTATTAAATTTAGTTTACATTAATACACCATCTTGGTTGGATTTCCTCATTCAACCAAAACATATATCAGATATCAGCATAAGGTTGCTGCCTAGCTTTTGTAACAGACATTGGGCCCTATCTTGCACCCAGCGCAATTGACTTTGAACACCGACGCATGTATCATTCCTATTTTGCACCCGCGCACAGCGGACTTTTCCCTCCACAGACGCACGTCGGTAAATTAGGAAATGAACTTGCGCTCGCGGGGGCGGTTCAGCGCAAAGAGGAGGCGTGTTCCGGCGCAAAACTTCAATGGTGCTATTTTCCAGTTTTAGAAAGCAATTGCGCTATTAACCAGGAAAAAAACAGTCTAAAGACAGTGGCGCGTTGCGCGTTAGTGATATGGTATTTTAAGGGCGCGTGCTTGGCCATAATGTTAACGCGCATCCACTTTGATTCTCTAATATAGCCTAAACAGATGCAGCAGTTTTCATTTTTGAAAATCATATATTATAACAAGGAAAAATATTAACACACGAGGGAAATCATTGTTGTGTCCGTGAAGATGTGAAAAAGATCTATCTAGATAAAAAAATAAAAAAATCTAGATTAGGCTACACATTTAGCCTACTACCCAAATTATATGCCTGTTTAACCGAAGATAATTTGGGTGGGTTTCTCCCATCACCCCCAATGTCACTTCTCTGTGTTTTACGGCCCTGACGAGAACGTCGGTTTCCTCGGCTGTGAATCGCTCCTGCGTGCGCCTGGCAAATCCGCCGTTATAATAGCAATCCGCCATGGAACAAGCGCGTCTGCTCTTAAAGGGAATGTGAGAGGACGCTCTGATTGGTTTATTTCACGTTACGCCCAAACCACACCTATGAATAATGAAGCTACTTCAGACCAACCCCTTTTAGATTTGCGTCGGGCGCAAGAGTCATTTATCCGCCGGGAAAATAGCAACAGCGCCGGGATCCGCCCACAAAGTTACTTGCGCTTTGCACTTTGACACTTGCGTTTCAGATCGTTAAAATAGGGCCCATTATGTCTAGATAGGCAGCTCACAAGTTTTTGGAACAGAGTTTATGTCTCTCTCTCTGATTAAAGTCCAGACTGAGAGGAAGGCAGATCCTGGCCACTGAGCTCCACGTGGACCAGGGCCAGAACTTCGAAAACACAGCTGCTCTCTTTAAACAAAACTCTCTCTACCCTCCACAAAAGAAATGAGATATAAAAGAAAGTGAAAGAAGGAGAGTGTTCGAAAAGGACAGTTGTCTCTGCTGCAGTTCCAACTGTATCTTTTCACTTCACCCTTTCTTTGAGGATAAAGTGATTAAGCAAGCGCAAGAATGTAAAAGTCACTCACATAAACACACTAACGGCACACATGCTTAATAATGCATTTGAAGTGCTAGACACACACGTTTGTGTATGTGTGGTGCTGATATTCCCTACATTATGTGGACCAAATGTTCTCACAAGTATGATAATACATTTTTCATTATGGGGACATTTTTTTTTTTATTCCCCAAGAGGAAACAAGGTAATAAATCATACAGAATTATTATTTTTTGGAAATTTAAAATAGCAGAAAGATTTCTATGATGGGTAGGTTTAGGGGTAGGGGTATAGAATGAGTTATATAGTGTAAGGGAATATACAGTTTGTACAGTATAAAAACCATTACGTCTATGGAGAGTCCCCACAAAGATAGTAGACACAGAGAGAGAGAGAGAGTGTGTGTGTGTGTGTGTGTGTGTGTGTGTGTGTGTGTGTGTGTGTGTGTGTGTGTGTGTGTGTGTGTGTGTGTGTGTGTGTGTGTGTGTGTGTGTGTGTGTGTGTGTGTGTGTGTGTGTGTGTGTGTGTGTGTGTGTGTGACTAACATATGCCCCATCTGATTTCAACAAACAGTGGTCATCTGTCCATCTCTTTGTCACTGAGGTCTCCTGCCCCCAACAAGACTTTTACAACTTATACTTGCCCCTCCCACCCACCTTCTGCTGTCCCAGCAATTGGTCAATATTCTCATTCTGTTACCGCACTCTCCCATCTGAGCACACATTCCCTCAAAATACTCCCCCATACCCCCCTAAACCAACAATGGATCAATAAAGCTACACCACTCACACTACTCTACCTCATATTACACAGACAAACACACACACACACACAGAGAGAGAGAGAGAGAGAGAGAGAGAGAGAGAGAGAGAGAGAGAGAGAGAGAGAGAGAGAGAGAGAGAGAGAGAGAGAGAGACTTCTATTCAAAGCCAAATCAATAACTACTCATCAATGTCCTGATATGTTTTTAACTCTTTTTGTCTGCAGAACCGCCAGCTGTCAATAGCCCTGCTCCCAATTCCCTGTCTGGCAAATATCACACCGTGTCCTGGATTTGGTCGATTAAAGGTTTTGTTTAAATTCCGCCTGGAGAGGGACAGTCACTTAAATAACAATACAACCCCTCTAATAATGGATTACTGCCATACTGGGAGTTTAACTCATCGCTATCCATGTTTGATTTCATCCCTTTCATTTTACAGTAATACTTCCTAAAAACAAGTTTTGCCCCCATCTTCAAACAGCTAAGTATAAAATTTAACACATAATTTGTGTAGTTTGTGCCACGGACATGAATGGTACATCAAATTATGTGGTTGTTAAAAAGTCAAAGTTTTTCACAAAAAAACGAAATTTCAGTTGTTGTTTTTTTGGCCCTGGTACAAAATGACCACTAACATCATTTCACTAATTATATTATCAGCACACTGGAAAGTGTGAATGAGTACTAGTCAGGTGAAATCACACTATCATTCTGATTGGATTATAAGAGCAGATTTATTGCTACAAAAGGAGGGAATAAGTGCTTCCGATCATTGTGTTATTGTGTTAGCAATGGTTACCTCAAAAGAAAGATATGCATCCATCCATCATTGCCTTGCATCAAAATGGTTTCACGCGGAAGGAAATTAATGCAAAGGATATTGTACCTGAAATAACCATTTACCGGATCATTAAGAACTTTAAGGAGAGAGGATGAACTGCAGTGAAGAACGCTTCAGGACTTCCCAGAGTGTCCAGCAAGTGGAAGGACCCTCTTCTCCTGAGGAGTCAGCCACAGAATCATGTCACCACCAGTGCAGAGCTGCTCTATGTTGGCAGAAGGCAGGTGTGATGCATCTGCACGCACAGTGAGGGCAAGACTTTTGCACAACGGCCTACTGTCAAGAATAGTAGAAAAGAAGCCACTTCTCTCCAAGAAAAACAATAAGGATAGACTGAAATTCTGCCGGAAATACAATGATTCGACAGCAGAAGACTGGTGCATAACTCATTTCTCTAATAAAGCCTTCTTCCGGCTGTTTGGGATATCTGGAAATTGTATTGTCCAGAGAAAAGGTGAACGCCATCAAGAGTCATGTGTCATGCCAACAGTGAAAAATCCTGAGGCCATCCATATGTGGGGTTACTTTTCATTCAGGGATTGGGCTGTCTCACAGTTCTGCCCAGAAACACTGCCATGAATAAAGAAGCATCACCTGCGTGCCACACTGCGTGCCTCGAGTCTCACGGAGTAACACACAGGAGTAACGACCGTGCAAGATGAGAGAGGACCAGGCCTGAGGCTTTATGTTGTTGTTTTTATTATGTTTATATGCGGCAATTGTACGTGAGGGGCAGCTGATTTACTTTCGTTTTGTGTTTTAAAGTATTATGTTGAACGCTCACCAGTCCCGCCTCCTTCTTCCCTAAACTTTAAACCTTGTTACATTGGTGCCGAAACCTTGGAGGATAGAGGAACCGCTGTCATAGAGCCATCGCCGCTGTGGGGAAGTCACTGTGCCATCGAGTTGATAGTGCAGCATCTGACACCAAGTTTTACTCTCTCCCCTCTGTCTCTCCTCGTCCTTCCGTTTCCTTCTCCGTCGCCTTGTCTGTTCTTACACCCAGGTGCTGCGGGCCGTGACTGGCCCCCGGAGGTGGGGAGTAGAACGCAGTCTTGAGTATAACCCCCTGGCTTGCAAGGGGCGATGGGGGTATGTGACAAAATGGGCGTGGCCGGTACAACGGTGGAACGGAGCAAGGCCAGTGGGGCGATTGCAGAGTCTCACGGAGGAGCTCCATGAGGACAAAAGGAGGAGTGACTTGCAATTGTCTCTGAAAGACAAGAGAGGACCAGGCCTGTTTTTTTTATTTCTATTATGTTTATATGCGGCAGTCGTCCTGCAAGAGCAACTTCTCCCAACAACCCAGGAGAAATTTGGTGATGATCTGTGCATTTTCCAGCATGATGGAGCACCATGTCACAGGGCAAGAGTGATAATGAAGTGCCTCATAGATCATTACATTGAAATTTTGGATTCGTGGCCAGGCAACACCCCTGATCTTATTCCCATAAAGAACCTGTGGTCAATCCTCAAAAGGCGAGTGGACAAGCAGAAGCCCACAAATTGTGATAAACTCTGATCACTAATAACGTTTTCTCACTAAAAAGGATTGCCGTCAGTCAGGATTTGGCCCAGAAGCTGATATCCAGAATACCAGAGCGGATTGCAGAGGTTATGAAGAAGAAGGGTCAACACGGTATATACTGAGTCTTTGCATATATTGAGTGTTTTTTGTCAATAAAAGCCTTTAAAACTTCCAGTATAACATAGAACCATATTTTAAAGGTTCTTTCATCCTTTCCATGAACCTAGTCTGGGTTCAATCAGAGATTGGTCAGATGGCCCAGTCTGTTGTGATAGGTCCACCGCTTACAGCATGTGTCAGTAGCTTCTTCAACACTTGTATACACAGTGATACAAACAGTAGCGATGCCGTTGGTTCTACTGTAGTAATTCGAGCCTGAGTCTTCGTCCTTTGGAAGTGCATGCAAAATGGAAAATCTTTCGCAGCGCAGAATATAGCGTCTTCTCGACATGTCCACAACATGAACCAAACTCTTCCAGATGTCAGCTACAACTACAGTGTTTGACAATGAGATGTCAGAACTGCCAAATACTACAACTGTCCTTGATTTGATCTAGTTGCTTGGCATGAGTAAGAAAGTAACAGTATGACAGAGTTAAAGAGAGAGCTCGGGCAGTATTAGACTATTTAAGTGATTAACCTAATTTATTTTTTACAACAGAAAACAAGCTAGGTAACAAATCAGTAAGCAGTTGTAAAGTACACATGGAAAGTTACATGCTCATATTACAACCCATTAAACACAAGTACGTGTTACTGAGATCTGAAAAATCCTGAATAAGTCGGTATGAAAACTAGGCATATGTTATTATTGTTGAAGATTGTCTTGTTTGCAAAAATTATTTTTTTACAATGTATTAATGGATTATAAGATAATAAACAGATACGATTTTAAAAACGGTTTCTTCTCAAATCGATAATTATGTCCCCTTAATTGTTTATCTGGTGAAAAGTTGTGAAATAATTAAGCGTAGTGTCAGTTCTGGCAGGTCACGTTAGTTAAGCTCGCATCACCTGACTATCAGCTGATACACGTCTACCAATAGGAATACAACGCCTATCACTGTATACAAATATAAGATCCTTCAGTATTATCAGCAGATATCGCGTTTCTCAGGAGCGAATTACCCTCCTCCATCCCCAGCTCCTCCTCTCGCCAGTCAGGATTTGGCATTTTGATTCCCCTTGAAACAGAATAAATTCTCGAATTATGTTGTACTTTAAAATCTTGAATTAATGAGATCTGCACTAAATACATTCATGTTGGTTCTGTTCTGTTTACCCTAAGGGGGGTTATTGGTGCTCTCCCTGCTCTTATCCATGCTAGGCTGCATGGATGCCCAGGGACTTCTTGCTCAGAACAGAACCATACTGCCAATCCTAACTGTATGCTAATTGTCAATCGTATTTAACAATAGTGGTCCTGACAGAAACTGATACGATTGTACATTAAATGTCTATCTTGTTTGAACGTGTTCCTTTGTCTTGGCTCAAAACTGCTAGAAACAGTTTTTCCTCGCGGAAGATTTGAGTTCAGTGAGCTAGTACTTCAACTCAAATCAATATTTTGTGTTTAATTAATTACTTATGTGGCAACTCAAGTAGTCGTGTAATAAGTGGGATAATGTACATTATGAGTTGAGTTGTTAACGCAAAAATAAATCCCTTCAGGGTGATGCAAGACCCCTCCGCTTTAACCGGCTGGATGTACATAATAACCAGCATTAACTTACTGTTAACCAATGACAAGATTTTAGAAAGGCTGCATACTACAACTGTCACATTGTTAATGTGTTTTCTGTTGTTTATCATGGACTTTTAGTTTGTTTTCCATCTTCAGTGTTTTCATCATCTCTGTCGTCATTTCATTAGTTCATTTTCGTCACCTGTTTAGTTAATTAGCCTTGTTAATCATCATCATCATCACCTGTCGTCACTCGTTGTCATCTGTGTATTTAAGTTCCTGTCTCTCACCCTTCAGTTGTCGGTCAATGTTTGTACATGTTACGTTGTATGGAGAGTGTTACCCTTGCCTGTACCAGTTTTGTTTAAGTTTGATTCTAGTAAAAGTTTGAATTGGAACTTTGGGCCTCAGCCTGTCTTCATCCGCACCATACCCGTGACAGATTGACCGACCAATCTAAAATGGACGAATGGGTAAGAATTTTCGCCCTGGCCAAGGAGAGCCAAGATCTCCCAGCCTTTGCCCATGGAGGGTCGTTTGAGGGAACCCGTCTGGCCAGATTTCGCGGGACCCGTGGAGGCCGCAGTAGAGGCGGTGGTCGAGATGGACCCCGACACCATTCTCCGCTTTGGTCCCTCTTCGACCCTGGACGGTTGACGTCCAGCTCCAAGCCGCCTGCACCGCTGGTCCCGTCCAGCCCAGAGCTTCCTGCGCCAGAGCCCTCATCACTGCCCAGCACAGAGCCCTCATCGCTGCCCAGCACAGAGCCCTCATCACTGCCCAGCACAGAGCCCTCATCGCTGCCCAGCACAGAGCCCTCATCACTGCCCAGCACAGAGCCCTCATCGCTGCCCAGCACAGAGCCCTCATCGCTGCCCAGCACAGAGCCCTCATCGCTGCCCAGCACAGAGCCCTCATCGCTGCCCAGCACAGAGCCCTCATCGCTGCCCAGCACAGAGCCCTCATCGCTGCCCAGCACAGAGCCCTCATCGCTGCCCAGCACAGAGCCCTCATCGCTGCCCGGCACAGAGCCCTCATCGCTGCCCGGCACAGAGCCCTCATCGCTGCCCGGCACAGAGCCCTCATCGCTGCCCGGCACAGAGCTTCCTGCACCGCTGGTTCCGTCCAGTCCCGAGCTTCCTGTACCGCTGGTCCCGTCCAGCCCAGAGCTTCCTGCACCGCTGGTCCCGTCCAGCCCAGAGCTTCCTGCACCGCTGGTCCCGTCCAGCCCTGAGCTTCCTGCACCGCTGGTCCCGTCCAGCCCAGAGCTTCCTGCACCGCTGGTCCCGTCCAGCCCAGAGCTTCCTGCACCGCTGGTTCCGTCCAGTCCAGAGCTTCCTGTACCGCTGGTCCCGTCCAGCCCAGAGCTTCCTGCACCGCTGGTCCCGTCCAGCCCAGAGCTTCCTGCACCGCTGGTCCCGTCCAGCCCTGAGCTTCCTGCACCGCTGGTCCCGTCCAGCCCAGAGCTTCCTGCACCGCTGGTCCCGTCCAGCCCAGAGCTTCCTGCACCGCTGGTCCCGTCCAGCCCAGAGCTTCCTGCACCGCTGGTCCCGTCCAGCCCAGAGCTTCCTGCACCGCTGGTCCCGTCCAGCCCAGAGCTTCCTGCACCGCTGGTCCCGTCCAGCCCAGAGCTTCCTGCACCGCTGGTCCCGTCCAGTCCAGAGCTTCCTGCACCGCTGGTCCCGTCCAGCCCAGAGCTTCCTGCACCGCTGGTCCCGTCCAGCCCAGAGACTATTCACGCCATGTATCCACCGCCTGTGTCCTCAGTGACCGCGAGTCTGGCCATCATGGCCACAACCATGTGGTGTGTGTGGGCTGCGCACACACTGGAGCCGGTGTCTGTCCCTGAGCCGGTGTCTGTCCCTGAGCCGGTGTCTGTCCCTGAGCCGGTGTCTGTCCCTGAGCCGGTGTCTGTCCCTGAGCCGGTGTCTGTCCCTGAGCCGGTGTCTGTCCCTGAGCCGGTGTCTGTCCCTGAGCCGGTGTCTGTCCCTGAGCCGGTTCCAAATCCTGTCACTCTCCCCAAGTACTTTTTGGGGGGGGGCTATAGGCCGCCCGAAGGGTCCTCACCGCCATGGCCGCCCGAAGGGTCCTCACCGCCGTGGCCGCCCGAAGGGTCCTCACCGCCGTGGCCGCCCGAAGGGTCCTCACCACCGTGGCCGCCCGAAGGGTCGTCTCCGCCGTGGCCGCCCGAAGGGTCCTCACCGCCATGGCCGCCCGAAGGGTCCTCACCGCCATGGCCGCCCGAAGGGTCCTCACCACCGTGGCCGCCCGAAGGGTCGTCTCCGCCGTGGCCGCTCGAAGGGTCCTCACCACCATGGACGCCTGAGGGTCCGTCTGCTCCGCCATGGCCACGCCCTCATCCTGCTCCGCCCTGGCCACCTGCACGTCCTGCTCCGCCCTGGAGGCTTCCTGCTCCAGATCGGCCACCTGTTCATCAGCCTCCAGGGCGCCCACCCTCCCACCCCTTTGGATGTTTTACGGCGCGAGGACGCGCCTGGGGGGAGGGGGGGGTTCTGTCACATTGTTAATGTGTTTTCTGTTGTTTATCATGGACTTTTAGTTTGTTTTCCATCTTCAGTGTTTTCATCATCTCTGTCGTCATTTCATTAGTTCATTTTCGTCACCTGTTTAGTTAATTAGCCTTGTTAATCATCATCATCATCACCTGTCGTCACTCGTTGTCATCTGTGTATTTAAGTTCCTGTCTCTCACCCTTCAGTTGTCGGTCAATGTTTGTACATGTTACGTTGTATGGAGAGTGTTACCCTTGCCTGTACCAGTTTTGTTTAAGTTTGATTCTAGTAAAAGTTTGAATTGGAACTTTGGGCCTCAGCCTGTCTTCATCCGCACCATACCCGTGACAACAACAGTACCCTAAAATAGTCCCTAGTTAATCACCAATAATCAGTTGTGTCCACTGATTAGGTGACATTAGCCAAAAAGTAATTTTCAGTTTTACATTTCGATGAAAAATTACAAAAACAATCGTTTCCCCTTTGGAATAATATACACAGATGAATCATTCAGAGGAATTTGTTTCAAGAAAGTCAATAGGGTCCATTTTGATTTCATGTTGACTTCAGTGAGGGAAACACTACAAAATAAAAAAATAAACACTACAAAATAAAAAAATTCTCAGCGACTGAGATGAGGCTTAAAAATCAATACTCATCCATAACGGTGTTGACACACAGCAAACACAGAGCATGGTTTATTAATCTAAGGCTTGATATGAAATGACAAATCCATATCAGCTAAAAATAATCTAAATATTAGAAGGCTTCTCTTTCAAATCTCAGTACAATTCTCATGTTATGTTTCATTTAACTGTGATTGTTGTCCCAGGTATTTCTCCTAAATATAATTTAATAAACATTCCTGACATCTTGACAAATCTGAGCATTGTTGGCAATGCTGAGCTGGCTTTTGAAGCTTTAGAGGAGATAAGCGATATCACTGGGGTGGGTGGGTGCTTGAGGTGGTCTTGAATGATAAAAACTATGAAGCAAGAGGCTAAAGCAAACATCTCCATTTAGTCTTTATATGTAGTCTCATTGGTATTTTGGGAAAATGATTAAGATATGTGTCATGTGTTATTATATTTATAGCACAGATTCACAGTAAGACCTGCATTCAGACCTGTATTCAAATCCGTTAGGACTTGTCAAATGCCTAAGGTGCTTCCATCTCTATTGACTTAGTTAGAGGAATCCTATAAACGCTTGTCAGTGCTACCTAGCTTGACGACACCTCAATTAGCTCCTTAATCAGCACCCACAGCCTGACCTCCACTATCTTTAGCCTGTAATGATGGGATTTCTCAGAGCTAGGTTGCTACAAGTCAGCTTATTTGACTTCCTCACACCCAATCCAAAATCAAAACACGGCACTACAGAGAGAGCGAAGGAAAGAGTTCATCCTGCACATTCTCAAAAGGCCATCATGGACTTACTTTCCAACCATGCAAAGTGATTATGCAGACTACGTTTTTGGTTTTAACCACCATAGACCTCGATGGAGATGCGTCCACTTTGATATCGAGATTAGTAGTCAATATGGGTTTTTCAGTGACCAATTCTTTAAACTTTACCTTAGGTATTCTAAGTGGTTGTTATGCTGTTGCTAGGTGGCTGCTAGGGTGTTCTGAGTGGTCGACATAGCATTGTTATGTGGTTCCCAAAATGAACAAATTACTCATCCTCATGTCATTCCAAACCTATAAGACTTTCGTTCATCTTCGGAACACGAATAAATATATTTTTGATGAAATCTGAGAGCTTTCTGTCCTTCCATTGAAAGCTACGCAACTGACACTTTAAAAAGTTCATAAAAAAGATCGTAAAACTAATCCATATGAATTGAGCGGTTTAATTTTCTGAAGAGATGCGATCTCTTTATATGATGAACAGATTAAATTTAGGCTTTTATTCACATATAAACATTCATCAACTCGCACATCAATTATGGTAAATGTTCACTTGACATGCAAGAACCAATGAGGTTCATTCTCAAATGTGTTCATTCAACACAGTTGAGCTTCTGCAAGAACCAATGAGGTTTGTCCTTGCGCGTCAAGCAAGTACTGTTGAACTTCTGTTTATGTTGACTGATCAATGATTACTTGTGATTAAAAATTAAATATGCTCATCATATAATGTGATCAAGTCTCTTCAGAAAATTTGGACTAAATCACGATTTTACAATCTCTGTATGAATTGTTTTAATCCTTTAAAGTGGTAGTTGCGTACTGTAGCTGTCAATGGAGGGACGGAAAGATTTAATCAAAAATATTTTCATTTGTGTTCCGAAGATGAACGAAAGATTTATAGGTTTGGAATGACAGAATTAACATTTTTGGGTGAACTATCCCTTTAAGCCACACAATTTGAGGTATCAGATTTGAGGTATTCATGAGCAAGATTTCTGCAATAGGATTTAAAAAAAATCATTAACATTAGCAATTTCTAGTGGCTAGCTGTTATTATGCATTTGTGGAAATTAGTTAGCACAAATGGTATGGGGGATGGGGGGTGGGGGGTTGTCTTGCCAATAGGGCGGTCTGTGGCATTTAGACCTGGGCTTGTGTCCAGTGTGACTGCCAGAAGGGATTGCAGCAGCTTTTCCAATTAAAGCCTGGCTACTACCCCTCTCGCCTCACCTTGGATTACACACAAAATAATGCTGAGAAATCTGTAAACAAAAGACACACAGGACACAGTAAACGTATAAAGCGAGAGAACTTGAAAATGACATGCACACTTAGATGTGACATTAAAGAACAATCCAAGGTTTGATTACAAAAGCCTGTGAAATGTTGAGGCGACGCCCATGACTGAGGTGGCCCAATGATATCCCCCTCCCTGTTGTGCATTAGTGCTGATTTATGGGTCTGTTATTTGTCTAATCCTGTGGACAGTGTCCCTCTGTACCAGTAAAAAAAAAAGAGGGATTACATCCTTACTGTGGTCACACAAACACTACACACCTCGAGTGCTTTTATGCGGCCATCACTGGTGCAGAGGGGAATTGGGCCTGGTCCACAGCTGACACAAGGACTACACATCCCCCATCCACCCATGATGGGCAGAGATGACTCAAATGCACTGTCATACACCAGAACCCAGCAACTGAGATGCACTGAATCAGCAAGATTCCTCGTGTCATCCAGACATACCAGTTCATGACAGCCCTCCTTTTATTAAATACAATTATTGAAATCATTTACTCACTCTCATCTCATTACCAATCAACCAAAGTTCTTCTATCCAAGGAAAACAAAATGAGATGTTTAGCAGAATGTCCAAACAAAAGCTTACATTTCGGTCTGTTCTTCATACAAAGCTATCGTCTGGCTTCATGAGATTAGCGTGTAAGGCATTTGGACAACTATTACGGTGATTTCTGCCTTTTTGGAGCTTGAAAGCCCCAGTCATGTTCATTTTCAGCTTGTGCATATTTCTGTCTAATATTTAATTTCTTAATTTCTTTTTTGAAAAGAAAGACTTTAGATAAACTATTACTTTATAAAGAAAGCATTTTTTGTCAACAAAACCATGGTGGTCATGGTTGTACCATGTAAAACCATCACTGCGCCATGGTACTGCCCCGGTACTTCTTTTGTAAGAGAAAGACCTCCAGTAAAGGTAGTCATAAGCCAAATGTCTGTTTGCCATTTATGACGTACTGCTTTTTCACAATGACAGGTTCAAACTTTTTCCCATTGAGTTTTTAGCTGGTTAATAAATTCTGATGTCACACTGTGCTGCAGTGTATAGAGTCCAGAAACACATCACACACTGAATCACACACAATGAGAAGGATAAAATTGGTCATAGTGAAAGCAAATGGTCTCCAGGGGCAAGTCCGTATACCCCACTCCCCACACGCACCCGCCCAGAGTGCTCTGCGAGCCTGTTTCATTGTGTCTCTTTGGCACATGCTGCACTACAGCAAATTCAGGATGGGTCTTATACTTCACACTCACACACACTGCAACCTCCTGAGTATTAGAGAAGAGTACCCTGCAGTCTGAATCTCCCAGAGACAATAAAGTTCTGCACACATTTGCTACCAATTCGCGTATGAATAATTTTAAAATAGACAATTTGGAACTAACCCAAAATTACCCTAATAGGGATTTTCTTGTAAGATTATACAATCTTTTTCAGATCTTTTAGAACACTTACTGTAGCTCCCAATAGCTTCCTATATACTTACTGTAGGATTCCCAATAGGACAAAATATCTGTAGTCAATTTTTTTTTTTTTTTTTTTTTGAGTTTGTGCATCTGTCCAGTAACAATACGTTATTCCATTACAGTTGTAATAAAAAATACACAACATCTTCCAGGACATGAGATCTTAATTGATTTTTAGAGGATTCTTATTTGATCCCATTATGGGTTTCAGATTAGAAATCCTGTAGGCGACACATTCCTTTAGCTTTTTTTGACAAGGGCAAATTGTTCCTGATAAGATATATAGCCTATTGCAGTTCTTTTTCTTTTTACCATTAGCCTATATTTTGCTTTATTATCACTTATATTGATGTATTAAATGTAGATACATATGGTTAATTAAATATATATATATATATATATATATATATATATATATATATATATATATATATATATACACACACATACATGCTGCCTCGAACCTTCAACCACCTGACTGTTCACCCACTAACATTCCCAAAAATCTGTCTTTATACTTCTGACATGAAAGTAACTCACTATACATTAGCATAACTACACGAAATACGTTTCGATCAACACGTTTTTCTTTTAAAGTAAAAGTGTACCGGCGTTTGACTTACCAGTGATACAGTGCTCTGCTGCTGCTGTGTGAGTGTGTGTGGGTGGGCGTGGATGCTGCAGGATCGCGCTGCTCTCCGTGTCTTTGTCTGCCGCTTCAGCTGCTCTGCCTGCGATGCCTCTCTACCGGCACACCGCGCGGTCCTAGCGCCGCCCCGCACACGCCCACTGAGCACAGTCAACACCCACTGCAGGCTGCGTCCAGAAACATCTGCATTCATGTGTTAATACACCGTTAACGAGTCATTAACTCAACTTGAAGCTGAATGTGCTGCAGTTAAACATGTTATTGACTGCTGACTACACAATTATTGACTATATAGGCTACTTAATACTGCTTGTGCTTACTATTTTCAATCAATAGTTTGTGAAAAAAGTATATGAACACATTTCACAAGAATGCTACATTGTGTGTTTAATCAAAAACAAGTCCAGTTATCATCCTAATTGTTATTTAGACTAATTTACCTAAATTGTTTGAAATTATATGATGGCGAGTAAAAAAAAAATATATATATGTGTCTATCATTTTAATAAAACTGCTAATGAGTCAACAGAACCTAACCTTGTAGTGGAACGCATGCAATCTATGTTCAGAATAGAATACTTTACAGTGTACTGAAAGTTAGCACATTGTGTGCCTATATGTTTGATTTTTTCTCTTGTGTTGTGTGTTTAAGAAATCAGTTACAAAAGACTTCAGTGACAAAAGAACTGACATCTTTTATGTTTAGGCCAATATATTTGAAAGACCGCTGGAGCATACTATAAACATTTACATCATTACATAATTTCCTGTCTGCAACAATGGAAGAAAGTGGAAGTAAATAAGGGCAGTTTTGGCCTAATGGTTAGAGAGTCAGGCCCTGTCCCAAATGGCACACTTCATATCCCCTTACAGACTTGTAAACTTACAATGGCTGCCGTGTGCGCATGTCCGTTAAGTCCATGAGACCGTAGGGTGTCCCATTTGTAATTTTAAGTGTTGGAAGGGTATTTGCTGTCGAGATGTGCCCTCGATGCGCACTTTTGCCGAGCCCCTACTGAAGCTCCGCAGTAGACTTCTTCCCGACAGTCAAAGCGGCGTTATGTCACGAAAGTGCGGACTCGTAGGAAAACCGAGAGTGTTTAGGGTGCCATTTGGGACAGGGTCTCAGATTGGTAACCCGAATGTTGCGGGTTCGATTCTCAATACCAGCAGGAAATGACTGATGTGCTTTTGAGCAAGGCTCCTAACCCCCAATTGCTCCCTGGGCGCCACAGGAAAATAGCTGTCCACTGCTCCAGGTTTGAGTTCACTACTCCTAATGTGTGTACAGTACACTAATTTGGATGGGTAAAATGCAGAGGACAGTTTCAGAGTATGGGTTACAATACTTGGTCTTTACGTCACTATCACAAAGGGAGATTGTGGGGAAAACTTAACAAAAAAAAAAAGATTCCTTGATCTGTTTAATCCCATGTTTGCATATTGGTGGATATTTACCTTCGTTTAGCCTACATAAGCAATTCTGACAAAATTTGAATTCCTTGATCTAGTTTAGGCCTATGTTTGCATATTGGCCACATGAATTTGAGCAATACACTGCTCTATGATTTTTACCAAGTATCTTTTCTCGTTATTTTAAAAACACGTAGGCTATGAACAGATTTTAGTCCAGATGAAACTGTATCATCATCATACAGGACCAGAACTTGTATTTTTGATGTTTGTCGGTGACACTAATGACATTGCTTACTAGAGTTGTTTAAAAACAAAATAATAGAGATACATTACTTTGAATTGCTAAACGTACAAATAACAATTTTACAGTAAAATATAAAACAAAACTAATCTCTTTGTACATATTTTCAACCACATTAAACAGCATCAAATGTAGCATCTGGCACAGGAGAGTGGCATTTTTTTTTATGCACAACAGAAGTGATTTATGTTTTATAGGTCATTAGCTGAACAATTGTTTATGTTTTTATGTTTAATAAAGCATTGAAAGGACAATTCATGTCTATTACTGTATTGTACATTTGGTTGGGTTTGAGAATTCATAAATGAGACTGTCTAGACGTAGCAATTAGTGAAGAAAACTTTCATTATTATATCTAGTTGTAACAAAATTACATTATGTAAAAATACAATAAACTGTAGATTTGTAACTTTGGTATCACCTTGATATTTATTTAATTTTTAAAAAATCATTTAGTAACACATGCACGTGCAAAAAGTTTTTTTTTTTTTTGCTTTGAAGAGTATGTGACTGTAAAACCTGCTGCATGTGGGTTAAGGGACACAGTCATTCATTGCTCATTGTACAGATCTATGACCTCTTCACTTCAAAGATTGAAAGATTTGGACCAAATCACTGAGCAAACACGTGCCCTGTGATGTGTCAAATCGATGATAAAAGAAGATTAACTGTGCGACATTATAACCTTTTACGTCTCACACACACTCACACTCAATCCTTTTAGTGGCAACAACAGTCTGTGAACACAATATTTGGATTTATGCCAAGGTTAGCGCAGTTGCCAATAGAAACCACAGCTGGATGACAGACTCATTACTCATTATTTATGTCTACTGACAACACAGAAACTATATGTGACATCACTGAGTTTGAGTATGATGGGAATTAAGTAGAGCAACCCCAAAGCATCATGGGCAGGTTTGTGTGTCTACACGTGTCTCTATATATGATGACAGTGTGTGTGTGTGTGTGTGTGTGTGTGTGTGTGTGTGTGTGTGTGTGTGTGTGTGTGTGTGTGTGTGTGTGTGTGTGTGTGTGTGTGTGTGTGTGTGTGTGTGTGTGTGTGTGTGTGTGTTTTGGATGAGAAAGACCATTCGCATCACTTCCTGACTCTTGACCTACCTGTGCTTAGGAATTTTGTCATACTGACACACACCTCAGTGAAAATAATAGCCAACAGAAGAGGCTTTGCCTATTCCAGTGATGTCATTCTGACACATGAAAGCTTGCTATCCCCGTCCCTTCTAATGAGGTTTAATTGGCCTTAACTTCTCTTGATTTGTCTGTAATGGCAGAATGAAAACAATAAAGAAGAACACACAATAATGCACGCACACTCACTGGACATATTTAAACATTTAAGAGTGCTAATTATTTTGTGGCATGTCTACCCCATGTCTTTTGTATCAGTGTTGAGATACAATTGTTTGAAAATGGTGGTTTGCATAAAATCATTCTCTCGTTTTCTCTTCCAGATGTAACAACTGGATAAAGTATTTCCTTTAGGCTTGAAATGGGCTGCGTTTAACACCACTTTTAGACATGCACTCACAAACTTCCCCAAGCACTTCCCCTATACCTGCCACCATTTTGAAGGGGATTAAACTTCTTCAAGTAGACCAGGGACGGGGTTTTTTTGTACAGACCCTTGACCCATCGATTTTGGAGTGAGTCTACTCATATGCACTCTTCAGGCAGCTCCATAGACCACAATGCAACACGATTGTGACGTCCCAGCAGCAACTCGCAGTGTTAAATACTTAATTTACCCACAAGTGATCAAGGGCATATGGCATTCCATTTAAACCCATTGCAAGGGATGTGGCACTCGTGAAACGTAAGCAAAAACTTACATCCAAGTGAACGAGAAGGAGGGAAGTTAGCAAGGGAAGGGCATAATAAAGTGTATAAATTAGTTCAAATTAGCAGTCATTTACTCCATAATCATTTACTCCACCCTCATTACGTTCCAAACCTATATGGTTTTCCGTAACACACAAAAACAAGAAATAAAAGCAGTTTTCATACAATGAAAGTCAAAGGGGTCCAAAACAACTGTATGAGTGAGATTTTTTTTTTTTTTTAAATAACCTGTCTGATAACAGGAGCAGTGGAGTTGTGAGTAAGAAAAGTGGATTTTGAAGTGACTGATTGATGTTCTAATCCGTAGTTTTGCCATCCCACTCCTCTTCATTTTCCCATCAGTTTCCCTTGAGTTGATTGGACGGGCTGGCACATTGACCGTGATGTGTGCAGCTCATATTACCACGCTTAAAACCATGGCTCCCTTCCTGCACCTTCAAGGACACCTGATTACCAATGTTTTACACCTGTCAGTCTTTATGTTCATCTTGTATTTATGCTCCCTGTTGTGTTCCTTCCCCTGTCGGTTCTCATCTATGTATTACGTGGTTTTGTATTTCTCCTGTGATTATTATTAAGGTCCGCTTTATTCATCATGTCGTCATTGTGCGCTTTAATACTGCCACATACTGTTACAGAAGAACCGACCGTTACAATTTTTTACATGGACCTACCAGTCTTGCAGAGGCTCATCACCTGCGAGAACAGGGCACTGGTGGAATATTGGTGGTGTAGGCTACAACAGGGCAATTCTCTGTGTAACATCAGCGAGGCAGAGAAGGAGCCTGAGCCAGAACCAGCTGCCTGGGTCTTCCCCTAGTCGAAACAAGCTGGCCAGTCCGTCTCAGAGCCAGGAGCGGATCACTGCCTGATAGATCTGTGGTTCACGGATCCTCTTGAGTACCCCCCTCGAGTCAACGCCTTCCCTGCTGGTCTTGTCTGGCTGCCTGGATGCTCCGGTCCTATCCAGAGACCTTCCTTCTCCGATGAGATGTTCTCGCCCAATTTCCCTGTATACGTCTGTGCCACTGGTGTAGCTCAGCTCTTCGGCTCTGCTCCCGCCGCTTGCTCCTTGTGGCTATCCAGCTTCATCTCGGGCTCCCCGTCCACCAGCTTGTCTTGAGGTTGAGCATCCAGCTTCACATCAGGCCTTCAGGCCCAAGTCTGCACACCTTGGTCTGTCAGCCCTTCGGCTCTGTTCTCCCTCGACTCCAGTGTGGTCTGCCAGCCCTAGGACTTCTCCGGGCTCCCTCGTCCCTCCGAATCAGCCTCAGCTCGCTCAACATCCACCACGGACTTCTGGGTCCACAGCTCCGCTGTCGGCTCCACCTTAGTGTCTCACGCCCATCTCCAAAATCCCCTCCCTCCTTCCTCAGTGGGACATTGTATGGCACGAGGATGCGCCTTTTCAGGCTGACACCTGTCAGTCATTGAGTTCATCTTGTATTTAAGCTCCCTGTTTTGTTCAATCCCCTGTCGTTTCTCGTCAATGCAGAACATGGTTATGTATTTCCCCTGTTTTTATTATTAAGTTCTGCTTTATTCATCGTGTTGTCGTCATGCGCTTTAATACTGCCACAGACTGTTACACATATTATATGTTGTACTGTAGGTGTTCATGCAATTGAACACAGGCAACAACAAAATTGGATGATAATCTGTAAACCGAATGAACAAACTAACAACAGCATCAACCCAGCCAGCAAAAAGTCGTCTATTAGACGTTGAATAGACGTAATTTTTACGGTCTAATTACGGTCCACTGAAGGTTGAAAATGAAAATTGAAAAGACGTCAAATTTGTCCGACTTTTCAACGTTTAAATTTTTTTTATAACTTTGACGGAATATGTAAAACTCTTTAAATTTATTTGAGATAATAATGAACATGGTTTGGTAGTTTGTTTTCTCTGTTGTTTTAGCATGTATAACAGACTTATCCTAGCTGTCTTAGATTATCAGTTGAAAACATTTTAGATGATCAGTTGAAAACACGTAGTCAAACAGTCCGGCCAAAACTAGCTACTTAGTTGAAATCACGTCGTAAACCAGTCCAAGGCGGACCGACATATTTTCAACCATATTTCAACGTTGAAAGACGGTAATAGTTTACTGGGAACCCTCTTAAAAGACAAACGCCCTTAGAACAGGCTACTTAACATTCTTAAAAATATAGTTCCTCAGCTGGAAAAAACATTGTTCTGAAAATTCTTCCAATGATATCATTCCTCTGTGTTATTATTGTTATATGTGTAGTGTGGACCTCCCTATTCTCAAAGAATTACAAAGATTATAAAAACTAGTTGAATGAGCACATGAATGAGACATGAATGAAAAACACATGAATGAGCCTTAAGACTGAAAATAACAAAAGCGAACCACCCAAAGGTGTTTCAATAATATATTATCTCTTTTCACTACCACTCGTTTCTAGTTGCTCCAAAGGGTCTCTGTTGGTTCTTCCGGGTGGGGCGATACTTTTTTGGATGCCTCTCTCTGCCTCTTCAGTCTTCAGCTGTCTCTGCATTCTCAGCCTCTTGAACCCAGCTCATATCACACATTACTCTGATTCAAGCTGACCACAATCTCTATCACACTTCCACACAGCTGCTGCCCTCTCAATAAAAGAGAGAGAAAATGCTGAAATTTCTTCCTGCAACAAGGTACAAAATATTAATTGAATATTAAAATGTAGCTTTTTCTGAAGACAATGCGAGTGGTTCTAGGATTTTGTGGGTGGTTACCAGTTTGTTGTTATGCCGTTGTTAAGGTGTTCAGAGTAGGTGCTCACATGTGGCTATTTGATTACTAGGGTGTTCTTGTGAACTTTTGATAACCAAGTTCCCGAGATGGGCGGGCCATAAACTTTAAACATGGCAGAGGGGAGAATGATTGCTGCTGTGACTTCAATTCTTTATGACTTATTTACACAACAGCTTGACTTGTCTATAAAGTACTGTATATTTACAAATATGAATACTCATCTGAAACATATTGCATGATTTATACACAGCGAAAATAGCCTGTATTTGACCTGAAATTCTGGAATCGTCAGTAAGTTGACTATCTAGATAGAGCGATGAATGTTTATAGAGTTGTCTATGAATGGAGCGCTAAATTTAATTTGGGCTTTAATACGATTTTACCAATAAATAGGCAAGAATAAATCTGGTGTCCTGCTTGATTCCTGTTTTTTCTGACAACAAAGCACTTGAATGCGGCAAGCTCGTAATCATGACTTCAGAAGTGGGAAGTAGGAAATTTCCGATAGCTCTTTAAGGTAGCATTAGCATATAGCTATCAGTGCTATCATTGTTCTCGCTATGACACAAGGAATCTATCAAGAGAAGTTTCATTAAATTAGACAAAGTTAATCAAAAGCTATTACCATTTTCAAAAATGTTTATTATACACTTTGACGAGAAGGTAGCGCTGTCCTGAAACCTTTTGGGTACCTTCAGTGCATAGTCCCAATAACACATACCGGGTTTCGTAAGGAAACACAAAATAATATAGCATTTTACAACAAAATTTAAAATGTCCTACACCCAAAATGGCCAGGATCAGGTGCTGCCTGAGGTTAGTTGTGATTATCTCAGACGGAAAGCTGAGCTTCCGGTCTTGATCAAATTAAATTTTCCAGTCCCAGGCAGAGTCCAGTAGGATAGTTTCCATTTTTAAATTAACTTCACTGGAAGTTGTCCTGCTCTTATAAAGGCGGTGGATTTTGAGAATCCAAGATTTGGAGGAGGAAGGTTATTGGTGGTGGTTCTCCTTACTTCCAGGACAATCACCAGTTGTCTCTGGACCTGATTGTGCCTCCAGGTAGGGTGGCCTTGGAAAAAAAATGTTTGCAGCCGACGAGGATGTGCCTGGGGTTTGACTGAGAGTATATGATGGATCTTCTCCAGTCAACTGGTTTAGGTTCTTGGATGTGGGAAGAACATCATAGATGGCTCTGATTTTGAAGCTCAGTCTGCTTCCTTCCATCTCCCATAGATCCTTCCAGATGAGCTAAGTAACATTTCTCCAGGTTTTCCCAGTTAGTCCACTGTCCCTGTTTTGACTGCGAGACTGCCTTTGTGCATCTGTCTGCCTCCTCTTGCTACCGAACCTTGGAAACTACCAGCTTTCTTCTCTGGTCGGATGTTGCCTTGAACCATGTGGGTCAGCTTACCCCGAGTCCAAAACCCCCTCTTCCCTGCTGCACCTGTCCTACAATGTCTCCATGCTTGAGAGCAGATTTTGCTTGCTGTATGGGCTCAGTCGGGGTCCAATAGAGGGATGAAATTTGAGACTCCAAATATGCTGTGGTTAATATTCCGACTGTCCTCTATTTATGCTCCAAATTTCTTAACTTTCCCGCAAACGGTTCTTTGGGCAGCCATAGACTTCAAAGGCAGAAAAAGAAGAAGAGGAAGACTAACAGATACAATAGGTGCCTTTGCACCTTTGGTGCTTGGCCCCTAATGATCCCTCCACCGTTGTGGGCTGGCTGTACACGATTGCAATGCCACAAGTCTCTATGAAATTCTGGTGTCATGTTTATTGTCCATCAAATTAAAATTACTATCTCTAAGTAATCAGTCAAAGTAGAAGCTCTCTTAAGCCGTGTGTCCACCAAAGCGTTTTTTCACGCGGCTGGCTTTATTTTTCTATTGTTGTCAATGGGAACGCCGCGTTTTTAGAACGCCAGGAGCGTAACGAGGCGCTGAGCGAGTATTTAACGCTCAAGTGCTGAGCGCTCGGCGTTTTTTACAGGTCGCCGAGAGTTGAAGAATGTTCAACTTTAGGTAAAACGCAGCGCTCATCACTGTCACTTTTTAGCCAACCGTCCAATCACAGTGGAGGAGGGGTGGGACTAATACCACACGGACCAACGGATATTCTGTATCATAGCAACGATGCGTCTCAACTGAAAAAAAAACTGCGCTGCCAAAACGCTCTCAAGCGCCCGCAGCTCGGCGTTTTCAGCAGAGCGCCTAGCGTTTTCAGGTGGCTAAAAACGCTTTGGTGGACACACGGCCTTAGGCTGCATTTCGATTTACAAGGTTCCTACAAAATTTTTATATTGCTTCATACTCACTGAGCAGTGCACGTTGAAGTTCACTTTACCTGAGAAAATTAATTTATCTGCAACGCCATCAAGCACAAACGAAACTTGTGCAACTTGATGAAAAATTTGCAGATTAGGATTTGCATGTATGATGACATATTATTTTGGGTAATTAAATATAAATATCATACTAATTACTACACTTTCAAATAAATAAATGCACATAATACATCCACATGTATTTATATAAATTATACATTTAAATATGAATATTTAATATTAAAATAAAGTGATAAATGATTGTAAATTAAGAGATAAATTGTTTGAATAAATGCATTAATAATAGCATTTGTGTGGTTTATATCTGCGAACAACTAACATTTAACAAACTTGTTAAAAACATGGTGGACTGAGCAAATCTCATTTATGGCATCTTTAAAAAAAAAACATAAATATGACCATGATAATAAAGATGCTTTCAGCACACATAGACAATAGAGGAAGGGGTAAAGGGTTTAACCAAGAAGGACAGGGATTGTGGATTTAAATACTTTGTAAAACGAACAAAGGCGATGGGTTGAGGGGTTGAATAGAGGAAAAGAGGGGGAGATTGGGATCTAAGGGTCTCAGCAGGCAGTCAGGACATCTCACTGTTTGTCCGAAACGCAACACGTGCCACGCTTCTTTCATAACCTCTGTTTCTAGACTACAGCCGTTACCCTTCTCACTCCACAGTCTGTTGCCATTAGCATCAGTCTCACCGCTTAGCCCGATTCAACATGACAAATATGAGCTTTAAACGCCATGCACTTCCTATGAACCATTGTGTTAAAACTAAAGCGAGATGTGTTGCATTTAAGTTGCCTGGATCCCCCCCTTGTGATGACCCATAGGAATGAATATAATGACAAATCAGATATTTTTAAAAGCTCAGTTGTTTCTTCTAGATAGAAATGAGATTAAAAAGATATCACAAATTAGCACTTTAGTCTCAACAATGCCTCAAACTGTGCTCAGATGTGTTACCGCAGTCGCCAATCAAAAGTCAAGAACTCGTGAGATATTTCTCATCAAACTCTTAAACAGTCTGAGCTACATGATGTGTGTCAGTTTTTTACTCCTAATACATTTTGGGACAACCATTTGAGATCAAGTCTCTTGAGCTTTGAAAGAGCAACCAAGCAATACAATTTTCCTTCTGGGGATTTCTCATAAGAATGGTCTTTAAAGGGGGCATGAAGTGCATTTTTTTTTTTACCATATAATGTTAGTAGGATTTTGATATCAAAAACTGTCATAATTAAGAAACTACCCTGATTTTCACCCTCTTGATTTTAATGCTCCGTTTAAATGGGCGTGTCTCCTTTAAAGCCCACTGCTTTTCATTTGAAATAGCCTACATATGGAACTCTTTTGACAACTTTTAACTATTACAGCTGTCAAGATTATTTAATTGTGAAAAGTTTTGTTTAAAGCATTATTTACTGTAGATCCAGCATTAAAGGTTGCAGCACTGAGCATTATAGCCGATCACAGTCTGTTGAGCGCACAAATGCAAAAAGTATATCTGGCTGTACAAGAGTCCCTACTTATGAAAAAGCACTGATGATTAGGCATTAGAATTAACACGGTTACCTATCTTACAGCATTACTGTCAGGTCCATATCTATGAAAAGTCTCGTTGCAAAGCCTGCATGGTTTCCCAAAGAAGCCACAGTGAAATGAACCAAACAAACACATAATCCTCTATGACACATTTAGATAGTTGAAAATAAACTGCAACTTTTTGAACATTAGTATCCGAAGGAAGGTAATGCTATTTAAAGTTATGTCATTCTGTGCAGCCAGTCTTATGTATTCATCTATATTACGTAAACTAGTCATTTTGCCAGCTTGGTTTCAATAATAATAAGCTGTTTTTGAACTGTCTTAACACAGAAGTTCAAAAAAAAATGACAATATGTTATAATTATAGTACAATAACCTCAGATCAAAAGATCAAGGACCATTTGATTTCTTTATTCATGACTATAATTATATAAAATTAGTTTAATTAGAGTTTAAATGGAAATTTTTTGCTTACATTTCCTGTTTCCCCACTTTTTTTTCTGAGAAAAACACATTCTCACATGTAATCTCACATATCCACATCAATTGTATAAGGTCACTGTGATTTTGCCAAGTAGGACATGTGGATCAAACATATTTTGTTGATCCTGGAGCAACATTCCTGTCCAAAAATGTTGTGCTAACCCTACCCCTAATCCTAACACTACACCCAAAATGTACCCCTAAAATCAGAGGGAAATGATAGGTTAATAAGAATAGTGCATAAGCCCCTAACACTCGACATAAACTAACATGTCCCTCAAATTTGACCGGAATGTTGTTCCAGGATCATGTGTACTTGGTGAAATCACATTCACCAATTAGGTCACACTTACCAAAGCTGATACTTACAGTAAATGAGTCTCACTCTTTAAAAGAGCAACTCAAGTCAAGTCATTTGTCTTCATGGTTCAGTACACTATATAATATCATATTGTGGAGGAAAGATGACTGTAAGGGACAGACATACAGCTGGTGTTTTAGTAAACATAGGGAACCAGTATGTAGACTGGTAGTGTGCATGTGTGTTACTGTGGCGTCTGGTTAAAGAAGATATAAACAGATGATAGGAGGTGGCAGCAGATGTCTCGGCGGTGGGGTGTGGGCGACAGGAAAGAGAGAGAGAGAGAGAGAGAGAGAGAGAGAGAGAGAGAGAGAGAGAGAGAGAGAGAGAGAGAGAGAGAGAGAGAGAATAAGAGCTGAACCGGGAGGGGCAAACGAGAAACAGGAGGACATCCAGAGCGACAGAGCACCAGCATGAAGCGGCTGACCCAGACGCAGTGGCGCTCAGTCAGGTGTGCACAGTGTCACTGCAGGAGCTGTGGAGCCCCCATATGGCAGACAGGACACGTAATGCCACTTAAAATCTAGTTCACACTCCATCTGCATGTGACATTACAACAATATCATACAAAATACATGCGACACATGTACAGATTTCCTTCATGATTAAATTGCAGATACGAAAAAACGGGTGACAAGATCCTACTACAAAGTTACAAGGACATTTCACAGCCCACATGGTGCAAAGGGAAGTGATTTTTAATGTGAAGTGTCAGTTTGAACAATGTGATGTCACGAGAGGCTGGGTCCTGGAAGGACGCTACATTCCCCTGAGATGGCTGCAACCCCGAACAGCTATGGCTCCATCTGCTGGTGGAGTCGGGAACTCCACCCCTCAATACACAACATTCCCGCACACCTGAAACTGATCAGGGTCTGATGAGCTGAAGGGCTTTTTAAGGGTTAGAGACACAGTGAGTGAGTGTGTGAGTTTTGGGAGAGAAGCTTCAGGCTGTGCTTTCTGTGGAGGACCGGACCAGCCCACAGTCATTTCCACAAAGAACAAGAAAGGTTGGAAATACTTATCATTGGAAACATCAGACCTTTGAAGGACTTACTGCTGGATTGGCCACGGGCTGCAGCACCGATTGGAAAAGGTTGGAAAAGACTGTTTATTTACCTGAGGGAATCAGGATTATGATTTCACCACCAGAAGAGGCATCATTTAAGTTTTGACTGTTGAAGACCAACCTGATCCTTAGTTACACTCTTGAGTGTGGAAGACTGTTTCTGTTAATTCCCAAGACCTTTAATAAAGTCCTTGTTTATATTTGAACTTTGTGTCCCTGCACTACTTGAACTGTCCCGCTAAGAGCTGTGTAGCCTCTCATGACGTCACATATGGTGGAGAATGCGGGCGAGCTCAAACGTTAATAGTGCATGTCAGAGGAGGACACTGAAAATTTGATTGCCCACTTTTCCAAATTGACCGTAGGCCCCCCACATAACAGAATGGAGGAAATTTTGAAAACCCTTATTGCTGGCCAACAAGCTCAGGTGCAAGCAAACGTGGCTCTCTTGGAGGAACAAAAAAGAGCCAACCTTCTAAAAGCAGAGGAATTGCAGCTACAGAAACAGATGGCCGTCCGGAATGTCCGCCCAATAAAGGCGAGTGACTTTATATCCAAGATGGGGGCTACAGATGACGTTGAGGCGTATCTGCATGCCTTTGAAGCCACGGCTACTAGAGAAGCCTGGCCCAGGGCACAGTGGGTTGGACTGTTAGCCCCCTTCCTAACCGGGGAATCATTGAATGCTGTCCGGGACCTGGGCCCCGACCGGGTGACTGACTATGATGCCCTGAAGACTGAGATCCTCAGCAGAAATGGGCTCACCAAGTTTGGTATGGCTCAGCGCTTCCACAGCTGGGCCTTCCAACCAGACCAGCCTCCTCGTGCGCAGATGCACGAACTTGTCCGTATCACGCAAAAATGGCTGGAACCGAAGAAAAATACGGTAGCTGCGGTAGTGGAAGCCATTGTGGTGGATCGTTACTTGCGGGCCCTGCCTTATGAGGCGAAACGGTTCATCAGTCAACAGGCCTTGACCACGGCTGATCTAACCGTGGAAGCTGTAGAAAGGTATCAGGCCACAACAGAAATGCTTCGTGCTTCCAGAAAAGAGCCCAGGAGTGCGTCCCCACCACAGACGGGAGGAACCCGTCTAAAGAACCCCAAGGTTTCCAACCCAGCCACTTCAGGAGCTGTCCAGGCCCCAGGGGGAGCCAGAAGCCGGCCGGGTCCAGGAAGAATACACCAGGAGAGTGAAACCCGACAGTGTTACCGGTGTGGGGAGATGGGACACATCTCCTGGCAGTGTGGGAAACCGGCAGATGAGCCTATGCCTACTGCTGAGTCCTCCAGCTCACCAGCCGCCCACCGTTTTGCCTCACTCGTGGGAGTCATAGATGGTGGCCCAGACCGACCCCCCACCTGCCCGGTGACTGTGAATCACCATGACGTGGAGGCCTTGCTAGATTCAGGTAGCCGGGTCACCCTGGTGCGTAAGGACCTGGTGGGTTCATCGTGTCTAACACCAGGGAAAGTCCTCCCAGTTTCATGTGTCCATGGAGACACCAGAGACTACCCCATCACTGAACTCACAATGACCACTACCCGGGGAACCATACTCACGGTGGCGGGTGTGGTTGATTCCCTACCCGTCCCTCTCTTAATTGGACGAGACTGCCCAGCCTTTTACCCGCTGTGGAGAGAGACTCAGGAGAGGCTAGGCCGTGTACCTCGGAAGCGGAGAGGTAAGACTCATCCTGAGAATACTCAAGTGCAACCCTCAGAATCACCCACTCCGGCCTGTGCTCTTGCAGGAATGGCGGGTGCCCAGGCTGACACAGAGACTGGTCCAGACACGGGAGAAGAGAACATGGCCCAGGAAAGTGCTCCGATCTCCAGTGAAGAGGACGTCCGAGGCACCAAAGAGCTTCCCCCTCTCACAGGCCAGTATGGTACAGCCCAGTTACAGGATCCCACTCTTACAAATGCCTTAAGAAATGTGCAGGTTTTAGAGGGAGTAATGCTAGGGGATAGGACAAGTCCTACTTACCCCCATTTTGCAGTAAGCCGAGGGTTAGTGTATCAGGTAGTAAAGAAGAACGATGAAGTGCATGAACAGCTCCTCGTACCACAGCCCTATCGGGCCACCGTACTTAACCTAGCACACACGCACCCGCTAGGGGCCCACCTAGGGGTAGAGAAGACTAAGGAAAGAATCATACAACGCTTCTTTTGGCCAGGAGTACACAAAGAGATAGAGAACTACTGTCGTAGTTGTCCTGAGTGTCAGCAGGTGGCGCCAAAGCCCACATATAGAAGCCCGCTCATTCCCTTGCCCATTATCGAAACTCCTTTTGAGAGGATTGGACTGGACATAGTTGGGCCCTTACCGAAAAGTTCCAGGGGGCATCAGTACATTCTGGTCATCCTGGATTATGCATCCCGATATCCTGAGGCCATCCCGCTGAGGAAGGCTACGTCCAGACAAATCGCCAAGGAGCTGTTCCTTCTTTCAACTAGTCTGGGAATCCCAAAGGAGATATTGACGGACCAGGGGAGTCCATTCATGTCCAGGGTGATGAAAGAACTCTGTGCTTTACTGAAGATCAAACAGCTGAGAACCTCAGTCTACCACCCCCAGACGGACGGGTTAGTCGAACGTTTTAACAAAACACTAAAATCCATGCTGCGGAAGGCGGTTGGGGAAGATGGGCGCAACTGGGATCAGCTGCTACCATACCTAATGTTCGCGGTGAGAGAGGTACCTCAGTCTTCTACGGGGTTTTCACCCTTTGAGCTCTTGCTTTCCTACAGACCCAGAGGACTGCTGGACATCGCCAAGGAGGCCTGGGAGGAGCAGCCATGCCAACAGCGGACCTTGATTGAACATGTCGGGGCCATGAGGGAGAGAATGAAGGCCATCTATCCCATGATGCGTGAACACATGGAGACCGCTCAGCGACAACAGCAAGCCTCCTACAACAGATCTGCTCAACCCAGAGAGTTTAAGCCGGGGGACAGAGTGCTGGTTCTGGTGCCAACCGTTGAGTGTAAATTCCTGGCAACCTGGCAAGGACCATATGAGGTCATTGAACGTGTGGGAGAGGTAAACTACAAGGTAAGCCAACCGGATAAAAGAAAACCTGAGCAGATTTATCATGTTAACCTCTTAAAGAAGTGGCACGCCAGGGAGGCGCTGTTCAGCTGTCTACCCCCTACAGAGTCCAAGGAACCAGTGCGAGAAGAGGTTCAGGTGGGTCCAAACCTGTCCCCACATCAACGGCAGATGGCCCTGGAACTTGTGGATAGTAACCGAGATGTCTTCTCCTCCCTCCCCGGGCATACAGAGGTGGTCCAACACGAGATCCGCACCATGCCTGGCCAAACGGTAAACCAGCGCCCATACCGCGTGCCAGAGGCTCGTAAACTGGCTATTCAGGAGGAGGTAAGGAAGATGCTGGAGCTGGGAGTCATCGAAGAGTCCCAAAGTGCTTGGGCAAGTCCCATTGTACTGGTTCCCAAACCCGACGGGTCAGTACGATTTTGTAATGATTATCGGAAGTTGAACGAGGTGTCTGAATTTGATGCATACCCAATGCCTCGTGTTGATGATCTGATAGACTCCTTAGGGCATGCTCGCTTCCTAACCACTCTTGACCTCACAAAAGGCTACTGGCAGGTGCCTCTGACCCTGGCGTCCAAGGAGAAGACGGCCTTTGCCACACCGGAGGGGCTCTACCAGTATACCCGGCTCCCGTTTGGTCTCCACGGAGCACCTGCCACGTTCCAACGCTTGATGGATCGAGTCCTTGCTCCCCACAAGGGGTACGCAGCGGCATATTTGGATGATGTTGTCATACAAAGTCCAGATTGGGCCAGCCACATACCCCGAGTGCAAGCTGTGGTTGATTCGCTCAGGGAAGCAGGGCTCACAGCGAACCCAAAGAAGTGCAGGCTGGCCTTCAGCGAGACGAACTACCTGGGGTACACCATTGGGCGGGGGTTGGTCAAGCCTCAGAAAGCCAAGTTGCGGGCCATACAGGACTGGCCACAGCCCGTCACCAAGAAACAGGTGAGGTCGTTTTTGGGCCTAGCCGGTTACTACAGACGTTTTATTATGGATTTTGCTACCATAGCTACACCTTTAACAGAGCTGACAACCAAACGCCACTCACGGATGGTGAGATGGAACCCTGAGGCGGAGGCGGCCTTCGTCAACCTGAAGCGAGCTCTGTGCTCCAGTCCGGTCCTGGTGGCGCCAGACTTCAAGAAAGAATTCATTGTCCAGGCGGATGCTTCAGAGGTGGGTCTGGGTGCGGTACTCGCCCAGGCACACGACGGTGAGGAACATCCTGTTCTCTACCTAAGCAGGAAGCTACTTCCAAGAGAGAAGAACTATTCCACTGTGGAGAAGGAATGTCTCGCTGTAACCTGGGCCCTGGAGTCCCTGCGTTTCTACCTCCTCGGCCGACGTTTTACGGTGATGTCTGATCATGCCCCTCTGCAGTGGATGGCCAGGAACAGGGAAACTAACAGTAGAGTTACCAGATGGTTTTTGAGCTTGCAAGCATTTAACTTTTCGGTTGTCCACAGGGCTGGCAAGTGCCACGGCAATGCGGATGCCCTCTCCCGGCGTGACGCCTTCTTCACCTCCTTCACCCCGACGAGGACGTCGGTCTCGAGGGGAGGGATGTGTGATGTCACGAGAGGCTGGGTCCTGGAAGGACGCTACATTCCCCTGAGATGGCTGCAACCCCGAACAGCTATGGCTCCATCTGCTGGTGGAGTCGGGAACTCCACCCCTCAATACACAACATTCCCGCACACCTGAAACTGATCAGGGTCTGATGAGCTGAAGGGCTTTTTAAGGGTTAGAGACACAGTGAGTGAGTGTGTGAGTTTTGGGAGAGAAGCTTCAGGCTGTGCTTTCTGTGGAGGACCGGACCAGCCCACAGTCATTTCCACAAAGAACAAGAAAGGTTGGAAATACTTATCATTGGAAACATCAGACCTTTGAAGGACTTACTGCTGGATTGGCCACGGGCTGCAGCACCGATTGGAAAAGGTTGGAAAAGACTGTTTATTTACCTGAGGGAATCAGGATTATGATTTCACCACCAGAAGAGGCATCATTTAAGTTTTGACTGTTGAAGACCAACCTGATCCTTAGTTACACTCTTGAGTGTGGAAGACTGTTTCTGTTAATTCCCAAGACCTTTAATAAAGTCCTTGTTTATATTTGAACTTTGTGTCCCTGCACTACTTGAACTGTCCCGCTAAGAGCTGTGTAGCCTCTCATGACGTCACAACAAATGCAGACTGTCCTTTCTGGCAAGCACAGAACTACGTCAGACTATGTTGTTATTATCAAATTGCACTGATACAAAATGAGATAGATAGATAGATAGATAGATAGATAGATAGATAGATAGATAGATAGATAGATAGATAGATAGATAGATAGATAGATAGATAGATAGATAGATAGATAGATAGATAGATAGATAGATAGACTCTCACATTCTTTATCTTTGACACATTTGTGCACATCCAAATAAGCACACATGAGGATGCTGAGTCATATTTCCTGGAAAGGATGATCAGCTCATATAGACGGGATAAGGGGGAAAATACCAACCAGTCCGAGACACAGGAAAACAGCTGTGTCTACTCTGTTTATATGTGCTTAATGTTAGATCGAGTGTAATAAAGTCTCATCACACTCTGCATGAACACACACCCTTTGCTGTTTTATATAAAGCCCTGTAGACTTTAAACAAAATAGATATATTTTATCATGTTACTATCAGATGATAAAACCATGGTACAGAATTATTACCATATTTATATACTTCAAATATACCACATTGTATACTTCAAAACATACAATGGTTTTACCATGGCATGCCAAGTCAAACAGTACTTTTAATACTTTCTATTAGTGATTATAAATAATAATCTTTATTATTATTGCATTTAGTCAGTACATTAATCAAATAATAATCATAAATCAAATATATATATATGTTTCAAAGATGAAGATCAGAGTCCACATGTATATTTATTTATATTTAATATATATTTTGAGTAAACAATTTTGTTTTTGTAGTTGATTGAATCGTGAAAAGCGGTCTCTATGTGGCAGTTGTTTGGTGATGAGACTAAGCGATGTCAAATGAAAAGGAAGGTCATTTCAGAGGCGAAACAAGTTCATATATTTTGGTCAAAGATTATGAAAGCTTATGAATATCCATGAACTATTAACTGCTGAAAGGGTGTGGTGGGCAACTTCACAGGGAGACAGGCAGGGAATAGTGACAAATGAGAACAGGAACGAGTTGAAGGCAGGGAGGGGGAGGTTAACTGAAAGACATGACCTGGATTTCTTTTATCTGCCGTTCCATTGTCATGGTTACGGGACGCAGAGTGTCTTTTGTGTCGATCGGAATGAAGGTTTGCAGGAGAGAGCAACCGTTTAATGAGAGATCTCTGGAAAACCATGACAGAACACAAAGCATAGGTTCAATGTGCATGTTATGAAATTATCAGACGTTTTTCTCTTTACCATTTACAAGATACACTAATGTACACAAATATCATGATATGTGTCCAAAAACATGCTATAACCATGGTATTATATCCAAAAATTGTAGCATTAACTATAACCATGGTGCTTTTTTGTTACTTGATTTCTTTTTCCAGAGTCCTTGATATGTTATAATCAGTGATGGCATTGAAGGGAAGAGTACTCGACCCACCCTGTGCTGTGCCCATGCTGTGTGTCTGGCATTACCACAGGCTTAACTAGTGTGTGTGTGTGTGTGTGTGTGTGTGTGTGTGTGTGTGTGTGTGTGTGTGTGTGTGTGTGTGTGTGTGTGTGTGTGTGTGTGTGTGTGTGTGTGTGTGTGTGCGTGCGTGCGTGTGTGTGTGTGTGTCCTCCTTCTTGAAGCATGTCAGGTCTGTCTGAGAGACTCTAATTTAGCCAAGAATAAAAGCGTCTCTCTGAGATTAAGGGCAATTAACACAGCAAAGGAAACCGTCCCTCATTTAAACACTCATTGCTATTGTTAAAGCAGGTGTTTACCAGATTCACTAGGCATGGTTTTTAGCTCTCGTTTTACTTGGTGCTGAACATGCTTGGAAAAATGTATAAAAGTATAATAGGTTGTAAATGGATAAAAGTAGGTTGGTTGGCTGGTTGGTTGGTAAAGTACAATGACAGCAACCAGACCCCATGCAATTTTGTTTTGTGGCTTTTAGCCCATGTCTGTTTGTTCTAAGGCCTCTTTTGCTAAAGTACTATGTGGAAATATGGGTTAGACTTTAGACATTCTACTAATATACAGTTAACAACTTTGCAACTACAAGTCAGCTAGCAGTCTAGAGTATTAGACTATAGTAGACTGTAAGGGTTCGGGTTAGTAGAGTAAGTTGACATGTAGTTGCAAAGTTACTTATAGTCAGTAGAATGTCTAAAGTAGACCATCGAAATAAAGTTTTACCAAAATACAAAATGTTTGTTCAAATCAGTCATTTTAATTTAGCCTGTGAGTGATGTCACCTCTAATTGACCAGTTACGTGCCTGGCTCGCCTTCACTTATAATTGTCCTGTTATGGCAATTACTGTTAATTGTTTTTATATAGTATTTTTTTAAGTATTCTTATGCTATATTATTAATAATAATATGTGCTCTGTTGTTGCCTAATTCCTCTCTTGTACAAGAAAATGTGCCATAAATACCATAAGCCTACCTCACTACTGTATTTGCTCATGTGCAACCTGCACTATAGAGTTTAATATAATATAATATATACACTATACAGAGTAAGATGCCAGTCACGCTAATAGTTAATTGTATTGAAAGTAAAAAGAACAAATAAGCTTGATAAAAAGCCATGCTATTCCCATAATTCCCTTTGCGACACTTCACATTTAATAGTTTTTAATTTTAATAATAATGTTTCCTCTTGGTTCCTTGATGTCAGTTATGTACATTAGGGTTTTATGTTACATTTCATGTTGTTAAAAGGCTGGTAAAGTATGATTTCACTTTTCTAACTTTAGTTAGTGTGAAATGTTGCTGTTTGAGCATAAACAACATCTGTGAAGTTACAACGTTCAAAGCAAAGGAAGATATTTGCTTTTAAAGAACAGGACTACAACAAACGGCTGGTAGGGACTACACGACATTCCTCCCGGGTTAGTGACATCAGCAAGCCTAAAATGTACATAACCCCCGCCCCCGGGAACACACAGTCCATGTGGAGAAGAGGAAAAGTTGTTGTATAAGAGTACATTTGTGAGTCCGCTCAAATTTTAGCATCCATCTTTTCACAATAGAAAGTCACTCTGTGTGCATCTCACAACAGTTCCTATAGGAGCGATTTATAGATTACCATGACAGAATATGCTAATTGAAGATAGTTAACTCCACCAGCAACATAAATTCATCAACTAACCATTCAGAGACGTCCTGTTGCTTCTACATGTTGTCACTTCTTCTTGAGTCTCTCCATCTTTGTCTGACTCCGTTTTAACATTAAAGGCAGAACAGTTTCTGTCATTTTAGTGTGTGTCTGCGTGAGGTAATCGCAGCTGCTAACACACACGAGCTCTTGAAACCCCGCCCTCTGCAGCAGCTCATTTGCATTTAAAGCTAGGGTAGGTAATCCTGTTCAGAAACATTTTTTTTTATACTGGGTGAAATGGTCCTTCCATTCTGATAGTAGTCAATACATTATGTGTTCAGAAAAAGGAATGAAAAAAATCTGACCTGTAGCAGCTGTAGGACAGTAAAAACTCTGACCAATCACTGCCATTCGGTGCGAATGTAAAGAACCAATCAGATGCCTTCATGTCTCGTGCCCGAGCACCACTGCGTGCACAGCAGTGATGCGCGGGTCAATGTATAAACAAAAAAAAGACAGAAAATATTGTACCCGACCCGCTTCCTGACCCGCGTTTTTTAAAGTAGCTAGTAAATGCTCATCGCGTCATGGGCCATAGACGGAGGAACTAGGGGTGCGCATTTTTCAGAATGCTGTATGATATCGCCTAGTGTTTTGTAATAAAGGCTTGATTTATTCATTTATTTCGTTTCATTTTCTTAACAATTAAGATGCTGCATGTGTTTATCCAGTCTAACCGAAGTGTGCGTCTCTCCCCTGACTTTTCCAACAAAAATCCCCCCCCTCTCAAAAAAAATCCTAATGCTAACAGTAGCTTCTCTGTCGGTGTAAGCCAGTTGCGTTACAGGTCGTAGGTACATGCAGCTGACTCCAAATGTGGATGCGCGTTCATGTTTGTGGGGGGGGCGTAGCTTTGGACGGAGCACTGACAGGAGGGGGCGGAGCTTAGAAGAGTTGCCACTTTCAAATCTGGGGTGCGTTTCCCGAAAGCATCGTTAGCCAACTATGATCGCAAGTTCCGCCGTTATCAGCATAGTTCAACGATTTGGTGTTTCCCGAAACCATCGTTCCAACGAACGTTCGCAAACAGCATCGCAAACTTGTGTGGTTGGAGCGACAGCTCTCGAGCTGTGGTTAGAAGCATAGTTTCGAGTTTACATGAGATGTAGACTGAATAAATCCTTATCTTTAGCAAAATAAGCAAGCTGACATTCAGTACAACCCGTATTTTTTATTTAGAATACATACAAATGTAATTTACGTCTTTTAGTTTGTCAAGAGATTTAAAGCACCGTTTTTGAAGACTGCGCATGTGCGAACGTGCTAAACTATGTAAGAACGAGCCAAATATTGAGTCTGGTAATAAAGCAAAGTAACTGATAAAAATTTGAAATGGTCTTCAGATGCCATGTATGTAACTTATATGACGAAATCTAGCGTTAATTCGATCTCAAACAGATTAATTAAAAAAAGTTATTAGTCCACCACGTGCGAGACGTCATAAACCAACGTGGTTGAACGATACTTTACGACATTCGGTTTCGGGAAACAGTCGTGACTAGCTAGTTGATTTCTCCAACGATGCATCGTACTATGGTAGTTAAGCAGTGAGCTATATAGTTGTACGGGAAACGCACCCCTGGCTAGCTCTCCAACATTACCTACCCTAGCTTTAAAGGACCAGGCACAAAACGGTGCGTTTTTACAAACCCTCAAAAAGTGACAACTTTAACATGCTATATAAGAATATCTGTGGGGTATTTTGTGCTAAAACTTCACACACACACTCGGGAGACATCAGAGATTTATTTTACATCTTGTGAAAATGGCATTTTACCACCCCTTTAAATGAATGTTAATTGCATTATTTTAGGGTCATGATTGGTGTCAGAGAGTCGCAAGAATACATTGAGAAACAAAAACTTTCTTTAAATGTGCAGAATAAACGTAGGTGATAACTATTAAATAACTGACAACCAAATAAAACACTGATGACATGGAACAATGAACTGAATAAACTGAGATCTTAAATACAACGGAAAACACAACAAGTGTAAATGTATTAATAACCAAGGAAACTAACAATGACTAGGAGCTAAGGCAAAATGAGCACAGGAAAAACAGTGAAAATTAAACCAAAACAGACACGTGTGTTATGATGGTGTTTTGTATTTGTGTGTATGACACTGCATGCACCTTATATATTTGAACTTATGTGTAAAATTGTACCAATATAATTTATTTAAGCTCTTGTGACTACTCATCACGCATCTACACACACAGAGCAAGAACAGATTGTGAAATATCTGTGAGTTCAGCACATTTCACAACATATTTTTGGGCTAATGCTAATGCACACTTCAGCTACGCACAGACATTATAAACACACAATCTTGGGGAATCTAGGGCAGCTCATCTCAACTTACATCCACAAATATTAGTCCAATAAGAGTTCAACCATCAGGGATTTAGCACGCGAAAAAAAAAAATGGCTCAGACAGAAGATGGGGAAACATAGTAGACCTATGCAGAATGTGAGTAGGGAAAAACATGGTGTGTGTTTAAAACTTCATGCTAGGTAGTTATTAGTGCTGTATAGTGTTTAAACCATTACTGTAATTTTCTCATAAAACCAAGAAGTATGCAAGCTCGAGTGCAGACAGTGGAGAAAGGAAAGAAAAACTTGATCTTTAGATTTTGGTTGCTAACCCAGTGTTTGGTTGCTAACCCAGCTAAAAGGGAAAAAAAATTTTAAATGCAACTTGTTACAGAACATTTAGAGAACATTCAAATGTCACTAAAATAGTGTTTGCAAAAAAAATCAAATGGAATGTTCCCCTAACATTCGTATAACCAATTTTTTTTTAAACCTTTAAAAAAAACCTGGATTTTTTGAACATTTAAAGAACGCTCAGACATAATGTTTTCATAAATTAATGGGAATTTTAGCAAAACATTCTTAGACCATATTTGTGTTGGGTTAGCTGGGTTATTAGCTGGGTAGGGTGTTAATGGGCAGTTAGTTGCCCAAGTCAAAAGTTAAACTCAAGTGTAATATTTAGGGAAAGGGGTTTGTTCAAATATCTAAGAATTACTACTTCTAGTCTGAACATTTTTAAATTTGGGAGTGTGTGTGTGTGTGTGTGTGTGTGTGTGGGTGGGTGGGTGGGTGGGTGGGTGCGTGCGCATACAGACTGTTGTTTTTTATTAAAAAGAAAGTCATTCAAAAAAATACTTCAAAGTGCTCTGAAAAAAGAATGCTCTTTTTTGTAAAGTCAGGTAAATACACACAGACACAAATACATTCGTACGTCATTTAGAATGCATGAGAGAGCACTTACAAAACCTTCAGAGTCTGACTTGATCATACACAAACATGCGCTGTTTCTTGAAACTTCAGAAATACTAAACCTGACATGATCAATTACTTTGAACTCCATAGCAAAGTGTCTGTGGTCCGTGGCATCGTTTAAGCATTCAAGATCAAAAAGACCACAGGGTAATTGTACTGGATTCTTGTGCTCATTCATTTATGTGTTCAAACATAACCTGTACACATTATGTTTGCCTTAGTATCAAAGTCCTTTTGACTATCATATAATTTGGGACAATCAAGCATTTCCTGAGGTAGTGGGAAACGTGTGGTCTCTGCCTTTGCAGTGTCTCTATGATGCAAATGTTTAGTTCCTTCACTAAAGGAATATTTTTAGTGGATTTTACATTTCTACTGGAATTTCTATTAATGCTGAAATTATCCCTATACTGAGATCAAATTGAATCCCCTAAAAATCAAATAAGATCCTTCTGGATACAACTTGGAGATTGTTTAAGTATCAGAATACTGTATTGTATTATATTGTATAAAATTCTAAAATATATGCTTTGTTTTCATGTCCTAAGAGCATGTATCCTATTGGGAATCACAGTAGTCCTATTGGAAACGAAATAATATCTATTATATAGGATATATTTTATGTGTTGTGTTGAAATCCTTTAAGAAAAATCCCATTATGATTCTTTAGGACTGTCACGTTGTAAATTGTTACGCTGTTAAATTAGTCTGTTGTTAACATAAGACACAGTGGTGAAGATGTCATCCTGTGGGAAACTCCCTATTTCACTCCACAACTGTGAATCACACATGACCCCCTGTGGACAGAGTTGGTATGGACTTTTAGGGCTTGAATTTCTGCCACAATCAGAGCTCTAGTGCACTATAATATTCTCGATATTGCAATATCATGAAGAAAATGCATTATGAAATGAACAACACAGTTATAATTAAACATATTGCAAGACTGGATAAATGTGGTCATTGTGAACTTTCCATTAGAACTTCAATTAAGCTTGAGCATGCAAAATTTATTCGGACGCCACAGCTAACAGGATATGATGAAACACTCAATAATACACTCTAAAAAATGCTGGGTTGTTTCAACCCAATTTTGGGTCAAATATGGACAAACCCAAACGTTGGGTTAAAAATGTAATTTAAAAATTTAACCCAACAGCTGGGTTTGTCCATATTTGACCCAAAATTGGGTTGAAACAACCCAGCATTTTTGCACCGAGTGTACCGTTAATTTACCATTTTGAATTCTCAAAACTTGAATTAACAGAAAACTCAAGCATCCACATTTATATGCTATGTAAATCAATGACCATGGTTATTTCTTGGATTTTGTAACTATTATTAACTACCTTTTTGCCTTCTAAATCCATTTAAATAGTCCTGTGGTGTGACAAATACTTTTTAAAAGGACAAATTTAAGTACTTTCTCAAAAAAAGAGTCCCCGTGTGACATTTTCTTTTACAAACCTTTAAAAATTATGAAAAAGTGATTGAAGGAGACACACCATGCTACCCACTTATATATGTGGTCTTTTAATATGTAATTATAGAAAATTTTAGAGTTTTTTAGAGTGATCTACTAATTCTTTTAAATGTTCTTTTAAAAGGTACATTTGGAGCTTGGCAAAACTGCCATCTTTTTTGATGGTTATGGAGCGAGCTGCACAGTATATTTAAAAAAAAAATCCTTTTACAAATCAACCTAAAGGAAACATTTGCATGTTTTAAGTCAATTTTGACCTGCACTCAGAAAAAAAGGTACAAAAGCTGTCACTGGAGATGTATTCAAAACATACTGTACACCTTTTTACCTTAAGAGTGCAGTACCTCAGGGGTACATACTGGCACCAAAAGCGTACACATCAGTACCTAAATGGTACATATTAGAACCTTTTTAAAGGGTATACCATCCCAGTGACAGCTTTTGTACTTTTATTTCTGAGAGTGTGTGGTGGTCATATGCTGGATACAATTTATGCATTGTTGTTATGTATTTGTTGTTAAACTTTTTGTGCTGCCATTTTGGCCACGACTCCCTGGAAGAAGAGATTGTATCTCAATGCGACTATCCACATAAAATAAAGGATAAATGTCGTCCAAACGATACATTTTAGTGTTGTTTTAATTGTGAGAGCCAGAAAGAATTTCAAAGCGGTGAAAATATGCCCATCACATTATATAAAACATTAAAAAATTCTCAGAAAGCAATTACATATAATACAGTAAATGGCAATAGAAAGCGCTTTTCAGCAAGTATCAGAAACAGAGAATGCAGGGCATTAAGTAGAAAACTAAAAGTTTGCAGCTAATACACAGTGGCATCATAAGACAAGCAAAGAATCTCACACATTGGTCCATCTGTGCCAGTAGATAAGACAATGAAGAAATTAGTTACAGTACATGGTGAATTACTACAGTTTTAAAGACATTGACAAAATTGAGAAATGTCTCCAATCATCCAGGCATTTCATATAACCTGAGGAAAACACTGGAATAAATCTGAACAAACACTGTGTAATTGTTGTGAATCTGTGCAATAGTTCACAAAGTTCTCACAATTTGCTCTTTATTTACCCTCCAATCCTCTTTAGTACACATAAAAAAGATGTGTTGTATTACACTGCTATTTTCAATACTTTTAAAGTAAATGGGGATTGGGGCTGAAAAGGGCAAAAAAAAGCACCAAAAGAACAAATTATCCACAAAACAGAAGTCATTCAATAGCTTTGTGTGAGGAACAGGCTGAAATTGGCATTGTAATTAACTGAAAATCTGCACATTGTTGCACCGAGTTTGACAACAGAAATGGCAGATGTCATTGGTTCCTGCATGTTTTGCAGAAGAAGAAAAGTCATTCAGGTTTAGAACAAAATAAAGGTGAGTAAATGATGACAGGTCATTTTTGGATGAAATGTTCACTACATTTCACAAAAGATTGGAAGTTAAATAATACACTGAAGATTTCTATATATATTTTGCACACACACAAGAGTTTAAAATCAAGAAAAACTCAATAAATATAACTAAATGAATAAATATAAGTAACAACACAAAAAAAAATTGAAAAAAGAAACAGGAAGAGATAGGCCAGAAACATACTCTATGCAAGTTCACAAAACACATTGAAAGTGTGCAGTGTACATTTCCCATTCCACTGCACTACTTTTCCATTGTTTTCTATATAAACACGAGCTAGACGGACAAGTTTGCTGTTGTGGAAAAGGTCTTCTCTCTTTGCCAAATAATCTCTGAAGTCAAGGAGTTTCAGATGCAAAAATCAGACTTTATTGGTCCAGTCAACAAAGCCAAGATGCCAGCTGATCATCTAACAATCTCAATGCACTTAACAAGCATTTTTCCATTACTGTGGTGAGCAAACCTCAACAAATGGGTGGCTGTTCAAACGCCTGTGCCACATGTGTTATTATTCAGGTAACTAGCTGTCAACATACCAGCAGCTGACTGTGTTCACTAAATCAGCAAGAGTAGAGAAAATATCAAATATGGCCGTATCATGTTCTGCACATTTCACACAACTGTTGTTCTGCCATGACAGTAGCTGACCTGAATGAAAAACGCACTGTAAATATTTACAGGCCAAAGCTGTAGCAGATGGCAGTACATTGCTCTGATTAATGAACTCTTCTGCTTGAATTTAGTTCTTAGATTTCCGAAAGCTTGCTCAGCGAGAAGAAGCGTTTGAGCTCGCAGGCGTACAGTATGTTTCAGCTCTAAATCTTTTAAGGCTCTTTCACAGCGGTCACACTGGATAGATTTCCTCAGTACCGCTTTTTTTTTTACAGAGCATAGATCAGACAACACCATATTTTGTATTTCAAAAGCCTTTTAAACATATTAAGAGAAAATATTTATCTGCAAAAAAATCTACATCAATGATAAAAGAACATTTAATTTACAGTAAAGTATAATCTCTCTCTCCTTCATGTGTCTTTGTGTCCTTGTAGCTTCGGCGGCATTTAAAGCATTATAACGATCATTTAAACTGTAAAACTTTCCCCACAACCACCCTCATGAAGCTACAAGACCTTAGAGAGACAGAGAGCTCTGTCATCCGTGTTTGATCTCTTTTTTCCTCTATACTGTATGCAACACCTACGCACATTCACAGTCTTTTCACTTTTTTTTTACAAAGCAAAACAGCAAAGACATCTTGCATGCATACATGGATGAATCTCACTTAGTAAAAACTGTCTGAAAATGTTCAAGCCTATATTTCACCCTAAGGGAACAATATAGTGTATTTATTATACATAAATGATTTGACTAAAATAAAGAACAAACCTAACCTCATTGGATCTAACATGCTTGATCTTCCCTTTCCCACAACTGATGTGTGCGTTGATCCATGCTTATATGTGAATAAAAGCCTAAATTCAATCTGTTCATCATTTAAAGCGATCGTGTCTCTTCAGAAAATGTGGACTAATTACTAATGGATTAGTTTTACGATATCTTTATATGAAGCGTCAAATTGCGTAGCTGTCAATGGAGGGACAGAAAGCTTTCAGATTTCATCAAAAAGATCTTCATTTGTTTTCTGAAGATGAACGAAAGTCTTACAGGTTTGGAAAGACATCAGGGCGAGCAAATTATGACAGAATTGTAATTTTTGGGTGAACTATCCCTATAAGACCCATTCACACCAATGACGATAACATAACGATAACAATAAAGATACTGTAAACATATATTTTCATGATTTGTTATCACAACTTTTTATCTTTTGTCAAATCAACTTCGATAACTAATGTGTGAAGATAACATACTATTTTGAGTTTCTGTTTATTAAACCATTCTCCTTCATTCTATTAACTAACATTTTTAATTACAACAAACTCAAAAATTTAAGGTAAAAAGGTAATTGGTTTTTTAAGTTAAACCAACCTTTTTTTTTACAGTGTTCTAAAATCATTCTAAATGTAGAAGGCTATAGGCTGTGGGCACTCACTGTTCTCGTGTCAGTACTGATACCTGTCTTATCTTAATGCTTCATATAATGATGGACAATACTTCTTGTTTGGTAATTAAGCCTCAGTAAATGAATTAATAATATATAAGATTGGACCAACATAAAAAACTCTAGTTTGACTAATGTGTTGAAGTTAAGTTAAACATACTAGAGTAAATTAATTTGACCAAAACCAACTAAATTGAATTGACCCAACTAAACTTATTCATTTTGAATGAACTAAATAAAAGTGTGTGTGTAAAATTGTCTTAATAATTTAAAACAAAAAAGATCATATCAAATGTATTAAGTCATTTTGCCTTGCTGTAGACAGTTCTTGCCTCTTCTGACAGTTATGATTCACTATATAACCTTGATTTTTTTCAGGTTGGTTGAATTCAGTTATAATCAGTAATCTTAAAAAAAAAATTTTTTGCAACAAAACCAGTTATTTTAGATGTGACCACATAAAGTACATTTTCTAAGTTGAACTGACAAAAAATTAAATAAAATTAAATTCAGTGTACACCAGGGGAGCCAGTTCTCAAACAAGAATATTTTAGGCTTGGATATACTGATGGACGTACTGCAGATTGTGTTTAGTGTAAGGAAAAGAAAAAAACAAAACATATATTGTGTCATGATAACAGTGAAATTTGCCAAGTACAAGAGCAATTATACATCTTGGCAGTTTGTTTGAACTGAATTTAACCATGCAAATTTAACGAAAAAAATGCTTGTATCAGCAGGATGGCTTTAATTATTGTACAGAAAAAATATATTTATCCAAATATGAGATTCATCCATATACACACTCATATTCACATACTCTACTCATAACTGGACAAACAGAACAGAATTACAATATTACATTTGAGATAATAAATTAATATACTCCAATAGCAGTTGTTTTGCAATCATATATTTTGTCAAACACACACACAAAAACAGACCTTCCACACACGTAACTGGCAAATGAGGGTTGGATGAGATCAGTCAGCAGAATGTATGGATACTTCGCTCCCATCCTGAGAAAGGGAAAGAGAAAGAGGGATGCTAAACCAGGCACACTCTCAGTCAATTAGCTTTCATGCGCTGGAGAGAACCAAGGCCAGTTCCATTAGCTCAGAAGCACTTATATCCCCAACAAACACATGCCACCCACTCTCCTATAACAACACGCTGGTTTGAATATTCAATTCACACTGCAGGCTCACCTTAATTAAGCATTTCATTAGCACATAAGACGCTGAGTGATTCAATATGATACAGGGGTACACCTGTGTTCATAATGCCTGACAGATGTAGAACGCTGTGTAATAACAAGCTGAGTATCATGTTTTGCACTGTTTGCTTCAAACAAATACAGTTCATATAATGCCACACTGGAAATATACAATTGTTTCCCTATAGAGCTATTTTTCTGATCACTTTCACTGTAGTCAGGTTGACATGATTCATACTGATGAATATCATTTTACTTGAATAAAAAAAAAAACAGTTCATGCATCTATGATTTAAGAATGAGTGCTTAATCTGTACTAAAAAAAGATTTGTGTTTAGTAGAAAAGACAGAGATAACACAAAGTATTCTGTTGCGCTGAGAGTTTGCTAATACAAATAATTAAAAAAACACAAAACCACAAATTGCGTTTGAACACAAGAGGCTCATTCAGACATTATTTCCAACACCAAAGAGTGCTTCCTTGCAAATATTCTGGATAATGTTCAGGTTCTCAAAATGATTTTGGACTCCCAGCCAAGACATTGAACAGAGAAAATGCAACAGTCATATCAGATCAGCATAAAATAATCTAATATTAGTGACTAAATATTGGACCAAAAAGGAGGTCAGACTCGGCTTTTGGCTTGCTTCATTGGGGACATTTATCAATATTATTGATCTGCCTGCATTTGACACCATTATATGAGAACTGAACTGAGCTGGACAATGGCATCGCTGTTTTCTCCAGAGCGGCTATATAAATTAACTAAATTAATAACTTTTTTTTTTTTAGAACAAAAATTAACCAACACTGAACTTACTTAAGATGGATTATATGACACTATTTTTGTTGCATTATTTTCCTGTTATCACTGTAAAGCGGCTTTGAAACAATCTGTATTGTAAAAAGCGCTATATAAATAAAGGTGACTTGACTCCATGACTTGAGCCATGAGCATTATTTGGTCTGTTTCGAGGACATTTGAACTCATTTACCTGGTCTGTCCTGTCCTATAGCATACGTCTCTGAATGGGCACTAGTTTGACCCTGTGGATTTGTTTTGACTTCTCTCTCTTATGGAGCATGACCAATTTGAAACCATAAAAATCTTTACATTTCATACTTGCAAATTATGTAATACTAGCCTGGGAAAACCCAGACCACTCTCAGTTGTAACTGAGTAAGGGTCTGGCAAAGCTCCATAGACAATTCATTTCCACAGGGGCGTCACCAACGGACGTCGGATAGATCTAAAACCAATCAGAGCGATGAATGACATGACGTATGCAGAGCGACGGAGAAACATCTCGAGACTCTCAGCAATTCTCTGTTTGTGTTAACGAAAATGACAATTTTAAATCACTTGAAACAGACGCGATAGCTGATTCGAACGAGTGATGTTGTGATGTTCCACGGCGGCATCCATCTTTGTAATGTACAAAATCTGCGTCACCAACTCTGCTCTGTCGTCATCGTGTAAAGCCCGCCCCAACGTTTCTGATTGGTGCCGCGATTTCGACGGATTGGAAATGGGTTTCAATGGGCTCTTTGCCAGACCCACTTGCAGAGCAAATCTAAATTTGCCGGAAGTGGTCTGGGTTTTCCCAGGCTAATGTAATACCAAAAAAAGTGCAAATCCCATCTGCAGCCGATTCAAAAGATTGCATTGATCACAGTGCTGATACACAACACTGAAACAAACACTAACCCCTGACCCTATATTGGTAGCATATCCTGATAGATAGCATTACGGTTTGTGTAGCGATCAGATGCATCCATGATTTTGATATGAGCTATTCTGACAGGTGACTGTGTGTCTGAGACTAAGTTGACGATAAATCCTCTCGGTGGAAGTATAAGTCATCCGGGTACTTTTTGCCTACTGATACTGTGAATACTCTTTTTACATATTGTTTTTCACCTACTTTATAGTAAGGAAACATGTGATTTCCGATTCAGTCAGTATTAGAAAAACTGTAGGCAGAAATTCCTTGGATGACCTATTACTTCCGCCAAGATTCTGGAGTAGGCTACACATTCGATGGCCACTTTATTATCCCATGAGGCAAGGAGAGGAGTCGTGAATGGCAGGTAAGAGATGCAACTGATGCCGTAGGTCACAAGACAAAGACAACAGGCTACATCTGGATTGCTTTCATACTACACACATTCATACTTTGTCATGCCTTTTAGATGTTGTTTTGTTATTTGTACTTTTAGGGTGTGTTCACACTTGTAGTTAAGGTAATGGTTCGCTTGGTTCAGAAAAAAAAAATGCTTAGCGTTCACATTAGCGTTTTTAACACTGAACCTAAAGATACAGAACCTTAAGGCATAGGGATACGTTCAAAACCTGATTGGTCGGCTTTTAATTATACTTTGTGACGGAACTTACCGAAGATCCAAAATAATGCTGTGTGCTGGGCGAAATGCACTCGTTGTATGTGCGTACGTAGCCTACACATTATGTTTTTTTTTTCCAGCTGAGAACTCGTGAAGAGATTATAAAATGAGTTTGATGCCTGTACCGAACTGTGATGGGCAACTATGATGCTGGAGCATTCTGTGCTTTTAAGGGTCACATCTTGTGACATCATGTCCTGTTTTTGGTTAGTTTAGATGTCTTTGGTCCGTGTTGTTCCCTATTTCCTGTGCTTTTGGATTCTGTTCTTGTTCTTGTTTTTTTTTTGTTTTTTTTCTAAAAAGCTGTGCTTAGATATCATTATGTCTGCATAAAACATACTTTTGTAACAGTAGCAAAGCAAGTTCATAATTAAACGTAGCCCTAAAAGACCTACTCATATGCAAATTTGTGATCATATATCTGGTCAAACTTTTATAACATCTTTTCTACATTTCACCCATAATTTTATTTGTAGGTTTGTCACCCTTTTTGTAAAGACATTGCGTCAACTGAACGATCCAAAAATGGTAGGCTAACTCTTTGAATGTGTCCCTCTCTCAGCCTTTCTCCTTTCTCTTTTTTAAATATCGACGTAAAAAAAAAAAAAAAAAAAAATCAAACACTCAACACATAGCTATACTGTACATCTCATTGGTTCCCACTAAATCAGTTCATATAGCCTAAAGTATGCAACAATAAAAACAATTTCACAGCAATGCATTAGTATTAAAGGATATACCATTTGTTGTTAAAATGACATATGAAAGAAATGTCCAAATCTGTGTCAGTTAAATTATCGGTTATTTAAAACCAATAGCAAGGCGTCTGGATCCACATCATCAGACTGCGCGTAACTCTACCTCAGGAAACATCTCCGTTTGCCCCGCGCTCTCCACGTCTGACGGTAACGGGGCGATTGTGTGTTTCATCCGGTAAAGCATCACAATCATTAAGGCCAGAAGAAACAGCAGCAAACACACAAAAAGTCCAAGATATGTAGATAAACTCGGCAGTCTGGGGTCCGGATGTCCTATGTGCGCCACGGTGGTGGTCCAAATGGGTTCCTCGGTTGACCCATTTTGCAAAAGTATAGGCAAATCGTCAGGTGTGGGCGTGAAAAAGTTCCTCCAAATAATTCGCTCGTCTATCATGTTGAAAGAAAAATATAGCCCGTTTAGGGTTGCTATAAACGTCGCCTACTGAAATCAACTCGGAACTATTTCCAGTTACCGCCTTCCCATGTTGGTGTAGCAAAAATGCAATTCAGCATAACTTGCAGATGTTGTCGATAGCATCATCATGGAGTATCCAGGAAGAAAAGACAGATGTGTGTGTGGTCACGCGTCGTGAGTGAAAGAAGCGCCTGTTTGTCGCGAGAGAGTGGCAGCGCCTATCTTCACAGCAAACGCGATTTATGAGCACAAAAACATGATCGCTTCCACGCAATTTCAGTGTGCTTCACCTTAACCATGACAGGTGTCAACTGTCGTTTTTAAACCGCGCCTTTCTCTGGTTAGCTACCTCACAAACAGTTCATGAAGACACGACACCGGTTGATGTAAATGCCAGTAATGACCTTGCGCGTGTTGGTGATTCCGCAGGCGTGTTATAGGCGCATCCGAAATAAAGACAGCCTATGTCTCTCATCTGTCAAATCGATTGAATCAAAGAGGTACATACCGCTAAATATCAACGTCTTCAAGCTGTCCGTGACCTTCGGCTGTTTATCTATTAATAAAAGAGTTTGCTCATACACTAGCCTAATGAATCCCTCGAGACTGTTGCTTTCTAATAGCAATCGTCTCCTAAATCGCTTTCCATACTATGACATGTTTCATGCCCAGTATACAAACTTTTAATTATAACATCTTTTAACAATGAATTATTTAATCCAACACAACATAGTCGAAGAGGTTTTCGTGTGATTTTATGGATGGATGGGATCTACAGTATGAGAGATGTCAGCTTACATTCGAAATTCCCTTTATGACATTTATTTCAAACTCATAACAAAGAGGATTTAATCAAATCCACTGGCTAGCATGGTGAGTGTTGGCAGAAGATAATATTTCTTTAAGAAAATATTACTGGTTTCTTATTATTGCTTAAAAAGCCTCTTCTAACAATTCCTCTATACCCCAATTTTCAATCAACTGTGAAAATGTAATCCATTAAAACTTTTTTAAAAGAAAAATAATGAAATGTCCTGTCCACCTTGTTCAGCTCAAAACGAAAATGTCATATGATGGCATATAATTCCAATTGAAAAGCTATGCATGATTAGATTGTTTAGTGTAATATTCAATGTTGGTTTATAACGGTGAATGGAATGGATAATGAAAGGGAATAGGCTAAGGGAAAGGTTGATCTTTTCCAGTGGTTTTATTCCACAAAATACAATTTTCCAAAAGGCGACACAAACGTAGTGTAAACAGCTTTAAGACAAAGACAATAACTAACCAAGAACTGAAACATTTTATAAATGCTACTTTTAAACTATATATATATATATATATATATAGCCTATTGCGCGCTCTGTGTGTGTGTGTGTGTGTGCATAGTATAACATTTGCCCTAGTAAGCACCATTAATTACAGTATATACAGACACATACGTGACAGACTTGTATGAGTGTAGATAGATGAACTGTGAAAGACTGTGGAATGGCAATTATGCTAACAAGTCAGACCTGGAGACAGGATGAGTAACAGGGATGCAGATAGGCAGATGGCAGGGCGAGCAAGGAATGTCCAGTTCAGACACGTATACAGCATCTATTTGCATATGTGTGTGTGTGTGTGTGTGTACTTCTTATGAATGCTCTGTTCCGGTGCTCAGCTTCTGGTGCAGCATGGGATCTTAAAAAAAGGCTCATTCTTTCTTTCTTTATAAATCATATGATTTCCTCCTCCAAAAGCTTTTCCTATCTCTTTCTTTTTTCTTCTTTCCAGACACTCCCATATCTCTTTCTGACCTGCCATGGTATCAACAAAGGGCAGAGCTAATTAAGGCTGGATGAAATTCACATGGTTTGTTTCATTCATGACTGAAGATTTCTGTAGACGCTGACCTACTTAACATGCACTATTTTATGTGGATGATCAATTTTTGTTTTAATCCAAATATTCATGTTTCAAAACTATGAAATCTTAGAAAAATGCGTTTGTAACACGCTTTGAGAATCTGCAAAACATAAACACTTTATAATACTGCTAAGGTCATGGCAATGTACTTCCTGAGTTAATACTTACTTCAACATAAAAGACAGGAAACTAATCATGAAGCAATCAAGGGCTAACCTTATCTACCACTTGTCACGATTAAATTATGTTTAGTCCTGTTTTGTCCTTAGTTTTGGTTTTACCTGCTCACCTGTGTTACCTTTTTTGTTTACGGTGACCAGGGAGGGGACATGTTCGGTTCACTTAGTTTTGTCGTGGCCACAACATATAAACTCGTGGGAACGTGATAATATGTTGTTGCCATGAGATATTAATTAGTGGGAACGTCATATTAAGTTGTGGGAACGTGATAATAAATCGTGGCCACGAGATAATTTTGTTGAGGTAACATCATTATGTCGTGGCCACGAGATAATTTTGTTGAGGTAACATCATTATGTCGTGGCCACGCAATGTAAAGTCGTGGCCTCGAGATCATATGTTGAGGGAACGATATATTTTTCTCGTGGCCAAGTCTTCATATTTTGAGAGAAGGACATCTATTTCTCGTGAGTTATGTTTAAGGGTACCACACCGGTCAGCAGTAGAAGATGGAGATGACTGATGAAACAACATACTTTGAATTAGGAATGTCATATAAAGATAAAGTGCAGTCTCTGGCATTAAGATATGTGTTATAAGTGAAAGACACTGAAGCGCATTCTTAAGTTGAATGGGCTTTTTCATCTGAAATTTGTTGGCTTGAATGAGCCGAAAGCCAGCGCGCTAAGAGAGCGCACGCAGCGGGTCAAAGCTGTATCGCCCCAGTTTCTACACGTCGTCTAGCTCCTTTTATCAGGAACAAATGGCCATAACCTGCAAATAGACATGAGTCATGACATTTTGTATGTGGTAAATTACATGATTTCATTCATGGTTATTATTTGACAGATTATATCTTATCCAGTCATTTTAGCTCTTGAAATGCCTTTAAATGGCAAATTAGACCAGTAACATAGTTTTACACTTGCCAAAAAGTGTATTGACCCTTTAAAGGGTATTTCAAAAAGGACTGAATGAGCTGTCAAATATAACCATCATGAATGAAATCAAGTAATATTCAGAGTGCAGAAAGAACAGATTGCTCAATAAGTGGAGGCTTTAAATCGCTTTTTGGCAAGTGTAAAACTACATGTTTCTTGTCTATGGCAGTGTGGCGCTGTGCTCGCCATGATGTCCTGTCTGCAATCATCTCTTCAAGGTCATTTGGGTCCATAGTTGCATAGTTTCAAATTGGCTTTGAGGTCGTCCTTGTAGCGATTTGGTTGCCCTCCTTGAGAGCACATGCGGCTCTGGAGCTGGCCATAAAAAACCTGCTTCAGCAGGCGTAAATCTGCCATGCGTACAACATGTCCAGACCAGCAAAACTGCGCCGCAAGCAGGAAGGCCTCAATACCAGTGATGCCACAGGTCTGAAGTACCTCAGTATTTGGGGCTTTATCCTGCCATTTGACGTGTGCAATATGACAGAAACAGCGCATATGGAACTAATCAAGTTTGGTAATCTGCCGGCGATAAATGATCCAGGACTCAGATCCATACAACAACACTGTGAGGATGACTACCTTATACTGCCACTTTTATGTCCAGCCGAATGCCGTGCTCATCCCATATTCTCTTAGACAGTCGACCGAAGGCAAAGCTATCTTTTGCGATGCGGGCACTGATGTCGGAGTCCGCTGTCGTATCAGCTGAGAGAATGCTACCGAAGTAGCAGAATTTGTCAAGGGCCGTCAGCCGGGTCTCACCTGCGGTAATTACCGGTGGATTTGGAGTTTAAGTTGTTCACCGCTTGAAGCATGACTTCTGTCTTCTTTAGACTGACAGTGAGCCCAAACCTAGAAGCTGCAGTTCATCATTACAGTTTACTCACCATCCAAAGACAAAGGTTCTTTGATTTTTTATTATTTTTTTTTTATTATGGACATACCTGTAAAGACACACAAGGCATGTTTACATGTAAAATATGACCCTTTCTATAGAAATCAAATGTGAAATGCTAATTAGCTAATGCTAATCGAAAAATACATTCAAACTACAAAAATACAGTTAAGTGCTGTACATAACATTGTACAAATTCCCATTAGTATGAACATATTGTAACGGTCATCAGGTGGAGTGCCCTTGAGAGCCACCAGGGGACTATCATGATTCCCTCACAACTACATTTCCCATAACTCACTGCCCGGACTCTACATCCATTATCACATTCACCTGTGTCTCATTATCCTGTTGAGCTCATCCTATAAGCCTGGTTCACCCTATCATTCACTGCGATGTTTTGTTTGTTGTTGCGCTGCATTTCTGAGCATTCTCCTTGGTTTCATTGTCTCTTGGATTGGTCTCTTGGATTCGGAAGGAAAAGTATATAGCTACATTATAAATGAACAATAAAAATCACAAAAGGTTTTAGATCAAATTATAGGAGGTAATTAGTGGTCTTTTTTCTTTTCTTGTTTGATTGGACAGATCTATAATGGCAAATTATAAAGCAAATAGTTCCAGTCATTAATTATGATCGGCCACGTTTTAAACCGTTGTAATCTATAAACACACACCTATGACCTTATTACATCTGTATTATACAACGAGTTGTTCCGTTCCTTGATTCTGATTGGTTGAGCCTTGTTCAAAGCTGTTGTAAATTACTCTACAAACAACAACTGTTATAAATATATGTATGGACTAACTGTTTTATAAATCAATAAACCCCTTGAAGCCGGTTTACAGTGAATTTATAACAGCTAAGGAGGTTTTAGGCACTCCCCTCCACGTTGTGCCTAAAAATGCCCCTTTGCTCTTCTAAATTCACTGTAAACCACGGCTTTAAGGGGTTTATTCCTTTATGACTGCACCTCTGGGTCTGTTATGTGTTGCTTGGCAACCATTCTGCTAAAAATTGCTGAAGAATTGTTGAGTGGTAGAATTATTGCTTGGTCGAAATACTATGATTTATCAACAAATTATGTCGCTGTATGCTTATTTATGTAGTTACCATTTTATAAAAGCAATAAGCCCAGTGAAGCCGTGGTTTACAGTGATTTTAGAACAGAACAACTTCATTTTGATTGACAGAATGTCTGTGATTTCAAACTCTAAATATCAAGCATATACTGCTCCCTACCTACTGTCTTTCTGTACAGCTTGTATAACCTTCAAACTCAAAGCTTTTTGAACTTTTTTTTGTACTTTCTGGCGAGGCTTTGTCAAGCAGCATTCAAGGTTGAAAAGCTATTCATTGTCAACTAGAAATGGATTTTTTTTTTTGACATTGATTTGATATACAATGTTTTTGACATGTCTATCAAAAAAGGCATCTTATATAATGTGTATCTTAATTATAGTCTATTTAATGTTTTGTTTTTTTCCGGAATTATTTAAAGTCGGTGTGAAACTGAAATTGTGATGAATTGGAGCTGTCTGTTCTCTTATCTCTAATCTCAAACACTGATCGGACTGTACCCCCCATAGCCTTAAATAGGCCACATGTAGTGGTGTCCGAAACCATAGTGGACGTTATTGAGTGCACTCAATGAATCCTGTAATGCACCGTGATAAAGAGTGTACAGCTGTTGTCCATCCATTTTCCTATCTGCTGATACAGTGTAATATCCTACATGAATACATTCCTTTTTAATTGATTATTAAATTGTTTTAATAAGGTTTATACATAGTTTCCATGACAGAGTTCAAGATAAATCTTTGATTTAGGCTACTACTGGAGCTGCCAGTTTGCTACGTTTCAAATGATTGTTAAACGGTAAGCACAAACTATGCAAAAGCGGCAGCCCTTCCGGCACACTCCGTGTCCAAATTCACTCTCTCGTTTTTATTCACTCCTTCAAGTGGAGTAATGCAGGGAATAGTGAATGATGAGGGTATGGGGCAATTTCAAACAAAGCTGATTTCGATTACCAGGACAAATTAATTAAAATAATAATAATAATAAAAATGCAACCAAATAATAAACAATGCGATATTCCATTAAAAAAAATACATAAATGGACGATTTGCTTGTATACTTCAATCTACAGCAATTTATAAACATACAAAAATATCAAACTGTTGTTGGCTAACTGAAATGTTAAATGACAAATTACATCAAATTATAACATAAAACTTGTGTAACGTGGTCAAACTCAGAAACGAAGGAGAGCAGGATCCAAAAACAGGGTATAGGCTATTTAACAAAGATAAAAAGATATAATCTAAAAACTGAAACCATCAGGAACAGAACTGAGATCAGCAATGCATAGACGTGAAGAAGACCTGACAATGAACCCAGGAAACACTGGGGTTAAATACACACAGGGTAATAGACTAACAAGACACACCTGGACACAATCCGGGAACTAATCAAGAAGAAACGGGACTACAAAATGTGGCACAGGAAGAGGAACAGGGCAGAATGCAACATAAAAGTCAAAATAACAAAAACACAAGGTAGCCTAGTCTACAAAACATGTCTGAAAATGTCTTCAGAAAAAGTTCAGCAAAAAAGGGACATCAAGTAAACTGCGACAAAAAAAGTGTATGATCAATTGTCCTTTAAATGTTAATTGACATTTTATTTGTCTGACATCATTGGATGTGGTCAAGCATCAACAAATAGAAGCTCATCTTAAACAAGGCTATGTTATCAATATATGAATTTTAAATACATTTTATTGTGGGTTTTAAATAATCAAATAGACAGTTAAAAAAAAAAATCAAAAATCAAATAGACAGTTACAAAAGATACTGCTAAATATACTAAATATTTCCTAAAATCACTGTCCCACTTCAAGTTCAAGTGAAAAGCAGTGTTTGACTAACTTGTTTGACTAACTAAAAACCTAACAGAAATTGCATAAAATATTGCTTCAAAACATTTTCATAGGGTAAGTCGGGGAAGGAAAATAGTTTCTCCTGACCATAGATGACACAATATCTCAGCACTTTTGATCTATGCTACTTTTAATGTATGAAGACTTCAGATGCAAAAGCCTCTAAGCGCCATCTGAAATGTTCTTCTAAAATGAGCATTTTTATCAAGCTCATATATTTAAGTTCAGTAATTTCACTTTAATGACAATTAATAGGTAATTTTCATTGCCATTAAAGTGAAATAACTGAACATAAATATACAAGCTTGATAAAAATGCTCATTTTAGAAGAACATTTCAGATGGCGCTTAGAGGCTTTTGCATCTGAAGTCTTCATATATATATGTGTATAGCCTATATATTTTGTTGTGTGAAGTAAGTTATAATTTTTAGTTTATATATAAGTTTTTAGTTTATATAATATAATTATGTACAGTTTTTAGTTTATATATAATTATGTATTATGCATGTATAATTATTAAGTAGCCTAAGTTATAGTTTTAGTTAAAGTATAGTTTTTAGTTAAAGTATAGTTTTTAGTTTATATATAAGTTTTTAGTTTATATATAATTATGTATGTATATAGTTTTTAGTTTATATATAATTATGTATTTTGTGCGTGTGAAGTAAGTTATAGTTTTTAGTTAAAGTATAGGCTAGATTAGATGAGTGAATCATTCAATTTGCATTAGTGTTGCTATAACATATCTCCAATTAAAATATGGGCAATTCAATAAATATCTATATGCCTGTATATAAGTGATAAAATAATTGTACCTTTCAGATTAATCTCTTTTAGGATTCTGCTTTGTCTGTCATCAGTAGGCTACAATTATTTACATTTGTACAGTTGTAGCAAATGTTTCAATTTATAATAACACATTGGCTGATGCATCATCATCCTGCACATTCTAAACGTATATCTAAATATGTTACTTCCCCCAATGTTACCCTATTTATTGTGTTCACTTGTACTCACTCAAACAATTTTTACATTATAGTTCCGGTAGCTACTTGATTCTGATTGGGTGGGGAAACACACTTTTGTGTATTTGGACTTTTGACGTTCTGTAGCTAGTTTCTGAGATATAGCCTGTCATTTGCACCATCTAGCCAGCCCTGGTCTGCAATAGCCTATGACGCTGCATGACAAAATCTATAATGTTTGAAGATTGCTTGCATTACATAGCCTAAATGTATAACGTTTCCTTTGACTTAATTTCCATCTCCCCAGTAGGCTATGTTGGTGTTTTTTCTCGATTGGTCGTTGGGTGGCGCGTTGCTCTGTGTGCGCAGAGCGTTTCGAGTGCTCGGGAAAGTGTCATCGGCACGCACAGCTCAACTCTTTACAGACCGACAAACTTTCACTGCCGGTGCGAGCGCTTCCCCGCTGCTGCCTCTCGGTACTCATATCCCGACGCGAGTGAGCGAGACCCGCGACAGTCTGCTATGAGAAAATGTCCGTGAATGATGTATACGTGTTCCGGCCGTTCAAACTCATCGCTCTTCTCTGCGTGTTTCTCGCACTTTGCCTGGACATTGTCGCGCTGCTGAGCCCCGCGTGGGTGACGGCGGATGGATACGCGCTGTCGCTATGGGAGTCATGCAGGGAGATCGAGACCGACTGGACCTGCATCTCCACCCTCAAGTCTGGTCAGTGCCCTTACCAATGTTTTCAAGGAGAGAAATGCACGTTGTCCTAAATAAATACGGGGATTGTGTATAGCCCCGTTATAGGCTAACTATTATTATAGTTATTTATTAAACTATACGATTGCTGTTGATGTGTTTAAAGCTAGACGATTTTACGCCTTGGAAGCGTCCGTTGACAAACAAACAATAAATAAATAAATACATAAACAAACTTCGAATGTAACAATTATTAATTGATTGTTGCATTAGCGACAATTGACGTCACACATCGCATTTTATAGCCATTTGCTTTGTTTGTCTGCACGTGAACATTTAACCACATAGACTAGATGGTAAAAATTAGCGGAAAACACCAAAGCCCAAAGTCTCCAAAATGTGTCCAAAACAAGCCCATGTGTGGTGATCCGCCGTTTCACTTGAAAACAGCACTGTCGTAATTTGATATGAGAAATGTGCGGAATTTACGGTGGTGCACAACACCGATCGATGACTTGATCAAACAATGGGTCATTGATAGTCGACTCAGTTTGTCTATTTTAAACACCTAGCGGCAGTAGGCTAGTTCATTTGCTTTTTTTTTATTCTCTTGAGCCCAAAATCAACTCTTAACCGAGCTCAACAATAATCTGGAAATACAGATGTTCAGGCATCCCTTTACACCCTTCTGTTGCACGAGTTTATCTTCATGTTGATGAGCAATTATTCCCCATCTGGGAGGTTTCGCGTCGACTCTCGTGGGCTTTGTGATGGGGTAGGCGTGTTCCTCACCATTGTTGTCTAGCTGGCAGGAATGTCTTTGTTTTCATGCTTTTTGGGGGGACGTTTTTTGTAAACCAAATACAGCATGATGTGCTAGCGTTAAGTAATGCATTAGTCCATTGAAGTATAAAAAAGGAATGTGATTTTCTGATCATTCCCCCTGTGGTTTCAAAACTATGACCTTTTTGGTCTCTGTGATTTTTCCAAGTAAGACATGTTCCTGTATCAACATATTTTGTTGATCCTGGAACAACATTCCTGTCTGAAACTTTAGTCCTAACCATATCCTAACCCGTTATCCCTAAAGTCAGAGGGAAATGATAGATGAATAACACATGTAGAAGCACTGGTTATAAGCCTAAACTTGACATAAACTTTAAACTTGTCCCTCAAATCTGATTGGTTGATTTGGAATGTTGTTCCCGGATCAACAAAGATGTTGATCCAGGAACATGTTGTACTTGGTAACACAAAAGGAGAACTTTTGAAGACTGCTTTCGAACTTTTGAAGACATCTCTTTTCCATGTAGGCTATTTGCAATGAATGGAATACAAAAACACCACAAACGTGTTTATTTTGACTTCTGTGGTATATTTTAAGTCTTTTGAAGACCAGGCCATTATTTACTGAAGACCTTTACATTCTCCTTAGCAAGTTAATGAGAAAAGTAGTGTATGATTCATGAAGGAAGTGTTCTTTTGAGTTCCTTCCATTGTATCATTTTGTCCAGTTCATAAACCCGGTCTGAGTAATTCACTAATCTGGATCCAGTTCCTCGAATTAATAGTGGCTCACTGGTTGGATAACAATGCAAATTTCAGTCTGTTCCTCACACAAAGCTATTGAATGTCTTTAGGAAACTTTGCAGGAATATAATGCATGAGTCATAGATCACTTGTCTTGTATACTTTTATGGTACTGCTGCCACATCCTTAATTTCACATTTTAATGTTCCCCGTTCACTGTAATTGCAATGACATTGCACAGTCTTCAGAATTTTTAACTGCTCATTGAATAACAAAGTCATACACGTTTGGAATGACATCAGGATGAGTAAATGACAGAAGTGTCTTATTTCAGACCTACTCGGGTCACATCAAGTGACAATTTGCAGTGAACCAGATCTTAAATCGAATTCCATTCCAGACCTCATCAGTGTTGAGAATACATTTGCAAGCCATATAGAAAAAGACAGAAACACGGGGTTTCTTCTTGTTTTCTGTGCCGCTGTGCCGCAGTTTGGTCCCTGGCATGTCTTGAAACAGTTCTTTGGTGCATTCCCTCTCTTATGTTCTCTCTGGCTGGCTCTCTTGTTGTCCTTCTGGCATACACTGCTGAGAAAGATGGCGATCTCTGAAGAATCCCAGGGCAGTTTCTGATGAGACAGCCTACAGCAGGCTCCTCACTGGGAATGGAGTGTGGAAGAGAACCCTAGAGATGCTTTCTGTGGGATTATGGCTGTATTGATGTATAGTCCGTATTTCTCTCTGTCTTCGTCATCTTTTATCATTAGCCTATCTCTCTGTACAGATCTGTCCTAAGGGGAAGCTTGAGGATACACTCTTAAACTTCGATTGGAAGGGGTTGTGTTGCATGCTTTGTGGGACAGAGATAAGAGGATTTCTTGCGAGAAGGACACACACACACATAGTTGATGATTTTGTAAGTTTGCAACCCATTTTAGTTTTGCAATGTTGTATTTGTGATTGAAACTTTATATTCGAAGGGTGAATAAAATGAATGCAGACAGAAATTGTTGATTGTGAAATGTAACCATCACACACCAGAATAGAGCCAGACTAAGCCACATAAATGCCGATTTGCTTGAACAATGCACTGGCTAAATGGCTTATGTGGCTATTGATTAACTGAATTGTGCCCAATTCGAGGATACACACCTGTTTCTTACTTTGTCTCCGTTGTGATTCATTCATGTAGGTCAGTTCATGTTCTCTTTTAACTTAGTGTGGTGACCCCTACCGCTCAAACCCATAGGCACATTCACGAAACAGAATGCTCTGGAAAAAAACTTGAATTAAGATAGAACAGATGGACAGTGGCTCCAAAAGCCTGAGACACTACAAATGCTTCTAGTCTCAGTTGTAGACAAAGACTTAAATGCATCTCTTTAATGATAAGCATGTTTTAATTTCTTCACTGTCAGGATATCATTTTTCTTTTAATAAAAACTTTAAAAATTAGTTTAGGATAAATTTCATTTCTTATTTCTTTTGAAAAACACCAACTAGGGTTTGGAATCTAAAATCAGAATTGCTAAATCTCAGACGATAACCAACCCTGCTATCACCAACGTTTGTATGCTAAATCAGTCATGTCATACAAACAAAATCTTGTGGTACAAATAAACATGCATAAAAAAAACATAAAACAGGAAATGATATCATTGAGAGGACCTCACTACTGCGTGCCAAGGTCAAGATGACAAAATATCAAATAATTTGAGCTTTTTATGACAAAGCAAGTTTTCTTTGTAAAATGTCATACATAGTGCCTCATGAGTCATGAATTTTGTGCTGCCGATTAGTTTCAATATAAATAATTGTTCTTAACGATTTTTTTTTAGGGCTGTCAAATATATATATATATATATATATATATATTTTTAGTTTATCATCTTACATTTTTAACGCAGCATCCACTATTTTCCCTGGTATCGTAACAGTATCACCATCGGGATGGTCCAGAAAGGGAATGTTCCAAATGTCGGCCTATCCTATGATTCTCCAATCATTAATTCAACTGATTTTAAACCATTCAAACGCGATAAGAAACAAAAGAGAACTCAATTCGGTACTGGCGCGGTCTTTGTCTCCCGAAACGTCCACACAGAAAGACACTTCTCAGAAAGCGTCCCAGTACACATTATACCGCTGCAATGGATTCAATATATACACATTATCCCCTTAGACGAAGAACGGAAAATAACTTTGCTGTGAATCTAGGTTTTTACATTTCTTATAGGCCTATTTGAAATGTAAAATTAAAATGTACATTACCTAAATGTAAACTTCACAATTATTGCATTATATGTCAAAAATGTGGAATTAAATCAAATTACAGTAACCAGAGAATAATTGCAACTGGCATATCGGCTTCTGATACTGTATATTAATGGATTAATAGTTCATAATATTTATTTAAAATACTTATTTGTCATTTAAAAAATATTTATAGTTTTTTAAAATAAATATCAAGATTTGCATACTGACATTTAATGTGTAGGAAAAGGTAAGAAATCAAGGTGAATGAAATCAGAGACACTCCCTCTGTATGTGATTTATTTCTGAAGTGTGTGATTTTACTAAATGAATGTGAGCTCATGCTGGGGTAAGTGAAAGAGGCAATCCTGCATTATATTCGAACGATCTCGAGGATTTGATTGGGGTATGACTTGCTCTGAGTCTTTGCGAACAGGATTAGCTTTAGTCACAGTGCGGTTTAGTTCTGGATCAGACTCAGTGGACTGAACTTAATCTGTGTTCTGGAAACTGTAACAAAATAAAACAGTCTGATAATAATCAAATGATAATATTCCAAATCAAACAGCCAGTATATCAGTCCTTAAATATAATTGATAGTCCAGTTTCTAAACATTTCTAACTACATAGTAAGGTTTTATAGTAATAGTTACACCTCATTCTTTGCCTTTGTCAAATTCAATTCCATAAGACTTTCTCTCTTCCATGAAACAGATTACCAGGTATGAATATGCGATTTGAGAGTGACCTATTGATTTTCCCCACTAATGAATAGATCATCAGTATCAATAACACAAAGTCATTAAAACAAACATGATTACATAATGCTTAAAATATCTGAATTTGTTTTGTAGAAAAGTGCAGCATGAACGTTCTTCAAAATATCGGTTTTCATATTCCACTTAAGAAAAACATATGGTTTGGAATCTGGTGGTGTGTAAATAATTTTTTATCATTTTTTTGGTGGAACTATTTCCTCAATGTATTGTTACTAAACTGCTCACTATTCTGCATCAAACTCACACTCATCTCAATTAAACGAAGAGACTCCAAAGCTAGACTGCTTATTTTTCAGTACTTACTGAATATAAATGATAAATTAAGATCTAATAAAGACCAAAGTAAAGTTTTGTTGTAAGGTTGATCTGTTCCTTGTCCATAGTAGAAGAGCTGGGTGGAGCTCATGTAGAAGGCATTTCTAAACTTGCTTTCACTCTGGTCCCATTTTACATGGTGTTTTTAGAGAACAGGGCTCAATGCATAATCAATGACATAGATACCCTGGGAAAACCCTTGTGTCTTTTCTGCCTCACACACTCATGCTGTTGATTGGCTGTTGTGACTGATGGTGCTTGTGTTACGGGCTATATTGAGCTCACTGCTCTTTTTTGGCACAACTCATTAAAAAAACAACACCCAGGAGGACACAAATGAATAAAGTGCTTAGAGGTATCAGAGAGTGTGTGTGTTGAGGTAAAGTGTATGTAGGTGCATGTGTTTGTGTGTGTGAGTGAGACACACACACAATCCTTGAACCCCTGGGAGATTATTGTAAAAGGATCAAATTAAGGGCTAATTTACTCTGAGTGCCTTTCTTGTCTTATTTGGGGCAAGAGAAGTGGGATTAGACTTGAGAGGAATTATGACAAAAAAACTATTGAAAAGAATGTGTGTGAGAGAGAACGGCGGCATAAGCTTTATGCCTAGTGTGATAAAACATTTCACTCGTGTATCATGCCAAATCAGAAATCCAGCATTCTCACAGAACTGTCCAGCACACTAAAACCAGCATGTGCCTCAGCAGAAAGCAGTCTGTCATGTCTTAGTTTGTGCTGTCTGTTCAGTAAAAAAAGAAAAAAGAAAAGAAAGTCATCTGAATTTCAACCGGCTTTGCATTGTTACAATGTCAGTGCAGTGGTATATCTAAATTAACATAGTTTACTTTTTCTTTGTTACCTGGACCAAGAAATTCCAGTTTATTTGTCAGCAAAAGTCCACCGGATGATGCAAAATGCGACTGCTTTAGGGATTTTGTGAAAACGGAAATTTAAAGTTAAAATGTAAACTACAAGCACAGAGGTTTTTTTCAGATTTTCCGTTGCAGTGTTCTCTTCATGTTTCCTATACTTTGCTGCCGTTAGCCACTGCCTACAACACGGTGGATCCTTCACTAGAAAACAAGTCGACACCATTGTGACTAAAAGTTTGATAAAAAGTATTTCCAACTCCTTCAAGGTATATGACTCTGGTCAAGCTTATCCAATAGGAGTAGACTGGGAGTGGCCTTGGACGGCAACATACCCAGTGCATTATGGGTGTTGAAGTTTTCCTACCTATTTAGCCAAAGGAAAGACAACACACACCCTTTTCTCCGTTTTCTCTAGCTGTGCGTGGAAGCAGAAGATAGAAGTGCAAAAAGGGGAATGTGTTTTCTGATTGGATGATTGTTTCATCTTGATCATTAACCTTTTAACCAGTTAGTGTGACGTCTTGTGTGGAGCTTGTCAGCCGTTGTTAACTTTCTTTGTATAAGTAACTCAGTATGGAGATGTTTTCTTAAAATGTTCATGCCTTGTGTCTGTTGTATACCCTGAAGAAGGCTCTCAAGCCAAAATGCGTTGGTCATTTTTAGAATTGATTATGACAGACCAAAGCTTTAATAGACATTACAAAGAGTGACTTTATAATTCAGCATATTGTTTTATTTCCATATCAGTAATCTACAGTACTCAGTACATTTTGCACACAGGATGCATTCTTATATTCTGTCTGCAATGCATTGCTTTCTTGCTAGTCTATATGCAGACATCTTTGGCATGTGAGTTTAAAAGGCATGTTAAAAACGTGACCTCTGCATTCTGTTCTAATTCCATTGCACTAGCGAACTCATGAGACTGTCATGGACAGATTATAGCCTTATGACCGAGGTTCCAAGGCCAGCCCTCCTCTTATTGCCCCATACATGCATTTTCTGAGTAAAAAAAGAAAGCAAACGAGCCTTATACCTTATGATTGAAATCTCAAAAGCTGAGTAAGAACTTAAATGTTTCATAATTTCAACTTTATTTTGCAAATGTAAATTAAGTGGTTAATTAATCTATGTAGGCAGTGCCTTAAATGTGAAAAAATATCCAAACAATACATGCATTTGCACATATAAAAAATATGGTCACAATTACAAAAATGAATTTAATTGCATCACTGACAAAATGCGTTCAGAAGCCACATTTGTGCCGAGGAAGTGCCTTGGACAAATAACATTTATCATTTTGTCAGTCCAGTTACTGGCACACATTCAATGCACCGTTTGTCTGTCATTATCAGTTTTACTTTCGCAGTACTTTTTCTTTGGCTGTCAGGATCCTACAGGGCTCACTTCTCCAGGCCCCTGGCAGTCATCGGCCCCATTCATCCAGCCAAAAGGCATTTTTGGTACTATGGCAAAATGTAACAACATAGCAGCTTGGCATTAATTTTAAATGTGCGCTCACAGTATTTGTTGCATTTATCTTGGTTTTACAGTGCTTCAATCAATTGAACTCTCACTTTAAATGGAATCTGCAGGCTTTAGTGAAAAAGCTGCCTAAATGTGAAATTGCCTTTGTCCAGCAATGTCAACATATTTAATTGGTTGTAATGCTTGTCCTACACCTACAAAGGTGTAGAACATTTTCAGTGCCTCTTCGTTCACATGGGTGTTAAAGGAGTGTTTAGGGGGAAGGATGGAAGGTTGCCATTTGGCAGATAGAGGCAAGTGTAAATATAATGTCATTTCCTCCCATCTGTTTGCTTAATGGCCTCTGTGGGGTTAGAGATGTTTAGGTTTGACTCTGCTTAAGCTCATTCACTCCAAGACTAAGTGTTGCAAACGACCGGCACGTTTTCACCTTAAAACTATTAACATCAAATCTGAACAAAGGTAAATCATGCTTCAGTGTTTTACATACAATATGATTCAGTGGTTAAACACCAAGCAAATGTTCACAATCAATCCAGAAGATTCCTTTGTTTCCATTTAATGGATTTTTGCTTTGGAAATTTGCACTCAGTGTGAATATGCTCACGCTCGTCCATAATGACAGTGAACAGCGACCTTCATGCGTTTATGATGTTCATTAAAGGATTAGTACACTTTAAAATGAAAATTCTGTCATCATATACTCACCCTCAAGTTGTTTCAAACCTGTATGAATTTCTTTCTTCTGCTGAACACAAAGGAAGATATTTTGAAGAAAGTCAATAACCAAACAGTTAACTGGTCCCATTGACTTCCATAGTAGGAAAAAAATAATAATATGATAGTCAATGGGACCAGTTAACTGTTTGGTTACCGACATTCTTCAAAATATCTTTGTGTTCAGCAGAAGAAAGAAATTCATACAGGTTTGAAACAACTTGAGGGTGAGTGTATTTTCATTTTAAAGTGCACTATCCCTTTAAAGAGTGCATAAGATCAACAGTAGGCCATCACGCCGGTTGATTCTGGAAAAGCTGATGAGCGCACTATTTTGAGAAATCAAAATTAAGAAAAATGTGCTTAATACTACATTTAAATTTTAGGTTTGCCCTCAAAACACTTGGAATTTATTGCATGTTGAGACTGGACGCAGGTCATTGCCAAATTTTTTTGTGTTACATTTCTCCATTTGTATTCCGAATGAATTTTAATGTTTGGATGATGAAATATCTCTTTAACTCTTATAATAGATAGTTATGACTTTGTCAGTTGTAAATGGTTTCTTAACCAATGATTTTCTGTGTCCCTCTCTTTCAGACTGGCAAATAGCGACGCTGATATTGTTGTTAGCTGGGGCATCTGTGACATTAGTGGCATTTCTTATCGCACTGATCTCTTTGTGTAAAGGCACACACAGAAGGCACTATCGTATGGTTGCAGTGTTCCTCTTCTCAGCAGGTAAGACACCACCACATTAACATCTTGCTGGAAAATAGCAGGTGAAATCTGGGAATGTGACCCATGACCTCTAATCCCACGTTGACACCTGGCATAACATCCAATGAGCAAGTGGACTGTGCTAAGCACAAACAGAACGCAAAATATTTATAGTGTATGTAAATGCCATTGGGTCCTGATGGTAACACCTGAGGTTTTTAGATAGCTTTAATCAGAAATGTCCTCAGCTTGTTTGTCTCTCTCTTGCCCACACAGCAGAGGTGAGAGCAGTTCACACATGTAAGTCACGAGTTAGTCTCAAGTCCCTGCCATCAAGTCTCGAGTCAAGTCTAAATCTGCACACATCAAGTCCGTGGCTGAAACCAAGCAAGTCAAGTCGAGTCACAGTACCAAATAACAGAAACATGTATATTTTATAATATTTACCTATATTTTACATACTTATTTTACCTCAGAAATTAACTTTTTTAATGATACATTTATATTTCTTTAAATTCAGAATTACTATAAAAAAATTATAAGAAGAAAAATGTTGAAGGTAAAAACAGTTTTTTTCCACAAGTGTGATGCATAGACATTAATTATATTAGTTTTATAGTAAATTGATGTTAGACGCAGACCTTGTGTCTCCAGATTTATTACCATTGGTCGCCCTTTTCGTCTGTCTGTGGGCTTTGAACATATTTAACCAATGAAAAGTATTAAAAAGAGCATGTGACTGAACTTTGTTACTGCATTGGCTCCTCAAACTGTCGGTCAGACCTCATAACTTCACACACCACTATCGTGAATGAAGTGCCGCACACATTTTGTAGCGTCTCTGCTTGTTTGCAATGCAAGAGTAAATGAACTGTTTCTTTGAATAAGTACAGCATTTAAGAAACACTATCTATATATATATATACAGTAGGCTATACATGGGCTGTATGTTTTTGAAGATCGGAGAAGAGTGTCTTTATTTAGCATTTGTTTAGCCTATACTGTCTTAAATAGCCTGTGCAAAGGACTTCATCGTTAATAACATGAAATTTTGGCTAAATGACAGAAAAAACTGAGTGCCCACATAGCTACAATAAACTTTATAATATAACCTGTAAGTTGATGAAAACATAATGCGATGCACTTTCTGCCTCAGATGCGGCCATTCTAATGACAAAACGTATATGTTCGACTTTCGCTGGTCAGAAACCTCTTAACTCCATTTGAGCTTCATTTTGGTAAAATGTTAATAATATAATGACACATGCAGGTGTCTGAGCATAAATAAAGCCACATTATCAACTTTTACACCATGGTGTTTCATTATATATAAAGTCCTGAATTTCCTGAGAAATTGTGGTTTTGGATATACAAGGTTTTCCGCCTGACAGCAGCGATTTGTTTAACTTTACAAATTTTTTTTCTGTGATTTATCACATACATGAAAGTCAGAAATTAACTTTCCCATTAAGGGTCGATATTTGCTCTCTTTAATTGAATTCCAGGGTTTTTTTTTTCTAACCATATTGAATGTATGCATCATCTTGGTGACTTGAATGCATTTACAATGCAATTAAAACTGCATAAATAATGTTATGAGATTGTTTTAAATATATTTGTTTAATATAGAAATATGAAATGATGTAAAAAATGAAATTATACTTAAAAAAAAGCAGTTTATCTACTTGGAATTGGTCTTCCAAGCTAAAAAAACAAAAACTGTTGCCATATACCGATTGCAGAATACTAATCTAAATGCAATTGATACCAAACTAAATCAATTTAACAAAAGTATTTTTGTGCTTTTCCTCAAACAAAACCATTTTTGAAAATCAACAGGAAACATGTTCTCATGCAAACGTCTCAGGTTACGTATGTAACCCTGGTTCCCTGAGAGGGAACGAGACGCTGCGTTGAGACGCGGTGGGAACGCCTTGCGTGATTGCGTCGTGAAGCACATGTATAATCAGTCCAATGGAAAAAGGGAGACGTCATAGGCGGGTGACGTCATCGACCAGGAAGCTATAAAGCACTCCCGAGATCATAACACACTAGCTTTGAAAAAGCCTGAAGCAAGATGATCACAGGCATGCTGGGAGTATGGCAAAGCAACGCAGCGTCTCGTTCCCTCTCAGGGAACCAGGGTTACATACGTAACCTGAGACGTTCCCTTTCAAGGGAACTCGAGCTGCGTTGAGACGCGGTGGGAACCCTATACCCACGACGCCATATGACAAATGCCTGTTGTGTATGAAGACTGCGCATACTACGAAACAAGCCCCCTAGACCCTGGAGCGGAGTCTAGGTCCAAGTCATAAAAATGGACAAATGTATGCGGAAAGGACCAGCCTGCCGCATTACAGATGTCGTGGAGAGAAACTCCTGAAATTAAAGCCCAGAGGCAGCCATACTCCTAGTAGAGTGGGCCCGGACAGCCAAAGGTGAAGGCTGTCCAGCCGCTACATAAGCAAGTGAGAGAGCCTCAACTACTCGCTTGCTCAATATCTGTCTTTAGCTTTTCCTGATTAAGGTGGAGGACAGAAGGCCTGCAGCACAAATGACCCGCAAATTGAGTAGGGACCTAGGATTACAACCCGGCCTGGGGTGAAGAAAGACTACCACCATACCAGGTGCAAATCCAAGTACGTGCAGGCCTCAGCCTCATGTACCACGGAGAAGATGAAATAAGGATCTCTCCTCAGAGATAACCCAGCAAAGAAACATACATTGCAGAAATCAAGTACTGTACCATAGGGCAGAAAGCAAGATTCAGAAGGTGTTCTCCGCACCCGGCAGAGAACAGTTTACATTTCAATGCATATTCAGTCTTCTCGTGGAGGGAGCTCTAGACTGGAGTATGTCTCCACGACCTCAGTCGAGAGACCTGAATCTATGAGCTGGGCCCCCTCAGAGGCCGAGCCCACAGTATCCAGATAAGGGTAACTCCCGGGAGCAAAGATATCGGGAAATGCGTACAGGTGTAGCCTCGACCACACCTAATACATCGCATCCAGTCCAAGCGGAGCTGGATGCGTCAGGGATAACCACAAAGGCAAAGTTTTAACCGAAGTTCTCCCAAAGAAGCTCCACCACCTCGGGGTGAAGTGTCCATTCCCCGGGCCTCAGCCCCTGCCTCAACAGGATATCTGCTCTGATATACGAGACCATCAGTGTGCTGTCCAGAAGGACAGGCACATGGTGACCTCTCGGTTCTGACAGGAAGTATTGAGATTCTCGGAATACCGCCATCACTTCTAGCCAATTATGTGCCAAAAGGAGATGGTCCTGCCAAAGACCCTTCGCCGAGTGACCACTCATGATCACCCCCCACTTGTGAGGGAAGCATCCGTCGATAGCATAAGCGTCGACAAGGAGCCCCCAACACTGGGACTGGGCGAGGAACCAAGGTTCTTTCACATGACCGAGGCACGTAGGCATATCCGCGTGACCTTGGTCATGTGAAAACGGATTTCCCCTCAGAGAAAACCCCTTGGTCCTGAGCCACCACTGCAGGGGTCTCATGTACAGAAGGCCAAAAGTAATTACGTTGGACGCAGCTGCCATAAGACCCAACAGTCTGAAACTGTTCCACAGTGAGTGACTGGCCTAGTTTTACCCCATTTACAGCGAATCATTAATAACACCTGGAAAAGTGGTCCTCTGATCTGGGAGGAGCACACTCTTCTTGGCGTTGAGTCGCAACCCCAACATCTTAAAGTGAGACAGAACGGCATCTCGATGCCAAACTGCCATCTGCCCAAATTGAGCTGGGATCAACCAATCGTCGATAGTATAATGCGCTGGAGTCTCAGAGGAGCCAGAGCTGCATCCACGCATATTGTAGAGGTGTGGGGTGATAAACCTAGGCCGAATAGAAGAACCCGATACTGGTATGCTTTGCCCCCGAAAGCAAACCTCAGGAACCTCCTGTGATGAGGATGGATAGATAAGCGTCCTTCAAGTCTATTGTGACAGACCAGTCCTCAGGCTGAGTCTGTGACACAATCATAATTAGTGTAAGCATACTATGAACATGAGATTCTGAAACTTGCTGTTTAATTGACGCAGGTCTAGAATAGGACGCAACCCCCCATCCTCTTTCGGAACAATGAAGTAGCGGCTGTAAAACCCTGACTGTCTGCTGGGAGGAGGAACCCCTTCTGTAGCTCCTTTTTGCAAAAGTGTCAGCACTTCCTGCTCCATAACCAGAGCCTGCTCGAGGTCCACCACTGTGGGGAGGACCCCTAGAAATCTGGGCGGACGAGAACCGAACTGAATTCTGAACCCTTTTCTATAGTGTGCAGGACCCACTGAGAAATATGTGGCAGTAGTTTCCACGCTGCCAGAAATTCTGCTAAGGGCACCAGTCTCTCGAGACTGGCCTCTGGATTTGGTTGAACAGTCACTTCAGTGCCCTGAAGCGGCGAACCGGCAGGGAACAACCGAACTGACCGTTCTACAACCCTCCTCGGAGGATCGCATGGGGACGCTGACACCTCGGTGCCCTGAACGGCGAACCGGCAGGGAACAACCGAACTGACAGCGCTGCGACCCTCCTCAAAGAGTCGCACCCCAGAGGTCGCCGAGGAGAAACGATTTCTCAAAACCATCCCTGCCCCGGAGGAACCCTCAGAAGCCTGATAGCCTCAGCGTCAGGACTTCTTGTCTAAGTTTTATTAGAGATAACGACAGTCCTCAGATCTTGCCTACCTCTAACTATCTTAGTTCCAACGACCCTCCTCAGAGGATCGTTGGAAAAAGCAGGCACCTCGGTGTCCTGAAACGGCGAACCGGCAGGAGAACCGAACTGGCAGCGTTGCGACCCTCCTCAGAGAGTCGCACCCCAGAGGGCGGCGAGGAGAAACGATTTCTCAAAACCGTCCCTACCCCGGAGGGGACCACCCTCAGAAGCCTGCAGCCTCAGTGTCAGGGCTTCTTCTTCCAAGCTATATTAGAGATAAAACAGTTCTCAGATCTTGCGTATCTCTAACTGGCTAGACAGCGATCCACCCAGGTCCCTCTCGATTGTGGATGAGCCCGAATGGCGACGCTCTGTTTTGCAGCACTTTATGCTGCGAGGAGCTTTAGTAGGCTGAGACTGCTCCCGCCCAGCAGTCTCAGGAACATTAGATCGGTGAGGAAGACACCTCTGGAACACGCCGCTGGATAGTTTATATCTTCATTTTGATGAAAGCGAAGCGTTCAGAGAACAGACATATATATTTTTCTTTATTTTTCTTTACATCAGAAAAACGTAATATATATATATATATCACTCCGTAGCCACCAGCAGGAAACAACCGAACTGGCAGCGCTGCGACCCTCCTCAGAGAGTCGCCCCCCAGAGGACGCAGAGGAGAAACGATATCTTGAAACCGTCCCTCCCCCATATAGTTTATCTGTTGCGCGACGCAATTCTCGAATAGCGTCAGTGCTGACTTCCTCACATTCATCCATGTCCTTATATAGTTTACCCACCAATGCTGCCTAATAAAATTTATCTATTGTTTATGATGGCTGGTGGATAACGTCGGGGTACGGATGACGCAGACTCGGGAGAGAGATAGCTAGTAAGCGTCTCTTTAACCCGAGGCACTGTCATACTATGATATTTAATACCCAAAACATTACTTTAGTAGAAGTTTTGGGGATAAACACATAAAATAGAAACTGGTTTATTCCACGATCTCAACTCCTCAGTGTGGAGATAGGAAAAAACGACAATCCCCGACGAGGAGGCTGAGATATAGAGATTTACTTATATTCTCTTTAGCCTACTCTCGTAATGTTCAGCTGGCCAGAAAACATTTTAACTTGGCAATCAGCACAAAATAAAACCTCCTTTTATATGCTCCTCTTTATACAACAGAGTTATAAGCGGACTTATTTATTTATTCATTGAAAACTCACACACATCTGCTTTATTAATATATATATATACATATATCCTTTTTAAACACTAACGATCACCAATTCCTCGGAACTGGAGATCGCAGCACGAGTGTCTCATCCCGGGGAGAAGAAACCGCAGCGCGTGCTTCTCCCTGAGACAAGCCAGTGGATTTAACACGTGAAGGCAGAGATAGGGCGCGCCCGTCTCAAACCTCGCTGTTAGATCCATTTGCGATCCCCGAGATGTGCGTCGCCGCTGTGCCTCTGCAGCAGCTGGACTTGCGCCTCGGGAAGCGCGCACCGAATCGTCCTCCTCGAAGAACGCCCGGCGGGAGCGAGGTGAAACAGATGTCCTCTGCAATACTCAGTCAACCCCCTCGAGAACTGACTGGGTATGCTCTACTCCCAAACAAGCAACGCAAAGCTGATACGCGTCCCCACCCGAGATAACACGAGGGTAGGGAACAACACAACGTTTTGAATTCTTGTTTCTTTTTTTCTCCATAATATATATCTAGATACTGAGACAGACAAACAATAAATAGACAAAGGACAGTAACACAGATCGCACTTGCTGAAGGCAACAAAGCTAGTGTGTTATGATCTCGGGAGTGCTTTATAGCTTCCTGGTCGATGACGTCACCCGCCTATGACGTCTCCCTTTTTCCATTGGACTGATTATACACGTGCTTCACAACGCAATCACGCAAGGCGTTCCCACCGCGTCTCAACGCAGCTCGAGTTCCCTTGAAAGGGAACTATTAATGCTACATTTTATATTTGCGTCCACAGTTTGGTTAAAAAATAATTGCTGTCTGGTCACACTCGGATCTCATTTTATCGGGTCTGTCTCGGGTCAGTTTTTTCTTTAAAAAATAATAATTTATGATATTGTTTGGGTAAGTGGTTTGGCTACAGACCAAATCACAATCCAAGTTCACTGTCTGGAAAATGACAGCATGGACATTCTGCACAATATATCCTTGGAATATGTTCCATGGAAGAAAGTTTAGAGTGACATGAGGCTGAGTAAATTATGACAGAATGTTAATTTGTTTGGTGAATTATTCATTTAGGCATTTATTTGAGCAATTAAAAGGCAGTACAGAATCTGAGGGTTAAAGAATGGTAGGATGTGAGAGAAATTCCTTCCTCTCTGTTTTCCCACCAACCATTACTTAACGCATGAAAAAATGTTCCCTCACCAAAAGCCACCCTCTCCCCTCCTCTCTTTTCCCAGACTTTCTCATTCAGGAGTCTGCCGTTCTCTCGGTTAGCTCTGGGTGTATTCTGCCAGTGTGAGGATTATCCTTATATGAGAGTGCAGGGAAAAGATAGAGAGAGAATAGGGAGGTTAAGGATTTTAAAAGCTGCTTCTGATGTGCCTTGAGCAACGTCTCCAGTGGCTTTGACTTCTAATGCCAGAAAATTACCTTCAGAAACAGCCGACTCCACATCAAATAAAATATGCTCTAAATGAGAGCTCCAGCTCCCATGAAACCCTCACTAGCTATTATATCAGTGTGTGTGGATCTGAATTTGCACTTCAGGAATGCATGTTCCATGTGAGGAATCACATGCTGTTCCAGAACCTCCGTTAGTTTAATCGTAACAATGGGGTAATGGCACTGGGGCAGAGGACATAAGCAATCTGATCTGAGGTCAGCAACCTGTATACTCACTAGAGCACCAACAGAGTACAAAATATTTTTTTTGCCCCACTAAAACCACAACAACAAAAAACAAACCATTCAAGGTCATTAATACTTCATACCAGCTATGAAATTGTTAATATTTTTACCCAAGGTTACACTGTATTTTGATGGTCCACTTTAGACATTCTACTAACTACAAGTAACTTTGCAACTACATGTCAGCTAACTCTCATTGGACTGTTAGGGTTAAGAGGCGGTCACACTACACTTTTCGTTCTGTTGACTTCCATATACTCATGCAAATGCGTCAGACCACAAACGCAAGCTCATGCGAAAAGTTTCGCATTTCCCTGCATTCTAAGTTTATGTTTGGTAAAGACGTCATATCACGACCGTTGCAGTGTCTGAAGACATTTTGCATGCGAAAAGTCTAGAATGATCATGACCATTAGCTGTAACATCAATCTGTCAATGAACCAACGTATACATCTGTAAACACATAGGGCCCTATCTTGCACCCAGCGCAATTGACTTTGTACACCAACGCATGTATCATTCCTATTTTGCACCCGTGCACAGCGGACTTTTCCCTCCACAGACGCACGTCGGTCAATGAACTTGCGCTCGCGGGGGCGGTTCGGCGAAAGGAGGAGGCGTGTTCCGGCGCAAAAGTTCCCTGGTGCTATTTTCCAGTTTTAGAAAGCAATTCCGCCACTGACCAGGAAAAACCCAGTATAAAGACAGTGGCGCATTGTGCTTTAGTCATATGGTATTTTAAGGGTGCGTGCTTGGCCATAATGTAGCGTGTGAACAACGCGCATACACTTTGATTCTCTAATATAAACAGACGCAGCAGTTTTCATTTTTGCAAATCATACATTATTACAAGGACAAATATTAACACACGAGGGAAATCATTGTTGTGTCCGTGAAGATGTGAAAAAAATCTATCTAGATAAAAAAAAAAAATCTAGATTAGGCTACACATTTACCCAAATTATACGCCTGTTTAACCGAAGCTAATTTGGGTGGGTTTCTCCCATCATCCCCAATGTCACTTCTCTGTGTTTTACGGCCCTGACGAGAACGTCGGTCTCCTCGGCTGTGAACTGCTCCTGGCGTGCGCTGGCAAATCCGCCGTTATAATAGCAATCCGCCATGGAACAAGCGCGCCTGCTCTTAAAGGGAATGTGAGAGGACACTCTGATTGGTTTAGTTCACGTTACGCCCAAACCACACCTATGAATAATGAAGCTACTTCAGACCAACCCCTTTTAGATTTGCGCCGGGCGCAAGAGTAATTTATCCCGCCGGGAAAATAGCAACAGCGCCCAAGACCCGCCACAATGTTACTTGCGCTTTGCGCTTTGACACTTGCGTTTCAGATAGTTAAAATAGGGCCCATAACGTTCGTAGCTCACTACATGATGTTTTATTAGCAAGGTTCGGGAGGAACACGTTCTAATGATCAAGCAATCAGGTCATTACAACCAGCTGTCATCAATCAGTAATCAACAGGTCCACTCAATCAGCATGAGTAAAACCTATAAATATACACAGTCGAATCACCCATATTCCTCGACAGTTTTTAGCATCCCTCCACCACCCCATCTCCTCACACTTGCATGGTTATCTTCCTAACCAGAGATGGGGGGAGTACTCTCAGCACGCCACATACGCATAACCGTTTACTCTCTGATCATTCGTAAGTGTGAACTTGTGAATCTAAAGTTACCCTGCCAGTACATACAAAGATAGATCAAAGTGACATTGCGTTAACCAACCATTCAGAAACGCCCTGTTCGAGCCTTAATTGTCGAACTTTTTCGGGGCCGTCATCTTGTTCTGGTTTCCGACTCCGGTTCAAATTGATACGGTTGCACAGATGTGTCCTCAGGGACTCCCGCTGCCATTCTTTCTCCAAAATATACCCTCAACTGTTGTCAAGGCAACACTCCACGTGTGTTGTGTCAAAACGCCCCACAGAAGTGGAGGTGCGGGGTGAGCAAAGCTCATTAGCATTTAAAGACACATGCACTTAAATGGCGTGCTGAAAACAATAGTTTTTGACCAGGTAAAATAAGAGTTTTCTTTCAATTCGAATGAGAATTAATCAGAAGTATATTACAAACGAAGAATCATATTAACTTGTACAAAAATGGCATTATATGACCCCTTTAAACATGGCTAATAATGCAATTGCTGAAAATGTTATCCATCAACTGCTAAGTAACATTTTATGTACTCGCTGTTTTATTTACTCTCATTTGGCAAGTATTAATTTTGGACCAGGAGTACAGCTGTTCTCATTGGAACAACACTCAGTTTACACATGCATCAGTCTTTGAAACGGCTGAAAAAAACTGCTTTCTACTTGCCAACAGTCTTTTGACATTATGTAAGACATATTTCCTCTTATGTAAGACAGTTCTCCTCATTGGTGTACGTAACGCTGTCTAGGAAAACAGAGTTTATGAAGGCATAGAGAGAATAGATGGAAAGATGTTATTTCAGTTAAATAATTTAGTTATTTCAGTGCGATAAGAATAGAGTATAGTCTTTAAAATAAAAGTTCCCAAAGAGGGTTTTTGCACTGATGGAAGAACCATTTTTGGTTCCCCAAAGAACCTTTCAGTGAACAACTCTTAAAATACTGTTTTTGTTTTAAGAACATTTAAAAAAATCTAAAATAACCCTTTTCCACCATAAAGAACATTTTCTGGAATGGAAAAGTTTCATGGATGTTTAAGGTTCTTCATGGAACAATGCCATTGAAGAACTTAATTTTTAAGAGTGGAGAATGAATCTGCCTGTAAGGCGAATTGATACATTGTTTACTCCTGCTATCCTGTCAACTTTTCCATGTCTCTCTCTCTTATACTCCCCATCTCTTAACTTGTTGAAGCCGTAGACTAGTGCAGTGGTTTTCAATCCTGGTCCTGGGGAACCACCTCTCTGCCCATTTTGTCAACCTTAAAGGGTTAGTTCAACCAAAAATGAAAATTAGCCTATAATTTATTCAATTTACTCAAATAAAGTCATCTTAGATGTACATGACATTCTTCTTTCAGACAAATGCAATTGGAATTATATAAAAAAATATATTTAATTATATTACATTACCAAATTTTGTAATGGGAGTGAATGGCTGGAGAAAATTTGAAGCCCAAAAAAGTGCATCCATCCATTATAACAATACTCCACACGGTTCCAGGGGGTCTTCTGAAGCGAAGCCATGGGTTTTGTAAGACATTTGTATAACTTTATAATCTAAAATAACTAGCTTCCGCCAGACGACCATACGCATACTAGGCAAGTCGACTTGCGCCACAAGAATTACAAACGCATGTATGATGTAGTAGGAGTATCGTGCCTAGACGCCTCTCGCGGCTGTGCAACAAACTGAAGCTCCTCTATATAAAAAATCCTCCAACATTTATCTTAAAAATGGCTAATTCGCGACCAGTGTTTTGTTTTGCTCTTTCCCCTCAGCTTCCACGTTCGTCATTGCGCTGTGCGTCAGGTCAGGGGTTAGTCTTCCACAGTAGATCGATGCGTACGGTCGTCTGGCCAATCCAAACTTTATGCTAATTGTCAATCATCTTTGACGATAGTGGTCCTGACAAAATTGTGGTCCTGAAAAAATTGTGGAACTGTTTTCTTTTAGTTAGAAGTAAAATGCTAAACTGTCCATAATGAACACAGACAGTTTTCATTCACTGTATTGCAGAAGAAAGTCACAGGTTTTTAATATAAACTGTTTTGCCCCAATTTTTGTGCCATGACTGTGGGGGTGAAAACATTTATGATACAGCCATGCGCATTTACTACCCCGCCTCATTCTAGAGTTGAATGCGGAAGAGGACTCTACAAGCCTCAGAAGCACTGGTATAGGAAGGACTTTTAACTGAGAAGCACCTAAAATGTGCAGAGCGATGGGTTCCTAGGACCAGGGTTGAGACCCACGGGTCTTGTAGCCAGTGCACATGCTCAGACAGGATGAACAGTGATGCCTATATGAAAAACGTGTAATCCCCATCTCAATGGTTTTCTGTATAAAGGCCAATTCACACGGCACCGGCAGACAGCAACAGACACTCCGTCAGGTTTGGTCGGATCAGTGTGTTACCCCTTCAGCATCTGTCGGCTCTCTTTTTTGCAAATCAAACATGTTGAATCACCGTTTGTTGGTCTTTGGATGTCTGAGAAGTGACATACTGTAATCTGGTGACTGTCGGCATTGACAGTGTAAATTGGCCTTTACATTGTAAATATAAAATACTTAAAGGCCACAAAATATATGTATCTGCATTTATTAATTTTGTATAATTGTTTTTGAATATATTATGAGTTTAATTTATCTTGCTTGTCTAAAATTAAAGTATAAAAACAGTACAGTAAAAAAAGAGACATTCGGTTGGTATGTTGTGACTGGGAATGTTGTTACGGCTGCATTTTCTTCACCAGCTGTAATTGCTTTCCGGCCTTATGTGGATAAAAGTCTACTTATGGAGTGTGTGTGTGTGTGTGTGTGTGTGTGTGTGTGTGTGTGTGTGTGTGTGTGTGTGTGTGTGTGTGTGTGTGTGTGTTGTTTCATGTGCAAAAAAGAAAGGAAGCTTTATTTGTGTTAGTCTTGGAAATGTACACGCTCACAGACAAACATATTAATTTGTTTGGTAGGAAGAATACGGATGTATCTTTGGTGAAAATAAGTTCTTTTTATGCGAATTTGTATTTTACCTAGACAGTCCAAATTTCCAACTTCTTACTTGGAAGAGTGCAGTGATGGGCAACTTGTTTTATAACTTGGAAACTTGGAAGACTTTGCCAAGATGCAGATGTATGATGTCACATTGAACATGGAACAGCCAGGGAGATGTACACAGTTGAAATAAAAATGTACTGTTTAAACGCATAAAATGCATCAAAGTCAACATTTCCAGATGTGTTCAATATTTTACACCTAGACCAAGTGTTTTCATTGGTCTCATTTCTGCGATTTTTCATTCATGACTGTTCAGCACTTTGTGTCCTTTACTTTATTCACTCCACCCACACACTCATTCACTTACTACATGCCTAACTTACTTTACACACACACACACACACACACACACACACACACACACACACACACACACACACACACACACACACACACACACACACTGACAAGGTTTTAGTATGGCTTCATGTGCTGTTCTGAATCTGAACGCCGGACTAGATTTAGTTGTATCCGACCCAGCCAAATGTAACCATGACGCTTGTGTAAACAAATATTTATTGTTATACTTTCGTCCTGTTCATTTCTGTAAACTCTACTGGTGAATTGAGCTGTCATGGTCAGCTCGGCATCTTTTCACAGCATTTATTTTAGTTGTGCAATGACTTAATTTCCTCTTCATTCATTGTGTAATCTCCCTTAAGATGACATGTGAAGTCACAAGGCACTGTTGTTGAATAGAACATATCCCAGAACATTTTAGTCAGAACATTTGACTCACAAACCATATCCCTTCCTTTTTTGGAAAAACAGGATGCGAATGAAAGTGCGTATATTTCTGGAGGAACAACATCGCACATAGAGGAATGTGTCCCATAACAGTTTCGGCATTCCATGCATTTTTGGGGGAAGTGAAGTTGGGCTTTAATATCCTGTTCTGATATAAAATGTGAGGTAAATATCCTCAAAAGCATGATATTGATCTATCTGTTCCCTTTCCTGTGGCACTGCGTCAGTGGGTGGGAATGATATCCATTTAGATAACTGACATCCATGAATGAATTTAAACATACTGTTCTCTACAGCTCTTTTTTTCATTTTTTTATATTTTTTTATGACCATGTAAATTATTACTCAAAGACTTGAGTCTTTATGTGAGCCAATTGCAGATTGATTCACTGCGTTTCTGTGGCGATTTCAAGACATTGCTGAAATATTAATATAAGTACCATACATTATTATGGTTTTTATTTGATTTGGGTCAACGTTTTCTTCAGACACTAGAATGAGTCTTACTAATTTTATTTGCAATTCAACTTCCCAACCTTGAAATAATTTTACTTTCCCTTAACTGCTTTTCAAACGTTTAAACTGTATGTGACAACTGTACCACGGCATGTATTTATTACAATCTCATTTATATTCTATTAACTGTCTCCAACAAAACGTCAACCTTACAAATGTTGGCAAATCCATTAACTAGATCTTCATTCTTATACTGCCTGGGGACTTATTAAAAACCTGCGCACCCTGATGGCTGGAAATGTCATAAAGCTAGACAGTCGGATTGGAACTTGAATTTTTTGTGTGTATGTATCAGACAATGAATAAATTAGTCTGAGACCAAGACCTTTGGAATAGGATAGTTCCAGTTTGTTTGGCTTGGAATGTTGGAATGTCCACTCAACCCCTTCAAAGAATGTCAATGTAATTTCTTATTAGAAACATAAAGACCATGTGTTTCTTTGTTACATTACTGTCTGTCTCCTATCTCAGATTAATATGCAGAGACTTGAGTCTTTAAGTGAGCCATTGATTCACAGAGTTTCTGTGGCGCTTTCAAGACATTTCTCTGGGATGCATCTCCTGTACAACAGCGTAACACACTGCTTAACAATCATAGTAGGATTCATTTGTGTATGATCCCTTTACCACTCTACAGATAAAGCGTTGTTGGGATAATTTTGGTTTCGCGTATCTACCCCGAAGTGATCAAATTCTGTCAAAAATGTTTTAAGGCCAGACAAGTAGTTTTAGGCATGGTTTGTAGGGAATTACAAACCTGCGCACATATATTCAATATGCACATAACTATATTAATTCTTAATGCGCACGTGAGCGCCATCAGTGTTTCTCACAGGTTCGCGTTTAAAGTCTGTGTAGAGAGAACGATGTCGTCTTAGCGGTAAATAATAACTAATGATCCTTGCGACGGAAGTGAATAAATCAAAACTAACTTTAGCTGGAAAATATCTTTATTCAAGAACAAGAATCTACATTGTTAAAAGCGCTATAAATGAAGATGACTTGACTTGACTGGAGAAGTGCTAGTCAATGTTTTCCAAAACCGCTATTTGAACCACATTGGTTCAACAGTTTAAAACTGGCATTAATGATGTCGTGCTGGTGCTGAAGTAACACTTTATATTAAATGCCTTTTACTGTGTACTAACATTTAAAGTAATCATTTGATACAATGACTAATTGTGTACATGTATGTACAGTGAAAATAAATGGTGTAGGATTTACTTTAAAAACAATTTTCACTCAGAATATCCTGGTAAATTTCACAAGTAATTACAAAAAAAAACGCAGATAATACATTGAATTAAATGTGAAATTTTGAAGTAGAAAGAGAACTTTCTTTTGAAACGTACTCCAATAATCATATAAATCTTATAATCAGTATAGTTTTATTTACAACTTTGAAAAAAAAAATTCACGATGCATTTAAATTGCACTACATATAAGAATTCCTGCATGTAATTACAAGTTGCACACCTAATATAAAGTGGGATATGCTAATTATCAAGCACCCCCCTTTTTTTTAATAGACATGAAAATACACATTCCGAACTTAAATGGTTGTAATTCAAGAATGCTTTGGAATATAGATGTAAGATTGGTCTTGTTTTTAAGAAGCCACTTGGCAGATTTTTGTAGAAGTGAAATAAATTAAGACAGTTAAACAGAAAAAAAGTTATAGAAGTTTGAGTTTATGAAAATGTACATTATTATTCATATTTTATATAAAATATATATTTTTAAAACCTGGTGGACTCTAAAACTGCAAAAAAATCAAAGGCAAAAATCTGAACAAGTTGTGTTTCAAATTTTAGGTTGATATCTCAAAAAATAAGCTTTCAGTGAGATTTTGTTTGGGCGCAGTACCCAACTTTTCCACTAGTTGACATTACTGCCCATATAAGGGCGCCTCCATTTCCATATGTTGTTTGAGTGATCTGATCATCTGAACCATTATTTTTACAATTTTCATACAATTTATGAAGTAGATATCCTATTCAGAAGTAGTATTGGAAGATTTTGAAATGAATTCAACCTCTAAGAAACATAAAAAGAACACATGTGCATTATAGCTCGCTGCCACATCACAACTGGTGAATCTATTATTTTTTTCTTTATATTTAAAACATTTTCAGACCTTTTTTTCTAAAACAATTGAATGGAGGCTATCTTGGCATGAAAACAAACTGAGGTTTCTACCATTCTTTCATGATTTTTCATGTTCATCACTATTTCAAAATAAAGGTCTGAACACGCCTTAGGAGTTGAAAATATTCCTGTTGCAAATTGATTTAAACTAGAGATTATAAGCTTTCAAATGATATATAGTTTGTCAGGATTAGTTTAGGTTTAGTATATTACTGTTTTAAAAATGTAATGGCTGTGCCAATAAGCAAGTTAATTTGGAGAATTTTGTACAAGAAAAAAATATGAGACATTCCCATTTATGTGCACATTGTATGAGCTGTATGTAGTCAGATCTTTTTACTGTTTATGGATATTTGTTGGAACAATGATTTTGGGGGAAAACTGAATCATTGACCTATGTTGGCAATGCTGTAACTTGTGACCAGTTGGCTAATGACGCTTTTTGGGAATGCAGCCCGACACAACAACATTGGCTCAACCTATACATTTGGTTGAAGGGCGTTCTGTTTGGTCATGCCGCACAGATGTGTGCAGATGTATCAAGCTATCTTACTTGTTGATTTCGAAAGCTGTGTGTTATTCTGAGATCGGGTTTGTTATAGTCTGTGGTTTTATTAGCATATTTATATGAAACAAATTCATAGGAGCTTAACAGTATATTACTCAGCAGCACCAAGAAGCTGTTTCAGTCTCGCACAGAGAAGCAGAGGAGTGTGAGGAGACCCTGAGGGAGTGTGTGTGTGTCAAGCTGGCAGGTCTTCTACACACACTGTGCCAGACCCTGCAGCATGGTAGCATGCACAATTTCTCTCATTAATTTGTTGTTTACAGAGGGGGACTTGCTAACTCAAACAGGAATTGAGTTCTGTCCTCTGTTTATTTGATTGACATGATCTTTTCCAGTTGTAACTTTTCTGGCTGATTGCTTATTAGTGCTTCTATCTTCTATCTCTATCATTATTGCACATACTTAGGCATAGACATTACACAAACCTCCAACCCAAAGAATCAGACGTTGACATGTGGGTCATTTACTTATAGATTTATGCATTTGGGAGACATTTTTAACTAAAGCACCTTGCATTGAATTTAGTATATTAATTAATAAATGAATTAAAATATGCATTCATATATTTAAGAATACATTAAAATCTGATTTACGGTTCATACAGACAGGAATTTGAATACACCTGTTTTATGATTATCATGTTTTCTTTTGTGACCTGAAAATTATTATTATTATTATTATTTTTGTTCTGTGGCATAAGGTAAAAAATGGCAGGGTGATAAAATCAAAATGGAGAGAAAAATCTCATTAAAATATAGAAGATAGTAGAAGAAAACAGAGACCCCTGCACACCCTGAAGGTAAATGAGTCTCTTAAAGTATTGGATAATTAGACCTTTTTTATGACAAGGCAAGGTCATTTCAGGTTGTACAATGTCATGTGGGTATTTGTGGAAAATACTTTTTTCTTTAAATTACGTGCAGATGACTCTATCTCTTGCACCAGATGCCCACAAATTAATTAGCACCTCATACTTGCATTCGTTACAGAACAGAACTTTGGCTGACTTAACAAAAAGCTCTATCTAACACTTACAAAGAATTAAGAATGCAGCTGCAACAATGTTTGAGGAATCATATCACCTCACTTAAATTACCCCACACACTACTTGTTTCTTACAGAATTGATTTTAAAATCCTAAAATTGATTTCATACTGCTTCTGCATACCTTAGCAATATGATTACTAAATATAATCCTGCTAGATCACTCGGGTCATTGAATGGCAACTTGCTTGTACCGAAAGCATGGCTAAAAAGTGGGAACTGAGCACTGCTGTTAGGCATTTTGGCAAAATAATTGTTCTTTGAGATTTTAGCATTAATTAATTAAAATATTAAGGAGGATCTATTATGCTTTTTTCACATTTTCAACTTTCTTTAGTGTGTAATGTTGTGTAATTGTCTGCAAAGTCACAAAGAACTCCAAAGAAAGTTATTCTCATCAGTGCGCACTGTAACTCACTGAAACACCTCCATTGTAGTCTTGAGTTTTCTTTCTTTTTGTGTCACAATATCGCTTGTTTAAATAATTCCAGCCCAAGGCATACCCGCAAAATAAAATTGCAAGGACTGGTTGAGTTGCATTAGTAGTTTGTTGAAACTCGTGGTTATAAGGGGCGTGACAAAGCGGATGACCAATCACAACCCACTGGTCCAGTCGACCAATCAGAGCACACTGCGCTTTTCAGAAGGAGGTTCTTCATAGATACAGGAGCTAAACCGTTACTGACTGACTGGGATGAGAGGTGCTGCAACAATCATATGTTAAAACACTTTTTTTAAAAAAAAACTTTAAGCATGAAAACATATTCTAGTAGTCTCCAAAAATCAAGACTTTGAAAATGGGCATAACATGGCCTCTTAAATTGAACATTTGTGTATTTCATGTTACAGCTATTTTATAAAAGCAATAAGCCACACTGGGGTGTTTTACAGTAATTTTACCATGATAAAGAGGTTTAGGCTCTGCTTCACATTAATCCTATCAACACCTTGTAATTGGCTTAAAATCACTGTTACACATAACTTCTTGTTACTTATCGCTGTGTTAAGTCGCAGTCACACTAGACTAATAACAAATAATAAATCCATAATGTAAAAATATACAATCTACTCCACTTACTGCAAAAAATGTGTGTTCTTTTAATTCAGTCGAGAGGTCGTGCCGTCACTTATTGATCTTCTATTAGTCACACAACTTCCCGTGATACGAGGTTTTCCAGGTCTGCAATTGCAGATTGCAGGTCAGGGTTCACCAAACTTGAACTTTGGATTGCGCTTTACTGCAAAACTTCTTTGCATGAGCTTGAGTTCCCTGTCTGCAAAATTTACATGCGTATGAATGGAAGTCAATGGAATGAAAAAAGCAGTGTGACCACCCGTTTATGTATTTATTCTGATATGTTGTCTTTTTCTCTTGCAGTGGTCCTCCAGGCGTGTGCTCTGGTTCTCTACCCGATCAAATTCATTGATGGCAAAGTCTTGCAAACGTATCACGAGTTCAACTGGGGCTACGGGCTGGGCTGGGGCGCCACCATCTTCATGCTGGGAGGAGGAATTTTATTATGCCTCAGAACAGACATATATGAAGATGCCATGTACTAAGGGCTCCAATACATGATCATGCTCACTCAGTAGACTCCAACACTATATCTGTCAAAGCAAGCAAGTAACCAATCTCTATTATATACAGAACAGGATACCTACATGCAGAACACTCACAACACATATAAACGTTACAACCCCATGTCATGAGAATTCATAAATCTCCACTCCCTACACCTAAACCTTAGAGGGGAAGAGACCATGCACATTCATATGAATTTGCTAAATAATACTTGTCATGGGACTGTGTTGGCTGCTTCCCAATGCACATGCTTATCCTATGCATTGTTTGTCATTATTGGCATCAATAGTTCCATGAAGCGAGTTTAACATCCATGGAACCTTTCCATTCCACAAAAGGTTCTTTATAGTTGAAAAGGGTTCTTTAGATTATTGAAGTATTCTTCACACTAAGAAAAAAAAAAAGGTTCTTTTAAGATGGGTACTGAAAGGTTATTTTGGGGATCCAAAAATGATTCTATAGTGCTATGGCATCACTTTTGGAACATTTATTTTTAAGAGTGCTAAATTCTTCTTTCCACTTAAAGCTGCAGTCCAACTAAGGGGAAAAAAAGCGCGAAAAAAATCGCGCTGATTAAATCTAACAATCGCTTATCATATCACGTCAAACCGTGCAAATTTTACTTTGTTCTCAAATTGTTAATGGCAACAATATCAGCATTGCGTGACTAGATTTAATGCCCTTCTGATATTTATCCTTGTTTTCGCATCGGCCTGGTTGCAGTCTCTTTTTTTCTGTAGCCACTCCGAAGTCTTTTGCATTTTACAGCGGGTGAATCTCCAGTTGTCACTGGTGATTGTGGTTTGAACCTTTCTGTATCCGCCATCAAATTGATACGTTTAATTATATCAAGTGTTTTGAGAAAAGGCTATAAACATCCTCACACGCAATATAGCTTACTAGCCAGGACATCTTCTTTATGTGTACAGATGTGACATAATGACGCAAAGACATGCTTGAATTTCCCGTGGAAATCCACCAGTACCACTGGAATTAACAACATTATTACAAGCTTACCGTTTTGAATCGAGCTAGGCAATGATTAAGGCAAGCAGATAGTTTTGAACACTGGCTGGTTATGTACTTGCTCAAATATGTATAACCCAAAAAAGTTACGAACTGCAGCTTTAACCTTTAGAATCATACATTTAAAAATGGCTATTGCTATTGCAACCTTGACAAATTTCTACAACTGGAACTCTGAAACGAGTCATCACAAACGCCTCTGTTTCCATTTTGCAGTTGGCGCTAATGCACACTTGGAAAATCCACTAGAAACAGTGTGCAGTCAGGGAACCCTTTACTCTTCAAAAGAAAGATTCTTTATTGGCATCACATTCATGGAACCTTTCCATTCCACAAAAGGTTCTTTATGATTCTTTTAAAAACTGGTCACTGAAAGGTTCTTAAGGGAACCAAAAATGGTTCTTCTATGGCATCGCTATAAAATCCCCCCTTTAAAATCGATATATTTAAGATTATTGGTGCTAATTTTATACTGTTTTTAATGTACTGTTTTGGGACATACTGTAGTATTCTAGGACAGATAGTATGTGAATTGGGATGCAGCCATTTACAAGTACACACAATCTAGTATATTACATATACAAGTACGTATTACTCAGTTGCTCATGTACAGTGTAAAGGCCTAAAATGAGCGTGATGGGCTGTTACTACAAGCTTCAGAACAGATGAAGTATGAAGAAAAATTGTGAACTGGACTGCAAGGATTCAGAGTGTTAACATTAAATGTCCTGATGGACATTTAAAGAAATGGGTCTGTGCCCTTTTAACCATTTCAGCAGCATATCCCATGGACCTCCTTCCATAAGGAAGGAAAAGTAATGGAGCAAGTTCTCGAGGAATTGTTTTCTTTATGAAAAAACATACAGTATATAGTGGCTTTTACCATTTTGTATATTTCTTGTGTTGCGCTATCTGATAGAGAACATATCATCTTGTTAAGTGTTTATAGTATTCAGATGTTTGGATTTAAAGGATATATATTTTATGTCATGTTGTTTGATATTTGCGGTTTTTGAAATACTAAATAGATTTGGGGGAGAAGACCTTTTACCTGAGCTTTACAGCTCAAACATATCAGTTTCCTTTCTCCGTTTTAAAATAGAACAATAAAACATACTGTTGAAAAAAAAACAGACTCCACTCTCAATTGACTCCAGTTGTTTCATGTTAACATGTTGCTAAGAATGCAATACGCAAATATTGATTTATTAGACTGAACTTATAAATATTTTTTTCTGCATTGAATGAGACCGATTTGGTATCAACATTCACTGTCAAACAAATTGGTTAAATTTAACATGATTACAGCTATCCAAAATAAATAAATGACAAGTTACTATTTGTAATAGTTACAATAGTTTAACAGCAGAATAACAATCTGAGGTCACAAATATTGACAAAATGTTTTTGATTCCAGTTTTGGATTCAGATTAGACCAATCTATTGGAAACCAGTCAGTATCTGGTGTGACCACTATTTGCCTCACGCAGTGCAACACATCTCCTTCGCATAGGGGTGATCAGTTGTTAATTGTGGCCTGTGAAATGTTGGTCCACTCCTCTTCAATTGCTGTGCGAAGTTGCTGGATATTGGCGGGATCAGGAACACGCGGTCGTCCGGGGAGTATGCTGGCCATGCAAGAGCTGGGATGTTTTCAGCTTCCAGGAATTGTGTACAGATCCTTTGCAACATGAGGCAGTGCATTATCATGAGCAACATGAGGTGATGGTCGTGGATGAATGGCACAACAATGGGCCTCAGGATCTCATCACGGTATCTCATTCAAAATTCAAAATGCCATCAATAAAATGCACCTGTGTTCGTTGTCCATAACATACTCCTGCCCATACCATAACCCCACCACCACTATGGCCCACTCGATCCACAACGTTGACCTCACCCACACGACGCCATACACGCTGTCTGCCATCTGCCCTGTACAGTGAAAACCGGGATTCATCCGTTAAAAGAACACCTCTCCAAAGTGCCAGAAGCCATCGAATGTGAGCATTTGCCCACTCAAATCGGTTACGATGACGAACTGCAGTCAGGTCGAGACCCCGATGAGGACGACGAGCATGCAGATGAGCTTCCCTGAGTCGGTTTCTGACAGTTTGTGCAGAAATTCTTTGGTTATGCAAACCAATTGCCTCAAAACCTGCGACATCTGTGGCATTGTGCTGTGTGATAAAACTGCACATTTTAGAGTGGCCTTTATTGTGGCCAGCCTAAGGCACACCTGTGCAATAATCATGCTGTGTAATCAGCATCTTGATATGCCACACCTGTGAGGTGGATGGATTATCTCGGCAAAGGAGAAGTGCTCACTAACACAGACTAAGACAGATTTGTGAACAATATTTGAGAGAAATAGGCCTTTTGTGTACATAGAAAAAGTATCTGAATTCAGCTCATGAAAAATGATGGCAAAAACAAAAGTGTTGCGTTTGTAATTTTGAAGGATATATGGAATCCCTCTTTCTGGCTCTCTTGAGTACGCAGTTAAGTAGTTAGTTATGCAGGTAGGTATCTTAATACGTTTCAGTGTTTGATTTTAAGGATATTTTGTTATTGTTGTACAATAAACTATATGGTACAGTACAGTTTTGGGTTGCCTCTTATGGATTTTTTAACGAAGCCGGTTAATGTATTTTAGTATTTACCACACATATAAATGCAAGCTTTAGCATGTACAAACCTGTCCTGGAGTTCCCCCACCACTGCACATGTTGTATGTCTCCCTCATCGGACACAGTCACACCCAATTCAAGTCGTGCGATCTCTACTAATGAGCTGATGACTTGACTCGAGCATGTTAGATGAGGGAGAGACACTAAATGTGCAGTGCTGGGGGTCTCCTGGACAGGTTTGAGAAGCTCTAGAAGGTCAGTCTGTCACTTTTGCCACTTCCCCCACCACTGGTTCCCACATCCCGGAATAGCCACTGTTAAAGGAATGTAACACTCCAAATATGAAAGGGCCATTTATAAAGCAGGTGTTGGGGTGAGGATGTGGTTAGCCTCTAGTAACAAACTTACACTGTTTTCCTCTTAATTTCTCTTCCCTTACTTTGTGAGAAAAGATTAAACATTATCTTGCCTGAACAACTTAATAAAGTACAGAAAGTGAAAAACTGACATCCAATTACAAGCGAGATCCAAAAATGGGTACATAAAGGCTGGAGCTTCAGGCTGGTGCTGTAATGAGCTGCCAGGATATTGAAAGTGCTTCCTCAGGCCTTCTAATAGCACTTCTATTGTAGTGGACAAAAGCAGCACAAATAGTGGAATGAAACAACAGCATATTAATCATTTGCTCGCTGCATAATTATGAGAATCTCTCCTCATATGAACCCAGCAGCCTTACTACCCAGCTAAACCTCATAACACATACATACCCTGACACTGAGATGACTTTCGTTCATCTTAGGAACACAAATGAAGATCTTTTTAATGAAATCTGAGAGCTTTCTGTCCCTCCATTGACAGCTACTGTACGCAACTAACATTTGAAGTTTACAAGGAGATCATAAAACAAATCCATATTGAGCGGTTTAGTCCAAATTTTCTTAAGACTCGATCGCTTTATATGATATATGACAGATTGAATTTAGGATTTTATTCACATTTAAATATTTGATCAGTGAACATAAACAGAAGCTCAACCGAACCTGCTTGACACGCTAGAACAAACCTCATTGGTTCTTGCAGAAGTTTAAACGTGATGTGTAACGAGAATGATCCTCATTGGTTCTCGCACGTCAAATGAACATGCTTGAGCTGACGTTGGTGAATGTGAGTTGATGAATGTCTCAAATGCCTAAATTCAATCTGTTGATCATATAAAGCGATTGTGTCTCTTCAGAAAATGTGTACTAAACCGCTCAATTCATATGGAGTATTTTATAATCTCTTTTTGAAGCATCAAAGAAAGCTCTCAGATTTCATCAAAAAGATCTTTATGTGTGTTCCGAAGATGAAGAAAGTCTTGCCGACATGAGGGTGAGAGATTACTGACAGAATATTCATTTTTGGGTGAACTATCCCTTTAATTGTCTTTTTTTATATAGGCTACCATAGCTATATTCACAATATATCACAACATATTGAATCTCATTGCTTAAATACATCCCAAATTTCACTTCATTGCAACATAACGGTTTGTTCACACCAACAGTGAATTTGTTGTGAATATTCGCTGTGAAGAGGAATTGAATGTATCGATGTGGAATGATTCACACAGCGAATCAACATTTGTTTGACTATAGGCTACAAAACGATTTTCTTTCAGAGAGTAGGGCATCTGACATGTCCTAAAAAAAAACGCAGTGCTTCAAAGCTCATTTCCCTACTAAATCAACTGTGATAAACAATTCCATGGCAAAGGAAAGAAAAATATATGGTAAATGTAGCATTGTTAGTCACATGCAGTGCACCGTCAGGCCTGTGATGTTGATGTGTGACTGAGGTGGTGCTAAAGTTTTCCGAGACTGAATTAAATGGCTCACTAGGGATGTTTTCCTGTGGTTTCACAGACTCATTTACCATCTCCAACTGGTTTCAGTCGCACACTGAGATGGGCTGGTTTGATACCATGAATATACATATTTACATGGTTGAGGGAAAACAATAATGGCATTCATACAGCTTGGCTGGGAGTTAGGAACGAAAAAGAGAAAATGACACAGTCAGAGAGAATAAATAAAACATGTGAGTAAAAGACAGAATGAGAGCAATGAAAAACTAAAGGAGGTAGATGGAGTGTGGGAATAAAGCTGAGGTTGGATAAGGAAATATTTCAACATTGAGCCTCCATTTTAGCCTGTGCCCAGATGAACACTGTTCACTGCTTTTATCTTATGAGAATTCTCCTTGGGCGAAGGCATCTGAAACATTTATTGTCTGGATTTGCGGTTCAATGCCATTGCAGTTCTTGGCTCTATTCATAAGGGGAATGTTTTAATTAGTTACACAGATAGTTCAATCCATAAAAAAAAAAAAAAAAAAAAAAAAACCTGACATTACTCTTGTCACTTCTGATCCACTTATTGTTACAACTCCAAACATTTTTCAGTTCAAGCTGCTATTTTTCATACAACAAAAGCATATAATCACAAGCGACTGACAATTTATTACATTTCACTTGTATTCCAGGGTTTAAAGAATTGAGAGCGCAGCCAAGGTGAAGATCTTCTGCAAGTAGCAAGTTACATTTTAAACTTATCCTCTCAAGACTTGACTCAACAGAAAAATAATAAATAAACCACCCTACATTGTTGTTTTTTGGTCTGTTGGCTGGTTTTAAATGGATTTTGTACACTTTCTAGCTATTTAGGTTGGGGGGAGAGTTGACTGCCCAGTTGAACATCGTCTTAGATGGTCTTCCAGACTGGTGAAGCTGGTCAAACTAACTTTTAGGCTGGTTTACATGTTTTTTCAGCATGTGAAATATAGCACACAAGCCATATAGAATACTTTTACAGTTCCTTAATAAAAGTCATGCCATTTTTAAATGAAATGAATATGAGTAAGAACATGTGTTTATAACTTAGAGAACCTTGACAGAACATAGCCATAGTTCGTAAGCTGAGAGTATGGACGCTTGTTTGAGTTTATATCGCACAAATTTCAAGTTCATAGCTCAGAATTCTGAGGGGGAAAACAGAAATGTGAGATATAAGCTTGGAATAGCAAGAAAAAAGTCAGAATTGTGAGATAAAAACTCACAATTAAAAAAGGTAATTGCGAGTTTTTATCTCACAATTCTGACTTTTTTTAATCAGAATTGTTGAGTTATAGGAGATAAAAAGTCACTATTACTTTTGTTTTGTTTTTATTCCATGGCAATAACAAGCTTCAATACAAATTCCATACATTTTTTTTTTTTTTTTTTACAGTGTATCAAGTTAAATTCTGTGAATTAAAATTAATTCTGTCTGAAATACAACATGTTCCTGGAAACAACATTCCAATCAACCAGTCAGATTTGAACAAACGGCTCGTTTGGACTACAAGGCATTTTTTCCAGGCTTTATAGTCACAATGTTACTCATTTAAATAATCCCTGCCCACGGAATACGCAAAAAAGGGGGCAGAGGCCTGGCTGAGCTGCATTAGAGAAGATAGTGTTGTTTGTTATGTCAAAGAGATGTTTTTTTTTTCCACCCCTTTTCCAAAACTTGTTTATTTGACCTTCCTAAAGCTGACAAACTTAGAGTGGTTAAAACACTGTTCCTGAACATTACAACCCCAATGTGTATCTGTAAAATCTGATCATTTTACAGAGAAGATCTTCCAGAACCTAAGAGAGTACAATGCAGGCTTCTCCTAATATGTTGTTTTTGAATCACAACTTGTAAGAATGTCTTTTTATTTGTGGTTGCGTTTTCTATTAACAGTCCCAATTTTTTGTTGTTTTATGTTGTTGCTACGATGTAAACAAAGGGCTTTTCTTCCGCTCACCTGCTAGCCAACATTAGTGTTGATATAGTGTTTACTGTAGCTTTTGTAAGACTGTTCACTGCCCCTTAGGAAAATTAACCATGGTTTTGTAATCGATTACTGTATTACCTTAGTTTTCTGACATGTCTCATGATTAGATGGCGGATAACATTGTATCTAATCTAATGTGTAAGAAAATGACACAAAAAAAAAACTCACCACTCTGAAACGTCCTGTGAAATCCGTGCTTGCAAAGTCTGTGCATGAAATCTTCTTGTTTGTTAACACTCTTCAGTCTTGAATCAGCCTTAAATTGGTATGAAATTTACGCCATCCTTAATATATATATATATACCTGAGCAGATGAAACTCAGTTATGGAGTGGTGTGACATTTCCCAAACACGTGCTATGTGGTGCCAATTACAACACACTGAGCCAGTTAACCAATCATAGCACATTTTGTATTTTGGAAGGATTGAAATTGGAACTGTTCGGTGCGTTCGAGCCAGACTGGGTAGAGAAGTGCTATAATAATGTAAAATATGTAAAAAATGTGAATCGTCCTTGTCCTTTTTTGAACAATCAAGCATAGAAGCATATTCTAGTACACCCTAAAAACAAAACCATGACTTTGTAAAAGGGTATAAGGACCTCTTTAAAGGAGAACTCCGGTCAATTTTAACATTGAGCTCATTTTTTTGTAAATTTTGAGTGCTGTCAATACAGAGAACAACGACAAAAATCGGTGTTTCCTACACCGTGTTATCTTCTTTTTAAAATTTGGACTCTGTTGACTTCAATGGGGCAATGCTTTTAGTCTCTTAACATCCTTAATGTGTCATTACAAGTGCCCAGCCATGTTGAGTGATTATTTTACACGGTGAACACGGTGAACACGGTGAATCTGACTGCAGTAGATGTTGAATAAAAGATATGAATAAAAATGATGTTATTTCAGCCAGCGCAAATACCTGTATTTACTTCCGGTTTTCGGTCGAAGTCCAAAGTAGTCGATTGTCGAGTTCACGCATGTGATCATAGGGGACTAAGAACTGGTTAAGTTTAAAACTTGCCCCATTGAAGTCAACAGGGTGCAAATTTTAAAAAGAGGATAACACGGTGTAGGCAACACTGATTTTTGTCGTTGTTCTCTGTATTGACAGCACTCCAAATTTAAAAAAGTTAGTTCTCCTTTATATAAATTATGTTAATCTATGATATATTCACTGTGCTAGCTGCACTTAATGTACTCTAACTTAAAGCTACACTGTGTAGGAATTACTCCCATCTAGCGGTGAAATTGTTTATTTCTACCAACTGAATATTATTTCTGGCCCTCCCATTCCGAGGGCGTTTTAACTCCTACGGTGGGCGTATTATTTCAAATCTGCCGGCAGTCGCGAGTAATCTCCCCATCGCATTCGTCACGGTGCCACTGACTGTAAAAACGCGAAAGGCGAAACTTGAATTTCCAGGTATGTCCCTCTTTGGCTAATGTATTTTTAAGATGGAGGCGCAACATGGCTTCCGCCTTTCGAGCAGCTATATGTATTATAAATGGTAGATTCTACGCTTATGAGAATACTTGATTAGTTGGTAGAAGTATTTATACATTAATGAGCAAATATAATTTTGAAAGAACACAGTGGTTATTGCTAAGAATCAACTTAAAAAATTACACAGTGTAGCTTTAAAACATGTGCGTTTGTGACATAAAACTGTGAGCTATATTGCCTGGTTTCCATTACAGAATTGCGCAAACATTTAGTGATATTTTCTAAATGTTGATAAATAAAAAACGATTGCGAAAGGATGTCGTTTCCATTAACCGATGTTATGTGACTAAAACGTTATTTTTTTCCCCTCTCGCGTGAAAAGTCATTCCAAAAATCATGGCTACAGATGTTGGTAGGTTCACGTATATATCACAGCCACCGCACTAGCCGTTATGTTCAATTGGAGACGTAGGCTTGTTGTCCAAGCATTAATGGCAAGGAAATCTCCTTGGGAGCGGCCATGTATGAGGGGTTTCTGGGAGGATATAGTACGCGATTTTACAGAGGAACTGTGGATTCAGAATTTACAGATGAACAGATCAACCTTTTTTGAGTTGTGCAATATGAGCCTATTGTAGTGCCTGTTGTCCGTCTTCTGTCCAAACATATGACGCCATCTTTAAAGAATGATCATGTGAATTTTACGCACCAGATGACCTGTAAATGCAAAAAACTGTTTCTCAGTACCATCAGTTGTCCTGGGCCTTTCATTTTTTAATGGAATTGTGTGTCCAGTGCCATGCCAGATGCCAGTCTTTGTCCTGCATTACTCTCTGCATCACTGCGGGCCAATACGAGCCGATGGGACACCAGCTGCGACCCACACCACAGATCTGGGGCAGAAAGGAACCAGTTTAGAAAGATACAAATCTATTGTAGCTTTTTAAGTTACAAAACAACAATAATAATAATTGAATATTTTTAATAATACTTAAAATAGAATTACCATTGGCACAAGACACTGTAAGAGGATAAAATAAAACATTTTATTAGTTCTTGTTTAGGAGTTTCATTTTGCCATGTTTTTTATGTTTCTCAGTTTGATGAAAGGCATGATCAGCCTCTTTATCTTTTCCCCCACCTCGTCCCAACAGGAATCACTTCAAACAACAGATGGGTATTTGGGCTTTTCAACATACACACACTGTGTCCGTGTCCATCTGGATACACTTGAGTGCTCACAATCAATAAACTACTATTTCAAGCGGTGACCTACAGAGAATCTCCCAACTTCAAGCAATGACAAAAGAAGCAGGTGGACCAAGCAACAAGGATTTTCACTTTGTTTGGTATCAATTAACGTGACTTGAAAAGCAGAGAATTGCCAAGTTGATTTGACTCTTTGCATTAATCTATTCCATTAGGGATTTAACATTTGAAAGAAGAAAAAAGCAGTGGTCACACTTTAGATTAGGGTCCATTAACTACAACTTTGGCCTCAATAAACTCCTATAATGCAGTTAGTGAGGTAGTTGTTAAGTTTAGGTATTAGGATTATGGGATCATGCTGATTAAGGCATTAATATGTGCTTTACAAGTAATAAGCCGCCAATATTCTAGTAATATGCATGCTAATACAAAACTAGTTAATAGTGAGAATTGGACCCTAGACTAAAGTGTTACAAAAACAGTTACAGACATTAAATATAGGTTATTTTGTTCAGTCTATGCAATTCACGATCATATAATTGTCATATAATTACTTTTGTAGCTATGCAATTTGAGTACTATAGGCTACTTGAGTTATAAAATCCTAATAAGCTTTACAGATCTTTATCGGAAAGTGTTTAAACAATGGTTTTCATGCTTATTTAATGAACCATTAACAATTTTTACACATGCACCTGTGGAACAGTCCTCAAGACACTAACAGTTTACAGGCGAAAGACAATGAAGGTCACAGTTCCAGGAGTGGACATAAAGAGACCTTTCTACAGGAAAGACAACAGTGGCCTCATTTATAAAAATGTTGCCTAGAAACATTTGATCTTACGATCATTTCTCAAATGTGCTTATGTGTTATTCAGAGAACGTACGTACGCTCAAAAAAGTGTGTATGCTTCTTTTCCAGATGTGAAATTTTTTCTCAAATGATCATAAAATTGTGGCCAGCTGAATGGTTTCAGATCTCCGCCTGGTAAACACAACCTAATTAATGTCATTAAAAGGGTGGAATAATGCCATTTTCACAAGATGTAAAATAAGTCTTTGATGTCCCCAGACTGTGTGTGTGACGTTTTAGCTCAAAATACACAACAGATATTTTTATATAGCATGTTAAAATTGTCACTTTTTGAGGAGCAAAAACAGCATTTTTGGTGTCTGTCCCCTTAAATGCAAATGAGCTGCTGCTCCCGGCACAGAGGGCGGAGCTACAATAGCTCGTTCTCAGCAGGTTCTATTAAAGGTTCTCTAAGCGATCCTGGGTGACGTCACTTCTTGTTGACGTTCGAACTATTGTCAAACAAAATGGAGGCTAGCTAGACCCTCCCTCCTCCTCATCCACGCACTAACCCCCCAAACCCCACCCCCAAATCCTTCTTGTCGGTTATTGGCTGGAACACTGTTTGTTATGTTTCGTGGTGCGGGTAGCCCAGTTTGTTTTTGTTGCTGTTTGTGGAGCCTGGGGTGTCTACAGAGACCGCGTTTTTTTTGAGTGTGTTCAGGAGACAGACAGCTAGCAGATAGTGAGGAGATATTTGCTGTATGTGACAAAAAAATGTTTGGCCTAAAAAATGTGTGACATCGCTTAGAGCACCTTTAACTCACACAGACATGCACTGAAATTTTCAAATACTTTTAGCCTTTCATGTTCAAACCGGAGTCAGACAAATATGAAGAGACTCAAGAATAAGTGACAATATAGACAACATTTCTGAATGGGTAGTTGATGAATAATTGTAGCTTGTGTGTAGTTTTCTTCTAGTTATTGATTAGCATATTCTGTCTTGATCATCTTGATCATGATGTTCTGTACTGTAAAAAATGTTTAACCTCCCCAAATCAAAATTTTCTAGTGACTGACTGGTCACATCTAAATTTTTCAATTGTCCCAAGTGAAATTCTGCACATTTTTTGAAAAAATTAAATTTGCAGAATTTCACTTGGGCCAATTGAAAAATGTGGAAGTCACTAGATAATTTTGAGTTGGGGAGGATAGATTTTTTTTACAGTGTGGAGTTTATGTACATGTTTAGGGTTAGTGATGTCACTAACCCAGGATGAAGCTCGTGTAGTCTGTAACAATAGGAACTAAGTGCCTGTCTGCCTAGACCCTGACAGTGCGCTAAGCACTTTTACACATCAAATACCGTTTTTATAAATTTGAATGTTGGCATCAATTTTGGCGGATGCACAATCCAAGTTCAAACCTGTGCGTACGCAAGTTTTATCAATGAGGCCCTGGAGAAAGAGCCCAGGGTCCGGAATCACCCGCGCGAACATGCCATATTCCTGCGGCAGGAGGCTTGAGGACTGCACACGAGTGTCCGTAATGTAAGACAGACAGCTGATCGTCCTTGCAGTGCCGTGTAACATCTGTCCCTCCAGATGTGTCTTGGTGGAAGAGTGGCAAGATCTGACAAATCTGCTGCCGTCCATAAGGATGCGATGCTCTGTTCAGGGACTCATTATTCCATTTCAGTTCGTCAAATGTCTGTGAAATGTCTCTCTTTTATAGCAAAACTGTGCCAGCAGAGAACAGTCGGACAAATAAGAACTCACTCCACATACGCATAACCACATACCATTTATCTTTTTTTCTCTCAGAAGAAATTCAAGGGACCAGTCAAAAAAAGTTTGCCTTGGAGACATGTACAAGTGTGTGACAGTGAGATAGAAAGGCAAAAAAGAAAGAGAGGGAGTGTGTGTGTCTCTCATGTATTTATAGTATCAGTAAATGTGGCCTGTCAGGATCCCCATAGACTTTGATTGAGATGATCAAACATATTTTGATGATGAACTTCTAATAAACAAGATTCAATAGCCTTTAATCAAAGCGTATTTCACGGCTCCTTGTTTGCAGTGTGTGTGTGTGTGTGTGTGTGTGTGTGCTTTTGAAAGACCACATCTGTATTATTCCTTACTCTGCTTGAAAACCCCATGAAATCTGCAGTAGCTGCATGTGTAAATGAGCATATTAAGTGATTTCTAACTAGTTCAAGCTGGTTATTAATGTGTCCAAGGTCAGGGCATAAACAACAGACATAGAGGGATTCAAGACCTTCAGCTGGTAAAACGAAATAAAATGATAAACTACCATGTAAGGCCTGTAAAGGTGGATGGCAAATCTGTATTTAGTCATTTGTTTCCATGAATTTTGTTTGCAAACAGCATGGCTATAAAACACATGTGGTCCGTTAGTAAATTATTCAAAAGCATTTTATGTGTTTGTTTTTATGATCTCTCTCTCTCTCTCTCTCTCTCTCTCTCTCTCTCTCTCTCTCTCTCTCTCTCTCTCTCTCTCTCTCTCTCTCTCTCTCTCTCTCTCTCACTAACGGAGTTTATGTTAAACTGCCATCTAGCGGTCAAAGGCGACATGACAGTACAAATCGTTTTAAAACTATTCTGAGACCGGGGTGGGATTTGACACTCTTCTCCAGTCAATATTTTTCAGGGTTGTTTTATTTTTTAAGTCAGTTTAGAGGTTTGGCTATAAAATTTTATTTTAATATTTGCCTTTATTGCCCAGAAAAAATACAGTGCGTGGAACGTAAATTGGGGGTAAATTGCTGATTAGTGATAAAAATACCTCTTTTGATAAGGAATTGAAATACAATAAATTTTATGTAATAATAAGATAAATTAAAAATTAATATATTACCTGATAAAACTAAACAAATAAATAGCCCACAATTCATTTTTAATTAAATTGACCTGAATTGATTTTTATAGACCTCCTAACTTTCTGCCTTTATTCATTGTTTTTTGTATTTATTTGTTTTACTTTATTTTTATTCGTTTTAATAAAAAAAAAAAAATGTATATATATATATATATATATATATATATATATATATATATATATATATATATATATATATATATATATCTAAGTGGTTACATGCAGCAGAAGTTCTCTGTTCTTATGTTATTACTGATTGTGTACTTGTCTTCAATAATTCCTTGAGAACTTTTGGTACTTTTTGGTAGAATTGTGAAATTTCACTAATATCGAACATTTTGGTATCATAAAATCCTAATTTACAATAAAACATCTATTGTATATAAGTAGCTCATGCATTAACGAATGATGAGCAATATTTGTTACACTATTTATTCATATTTAACGTTAGTTAATAAAAATGTATCGTCCATCGAAATAATATTAACATATACAATTTTTGATTTTAATACTGTATTAGTAAATGTTTAAATTGACATGAACTAAGATTATTAAATGTTTAGAAGTATTTTTCATCCTTAGTCCATGTAAACTAAGTCGTCATCTAATGTTAACAAACTGTATTGTAAACTGTTCCCGTATGTGTATTATTTTAAGTTATCGCTGATTTACTCTCCTTGTGGGACAGTCACAATATTTTTCTTTTTTTTTTCTTTCTGCAAACAACAGGTTAGTTCCAGGTAGTGGCACCACATCCTCGGAGAAATGATGAATCATACTACATAAATCATAGTACATAAAATGCCATCCATATTATTATTATCATTGCCCAAAATTGTATTGCATATGACAAATAAATCAATTTCCAAAAAATGTTTTCCTTCAAATATTTATTGTTCATTTTACATTTATCACAAGGGACAGTCAAACATTACTAAAATATGTTAATATATATATATATATATAGATGTTGATGTGTAAAGACAGAGACACATTTAATTAAGACACAGTGGAAAAGCAAAAGACATTTTTGTAAGACCCTATTTTAAAACACAAAATCCCAGTTTACAGTACTTGGTAGATATATATGCACAACATTGCAGAATTATTTTCCACCATGTTAAAACCCTTATCTATTTCATAGAATGAAGTTTGTTTTAAATATATTTTAAATACATTATATAAGAATCACACATAAAATAACGTTTGTGGATGCACAGACACGTTACAAATCCATTGCAATACCGTTATCTCTGTCCTTAAAGGGATAGTTCACATCAACATGATAATTTACTCATTCCAAACCTGTTTGCATTTCTTCTGACACACACACACACACACACACACACACACACACACACACACACACACACACACACACACACACACACACACACACACACACACACACACACACACACACACACACACACACACACACACACACACTTTGAAAAATAGATCTTAGTGTTATTGTTGTTGTCGCCAATACTGTACAATGAAAGTCAATGAGATCCAAAACAACATTGTATAAACAAAAAGAGTTGACATATTGAAATAAGTTAAATTAAATTATGAATCAATGTGCCCTATAATAATAATTTGTGTGAAAAGGAATAAAAGCTGTGATCTGTATATATATGTATGTTTTTGTAGTGTTGCAAAAATGTACGCAGAGACACGTCCGATGAGCCCATGTTGGAATTAGGATTATTTCGGGTAAACTATCCCTTTAAACCAGACGCTTTTCACCACTTGCCCTATTACATACTATGTGTATTGTAAATAAAACAATGTATATAATTTTAAAACTAAATGGTTTGAAACTATGCAAATGATACACACCCAGTACTATATAGCTCCATGTCTAAAATAAAAATAATCCGTCGCCTCTAAGGCACTCTCAAATGGAAAGAAGGCAAAGGTCTCGCATGTAACTGGTAAACCGTTGGAACCAGCAGACATGGGGAAAAGAAAGAGAAGTTGAATAAAGGTTTTGGGTGCATGTCAGTTTGAGTCTTCAGATATCTTCATCCAGATGTGCTCACCTCAGCTGGAAGAAATGGACAGAACACTTTAGTTGATGATGCGTGATAAAAACTAATCACAATCCTGTTAACTAGTTTCCTTTGATGACTAAAGTACACAATAACCTTTTCAGAAATAACCCATTAGATTAGATTAAGACTTTAGTTCATACAGTTTTGGTCCCAGAAATGGGCATTAGACAAGACTCTCTGTTTTGAATATTAGACAAAAGAGTTTTAGATACCACACAAAAGAGACGGGATCTGGTAAAGAGAATGTTTTCAATACTATTAGTTGCTACATATTGCAGTGGCAAAATGATTGATAAAGAAATAAAGCTTTTAATTAGCAGAACTATTTACTGGAATCAAATCAGATTAGCGTTGACGCCAAGGTGCCATTGTAACGAAACAATCAATGACATTCACTTCACGTGTCTGTGGTTTTCATGTTGTGGCTGATCAGTGTATAGATTATTAATCAACAAATTAGAATGCCCGTCAACGAATCAACAGTGCTATGGTATAATTTGCTGTAATGATTGTCCACATGGCTTTGCATTATTGTTACTATAAAAAAATAAATAGGTAACACATTAGTTTAGGGTCCAATTCTCACTATTAACTAGTTTTGTATTAGCATGCATATTACTTGGACATTGGCTGTTTAATAGTACTTATAAAGCACATATTAATTCCTTATTATTAAGACCATATTCTACATCCCTTAATCCTAATGAAACGTAACAACTACCTGACTGAAGACGGAGGATTCTGGAATCCACTGCCGCTTCAATGTATATCTAATGAGTGATTATAATCAAGGTATTAATCAATATCAATATATATCAGTATTAAACAAGATTTTACTGTGTTATAGAAGTTACCAGTGTGATTACTGAAATGTTCTTTTCATGTATTCTCTAATGTCTGTTTTTGATATCTGAATGCAGTAAGTGCTTGCTCTTTCAGCCCGGCTTCCAGAACTGAAATATGGACTTGTTCTGTTGAGAAAGGTCTTCAACATGTGTCAATACATACATCTGTTTTTCTGGGGAACCCTGACAACTATGGTCATTGAAGTCTATAGTTTAAGGGACCATTTCATTGTTAAAGCCTTACTTTCCAGTTAGACTAAATTGTCCTCTTCTTGAGAGAAAGAACATACAGTATTATCTGGATGTTATAAGACTCTCCAGTTTATAGTTGGAGACTGGCCAAATCCAACCTGGGAAAAGCTGTGTGTTGGTGTGTGTGTTAGTCTTCTTGGTTACAGGTTAAGGAACCACTGGCATTATTGGAGATTGACTGACTTGTTGTTCTGGACATACTGGCGCCCAGCAACCCAAATCTGCGACCTGGAAGATCACGACTGTGCCTAACTTCAGGGTCCGAGTGTCAGCTGCATAATCAATGCAGATATGCTTCAGTCTATCTGTATATGTGTGGAAAATTACTGTTTATCTATTTCTTAGCCAATCAGAAGCATTCAACCTGAAGCAAGGACGTAGCTTAGACCTTGGTGAACTGCTGTGACCTTTGTAACTGTAAGCGGGGCAGCCAACGAACTCCTTGTGAGTCTTGAAGCTGACTTCTGCTGATGAAACTGCAAACCATCTTCAGTAAAACTTTTCTTCAATTTAATATAATTCTGACTCCGAGTCTTCATTCATCATATCTGGTTCTGGGTCTTTGACTACGGTAATTCCCCTTACATTACTAACTATTAATAAGCAGTAATTAGGAGTTTATTGAGGCTTTATACAGTTGTAGTTAATAGTGAGAATTGGACCCTAATCCAAAGTGTGACCAAACATTATTATTCTTATTCACTTATAAATTCACTTATATCTATAAAAGACTCCATGAAAATCCCTCAAAGTCAATAACCTAAACATGAAATTGCGTGTAACATTTACAAAAAGAGTGTTACCGTGCTTTTGGGTGGGATGTTGGGTTTTTGTGCAAGAACTGGTTTCTTCATTAGAGTGGGTTTTGATGGTTTGGGGGAGGACAGGCCAGCGGTCACGTTTGGGGAGGCGACCAGGCCGTTGTCCTGAGCCAGTTCCTCTAGAGGGACGCCAGCTATCACATAGTGCTTCTTCCTCAGCTCACCCAAACGCAGGCGCTCATTTTCCAACATGGTCTCAAGCTCTAGAACCTTCACCTGGGAGAGGAAACAAAAGGCAAGGTTATATTATATGCATCCTATCCGGTTTACCTACAGAAGCACAGCTTGAATTCAGAAACTTATCACTAGCATTCATTAATACACTAAACTACTGAGGTCTTGTACAGATTTTTTAGAGTGAAATTCAAGCACTTTAAATCCCTTTAAAACATTGACAGCTGGTGAAAATTGCCTTTAATTCGAACACCCTTTCTCATTATTTGAGTTTGAGCCTTTCACTCGCATTCAATTTGTTTCAAAATATAGAATAGCATGATTGCTAGGACATCAAAATGTATCAACCAGTGCACTGTGGCCAGGCATAGCATTGCAGATCAGTGGAGCACATTACAATACACCGCACAAGACTGCTAAACTGACACTGAAGCAGCTGGAGGTCAACTTAGTGGTGTAAACGCATCAGGGAATCAACCCTGTGACCATGGCATATTATATGACTTCATGTTTCAATTAAAATTATGTCAACACATCAAGGAAATCTGCGCTCACCTAGCCACTTTACGAACTTTAATGCTATTCATTCATTATCATTACGTTTGCTTGACAAAGCATGGCATTAGCTTGGTTTAAATCTTATCTATCTGACCGACTGCTATCACCGTTTCAGTAAATGAAGCGTCATATCAATCAAAAGTAGTGCCACAAGGCTTAGTACTAGGGTCCTGTGCTTTTCACCTTGTGTAATAACTGCGATGTCAGAACTAGAGTGTGTAAGCTTGTTGTTTTTCATCTCCCACAAAGAGGCTTGCTCCATTACTTGCTCTGACACCAAAGAGCTGCACAGCAAGTCTGGATGTAATGATTCGCTCTCCGTTACCCTGTTGGACCCTGTTAGTCTTGTGACTACATGTGTGTCCAGAGCTCATGCCATCTCTTTGCCCGGTGATGCTTCATCACTCTTCGGTTTAGTGTGTGAGATTGCTCCATTTTTACTTGTTTGCTGTTTGGGACTGCTTCCTCCTAGCAAACTCTGTCTGTTACTGACCTTGATCTCGCTTCATCCCTGGATTAACACTGTGTGTGGACTGATCTCCCGGAGCTGACCTCTGCCTGTCTGACTATTACCATCATCCCCTGCTGAGCAGACCGAACGCAAGACTCGAGATACAATCCTCATTACAGGCTTGTGACGTGCTACGCAGGAACCCTGCAAAACTCTCCCCTGGCATCAGATATGGTGATGCATAAGTAGATTTATTTTAATGCGGTGCATTTCGGATCACTGTCTTTATGTTACACGAGCATAAAACGTCATGTCATCAAAAGAGTGGTGGAAATAATGGATGACGGGTGTGCACATTTAAAATACCTTGTTTCTTTCAGGGAACTTTAGATGACAGTACAAAGAATTCACATTTCTTAAAAATATTTAGCAGATATCTGTTTAAGGCGAGACACGGCAGGCAAAAACATAGTTTTTTTTTTTACTGGTCAATTTTGAGATTTTGGGATATTTGTCTTCAATAATCTCTTCTTTCAGACTTGTGGTGAAAAAAAAGTCCAACATACACATTTAGGTCTTTATTTTACTACAATTTGTCTATTTGCGTCTGTAGATTTCTCATAAATTCAACAAAAGTTGGCGTTCTATATGATCCGGCTGCTCTGCGATCGCTGTCTGCACCCTGTCATCACACACACCGTTAGAAAGCTCTCTCCTGTACAATTCTGTCGGATCCAAATATGGTAATTTCCTTTTTATCAGCAACCAATCGTGAAAATAAAAGGGCTGAATGCGCAATCTCATTGGCTGATGATAAATCTTTAAAGCCCGTTTTCTCAAAATGACTTCTCTCATACTCCAAGTCCGAAATCTCCACTTCAGTAGCACCTATACACCAAACTTTCCCGTCTTGTACCTAGTTATATTATGAAGACATTTACAGAGGGATTTGTAAATATATTATTCCTAGCCTGATTTATATAACATTTTATTCCAAAAAACATGACAAAAATCTATTTTTTAAGGCTATTGACAGTATATTCTGATTTACAGGATAACAAAAGTATATATCCATAAATCCCTCTGTAATTTTCCCTTCATCTAATATGTGAACACAATGAAAAAATTATTTTAAATTATATGCACATTAGCACATATTTACTTAGATATTGCCTAATTTGCATATTTAAACATTAAATTACAGAAAACTTGTAATACATTTTTTTCTCATCTTAATGCAGGAAATCAACTGGGAATGTTTCATGGTGATATCTGCTAGTTAAATATTTTACCCTATTCACCTGTAGTGTCTCGCCTTAATATCTTCAATTTGATTTCATAAAGTATATATTGTATTATAAGCCAAATAAAGAATTGATACCTAAAAATGTGCTTCAGAAGGCTACAGTACCTTCTGAATGAACTGCTTGACTAATTCAAGTAACATGTCTCATTTCAAAATAATATCTCTTACTTTCCTGGATGTTGACATGTACCATATAACTTTCACTATACTTCTTTTATAGTAAGTAATTAGAGTTTAACAGCACAGAAACCTGCCAGCTTACTCTGATTATGTGAATAAGTTTGGAAATTATTCTCTGCACAAAATTACACCTTTGTATTGGTAAATCTACTTTTAATAGGTGTGACTTCTGTAGAAGTTCAAGACCACTATCTGACTCAGATCTTGAGTAAGACATCCAGACAACAACTCCGTCAGCCAACATGACATTGTTGAAGTAAGCAACTCTCTGATTTCAAGAAGAAACCATCAAGACTTTCATAAATAGAAGGAAAATGAAGGAAGTGTGTGGTGGTTAGAGGGGAAAGAGTACAGCGGCTTTAGCTTAGATCTCATCCGCCGCTGTCACTCATTCTACAGTCTAAACAAGAACTGCCAGGTTTTGATATCTTAACCTTCCAAAGGATACAATAACCTTTGTTCCTCAACACGAATACCTTACAGAAACAGTATTTGTCAAGTCATACATGCAAATAAACAACATCCTTACAATTTTATTAAGCATGTGACCAAAAATAAACTTGTTAAAACAAACCTGTGCCTCCATTTCTTCTTTTTTGAGCTTAATTAGAGACATGCCAGAGAAGTCCATGGTGTCTTAATATGCACATGAGAAGAAAAAGAAAAAATATATTTTTTAATAAATGTGTCATAGCATAACTATATATTTTTTTATTTTAAGAGAAGCATGAGCAATCATGACACAAAAGCCCCTATAACATCCCACTTACCCTTATCCTCGATCTGGTCCAGCCCGGTCTTGGTGGACGCCACCACTCCAGCAGCCATCTCGTTCACATGACGCGAGGCCTGCTGGAGCACACCGAGCCTCTTACTGCCGCGGTCAGCTTTCACCTGTAGATGATAGAGCAAAGATGATAAAGAATAACTGACAGAACAGAGATAAAACAAAGAAAATATTACAAATTATGACAAACAATAGTTTATGCAGGGCTCCAGACTGCTACTAAACGGTCGAGATAAAACAACACAGTATAGACCATTATGGACCCTTTTCACATTTCTGGGTTTGAAATGCAGGATACATGTCTTTTGAGGCATATGGGTGATCAAAAGCAAATCATTATTATCAATATTTTTTCAATATATAAAATATTTTTTTTATATATATATAATTTATATGACTGTGCACAATAGGAAAAATGAGAGATAGATTATGACAGTCTGGAGAAAGTGAACAATTTAGTTGTCTCCCTCTGCAACTGTGTCAACTATTACAGCAGTGTTTACTTTTTGTCTGTGCGTGTGTGTGTTTAATTTAATGCCAGGATAATATAACACAAATTATAATGTTATAAATGTGCATTCAATATGGGTGACTATATTAGGCTGTGTACCAACATAGTGAGAGTAAAAGTAGTGGACATGGCCACTTTTACTTGTATGGCTATTGCTTTTCCTTTCAAAAGTTACAGCCATTTATTTTCACAGTTTTTTTTATAGTTTAGAAATGAAACTTTGCTTCAAGAACCACTGTTGTCATGTATTTCTGTAGTAATGGGATGTGTGTCAAATTTCAACAAAAGCGGTGTAGGAAGATTCTTTAAAATGTATTGGTCAATAAGTACTAGTTGGATCCAGCATGCTTTCTCCAGGATATTTAGTCATGGGTGAAGCCTGGTTTACTCTGAAGGCTATTACTACTGAATACAATATCCAATTTTTACAGAACATTATTTCTATCCAATTTTTATTGCACATGTATATGCTGCAATTCTGAGGAGCCATGTAAAATTTATCCATCAGGCAATAGGTGGTGCAACAGTATTGTCGAAAGCAACAAAAAAGCTGTACATGTATGCCTTTCCCCCCAAAAAAAACTAAAATTAACATAATGCATTAGAAAATTATTGCATCATTATTTTTTTTCTGATCGCATTCAATTTGCTGCCTTATATATACACATATATGATATAAAAGTGTCACCTTGGAGGCGGCAACGAGCTGTGCAGTACTAGCAGCGATCTCGTGAGAGCAGACGATCAACTCCTCATACTTCCCAGTGTGCAACACCACTTTATCAGCAGAATCACTGTTGGAAAGGGAAAGCACACATTCGTTAACAAAACAGTTTTCATATAAAAATAATTATTTGTATCACAAGATGTATTATATCTCTCGGACATGTAGCAAAAATACATACACCATCTGTGTTGCGCCCCATCCCACAGCTTTGGAGGCAGAAATAAGACCCTCTGTCCAGCGAGAGTTACGAGCATAAAACTCTTTCACCGAAGCGGCGCCCTAGAAAGAACGCAGGTTGAGGGATCTCTCAGCTAACACACACACAACAATCACATGTATATCAAATCTATTGAAACTTCTCTTTAGAAATTAAACGTGCACAAAATGCATAATATCAGAAACAGACTTAATATTTATTTAATACTTTCCATTTGATAATACATACTGAAACTAACTTTAAAGTACAAATCAGGCCACCAATAATAACTTAAGTATAAAAGAATAATGACAAGGATAATAATAGTAATACTAATTGTAACACTTTACCTTTCCACTCTCCACAATCTCCTTTTGCAGGTCTGTGGATGCCAACACCAGAAGACGAATTGCCTGCAGGATATTAACATTCGAATAAAATATAAATGATACACAGTAACTTTGTTATACATGTTACATGCACTTATTATTGTAATAACATGCAATTATGCATATTTACAAACACTAACCCTATAGTAAGTACATGTGGATAATTAATATCACTCAGTTACACAGTAACAAGGACACCTTCAAATAAAGTACTCAACAGATAAAACAAGTTTGTTTTATTCACATCACTAGATATGTTTCCGATCAAAGTTGCAAATTTCACTAATGCGCAAAATTGGAATATCGCATAAAATATTTGCACACAAAATAACAAGCATAGTTTCCATCCCATGTTTTAAGAGAACAAAATCGTCACTTCCAGGGAAAAAACTCCTAAAAGTCGCTGCAATCGGGGAGCCTGCTTGAAAGTTGCTAAATGTTGCTAGATACCCCTGCGATACCACCACATTTGCATAAAAATAGGTGGAAGGAAACATATCTACTGAAGTAAATAGAATTCAAATTTTCTAGTTCCAATATATAGCAGTTCCAGCATCTATAATTCCATATGTTCTAATCTTACCTTCATAAGGCCAGTGCAGCTATTTAGGATCCTTGAAGAAAAATATGAAGAGAAAATGCATATAAATGGAAACATGCAAGCATGCTGTATATTAAACGAGTGACACTTTATAGGTTTCAACAAATCAACTGGTTACAGGCGTACAAATCACAGACCTTTCATTGACCTCCAGTTTGACTCCCGTTGCGTCCTTCCTGGTCTGACTCATCATTTCCTAGACAGTCAAACAATTCAAATCAAGATCAAAACAAAAGAAGAATATATAATATAAAATAACCTTAATGCCTCAAAAACAAAATCTTAAAATTAACGTGAATACAAACAAAATATGCTCCTCTGTGACCCAGTATCAACAAAAATACTAACACAACACTTCATAAAGCTATTATTAATAACAATAGCAGAGGCAGAGGTTTTCTGTGACTAATACATGACTCTGTACTCACATCTATTCTCCTAACAGCCTCCTCAATAGCAGCAGAGGTAGCAGCCATTTCTTTATCCACCATGTCGCCCAGCTCGTCCTTTCCAACATCTATTCCTTTTGGCCTCAGATCCTGAAAAAGGAAATAAATAATACAAGATATAGAGGGACCAGAAAAAACACAGAGTGAAACAAGCAGAGAAAAGTTGGAGTAAAAGAATGATTGAAATATTAATAGTGTGAGCATTTCAATATATATATAAAGTACTGTGTATTGAGTTGGGTGGTATAGCTAAAACAAATGATCTCAATATTTGTCAGCCTTCAGACAGTATATAATATATCTCATTAACAAAGCAGCCATTAATGTGAGGTAGAAAAATCATTAATCTATAGTGTAAAAAATTAAATAATTAAAGCATTGTTTCAATAAATGAACAGAATGATATTTAATCAATTAATACACAATGCACTGCAACAAGCTCGCATGTTGAATGTGAATTATAAATAGAGCTAGGCTATACATTTATCAATCTATGAAATTAAATAATGGAAAAAAATGTACCCAATATTTGTGTGTGCTGTTTTTAGTGTTCATTAGAGTACTGTATTGCTCACTTTGGATGTGCTGCACTATTTGCGTGATATGACACAATTGTGTGACTCTTAAAGTCACACAATGTGTAGTTGTGTATTTATTCTATTTCTATGTGTATTTATTGTCTGTAACGGCAGCGATGGCACTTAGCACTTTTGAGTCCACAACAAATTTCCCCCAGGGGACAATAAAAGTATATTCTATTCTATCTATTCTATTAAAGGGGTCATGACATGGATTTATACAAATATTTTAATGTTCCTTGAGGTTAATTTATAATGTTAATAAAGATAGTAAATAAGTACATATAAGTTTATAAGTGAAATGTGAAGGCCATGGCAACCCATACTCGGAATTTGTCCTCTGCATTAACCCATCCAAGCTAGTGCACACACCTGGATCAGTAGGCAGCCATTTTGCTTTAGCACCCGGGGAGATATTGGGGGTTAGGTACCTTGCTCAAGGGCACCTCAGTCATCTCCTGCAGGTATTGAGAATCAAACCCGCAACCTTCAAGTTAGCAGTCTGACTCTCTGACCATCAGTCTGCGTGCAGCATCCGTAGCCTATGGCGTAGCCTGACGTGCACCTCTCATAAAAATGTAACAACACGTTGTCAATTCTACGCAGATCGCAAGCGTTGTGATTGGTCTGCTAGAACCCCCTCCCTCAGGTAAAAAAAAACTAACAAAATCTGCGATATCGTCATTTACAGTCATGCTTTTATAGTCAAGCATTATGAATTCATTTACTTAAGATTTGTGATGCAGCGACTGTCAGATCCAATACAGTGGGCTGCTTCATTTTTCAACAACATTTTCTTAGCGAACTCTCCATTACACTGTGCCAAAACAAAATGCTACGAACAAATATATAATCCTCTGATGCGATCCGGGACGCCATTAAAATATCCTTCTGAGACGCAAATGAGCTGTTTAAACTAGACGCATCAAAGCGAACGTTCTTTCACTCTTCCATTTGAACTCTTGTTGGCAGACTCAAGTGTGTGGAGTATGTCAGAAATGGTATCCAGTGTAGACAGCGTCAGTGATTATAATGGGTTCTATTAGCTATTGACGCGATGCGACGCTCACATCCAGTGTAGGTAAATACCAGCTGTTAAGTGACTGAATATCAGTGGGCACTGAGCTATGGTGCGATGATGTTAAGCTATTCATTGATGTCTTGCTCTGGAGGAAGTCATATGCAAATGTATCTGGCCGTGTGATGTCACAAATCCCACAATATCCAAACGAGACGTTTTTGGAGCTTGATTATTAAATAATCGCTTCATTTATAATGAGGAGGTTTTAAGCTGTGCAACTTATAGGATGTTTTATATGTCCTCTTATATGTCAAAAGATCAAGGCAAATTTGATTTCTCATGTCATGACCGCTTCAAGAAAACTGCTGCTTATGTAATGTTCCATTTCATTAAGAATGATGCAGAAAGTAGCCGCCTATATAGACAGCAAAGCACCTCGCTCTGTTTTGGAATAGAGCTTGTGTGTGTGCTTTGCAACTCCTCACCTGTGCTATTCTAAGAATCTTCTGCACCGCAGCTTGGATCGAGGTGGGATCGGCCCCCTTTACAGTTGATTTTGACTTGAGATTCCTAAGATACTGCAGGCTCTGGGTGGCACAACTCTTACAGTGCTCTGTCAAACCTATAAATAAACACGCATACACACATAAGCGGACACAAAGTTACACCGTAGGCAGTTCTACAAGAGCAAATCTCATGAAAATATGCCTAGGTTCACATTTCACCCCACTAGTACCTAAGAGCTGTTGGCTCATCGGAACCCAGTTTTGAGTCCGACCTCTTTTATCTCCTGTCCACCTCTCTCAACTCTACTTTTAAGTCTACAATACTTACCAATAAATAAAATAAGATAAAAAGGGCAACTACCTTACAACATGATACACCTCATGACATCTGGAATGATTCAATACATCTCAATACCGTACAATAACTTAATTCAATCTATATTGGAAGAAAATGCAAGGGAAATTATATGAATTAACATATAAACTAATTCAAATATTGACAATAACCTGAAATCTTGATATCAATTATGACATATGGGGCCCTGTCTTGCACCCAGTGCAAATTACTTTGTACGCCGACGCATGTATCATTCCTATTTTGCACCCGACGCAAAGCGGACTTTTCCCTCCATAGACGCACATGGGCGGTTCAGCGAAAAGAGGAGGCATGTTCCGGCGCAAACGTTCCCTGGTGCTATTTTGCAGTTTCAGAAAACAATTCTGCCACTGACCAGGAAAAACCTTGTCTAAAATCAGTGGCGCGTTATTCAGATGCTATTTTAAGGGCGCATGCTTGGCCATAATGTAGCGTGTGCACAACAGCATACACTTTGCTTCTCTCATCTAGACAGACGCAGCAGTTCATATTTTTGCAAATTATGCATAATTACAAGGAAAATTATTACAAAACGAGGGAAATCATTGTGGTGTCCATGAAGATGTGAAAAAATAGGTTTAAATCTAGCTTACACATTTACCCAAATTATTCAGGCTAATTGTAGTAATGACGGATCAAACCTGTTTGATCAATAGTGGCAACACACATCGGTATATAAGGACACCTGACAAAGTGGGTTGTCCGTCAAGAACCAGGAAACACAATTCTTAAGACTGCGAAATCAACTTTACCATCATGTAAGTTGCGTGCGGCTGGCAAATCCGCCATTATAATCGCAATCCGCCATGGAACAAGCGTTCCTGCAATTAATGTAAGATGACGCTCTGGGGTGCGTTTCCCGTACAACTATATAGCTCACTGCTTAACTACCATAGTACGATGCATCGTTGGAGAAATCAACTAGATAGTCACGACTGTTTCCCGAAACCGTATGCTGCAAAGTATCGTTCAACCACGTTGGTTTATGACGTCTCGCACGTGGTGGACTAATAACTTATTTTAATTAATCTGTTTGAGATCGAATTAACGCTAGATTTTGTCATATAAGTTACAGACATGGCATCTGAAGACCATTTCTAATTTTTCTTTATTACCAGACTCAATATTTGGCTCGTTCTTACATAGTAGAGCACGTTCATACATGCGCAGTCTTCAAAAATGGTGCTTTAAATTTCTTGACAAACTAAAAGACGTAAATTACATTTGTATGTATTCTAAATAAATAACACAGGTTGTACTGAATGTCAGCTTGCTTATTTAGCTAAAGATATTCAGTCTACATCTCATGTAAATTAGAAACTCTGCTTCTGACCACAGCTCGAGAGCTGTCGTTTCAACCACACAAGTGTGCGATGCTGTTTGCGAACTTTCGTTTAACACGATGCTTTCGGGAAACGCACCCCTGATTGGTTTATTGCACGTTGCACGTTTATTGCCCAAACCACACCTATGAGTAATGAAGCTACTTCAGAACAATCCATTTTAGATTTGCGTCCGAGATCCGCCCACAAAGTTACTTGTGTTTCGCGTTTAATACTTGCGTTTCAGATCGTTAAAATAGGGCCCATGATACCTTAATATAGGATTGCATCAGCAAGCCCTAATACAATTATTAATACAATTAGTACAATTTAAATTGTAAATTTTTCATATTACAATAAATGAGAATTACATAATTATTTCAATACAATAATGAGTTTGGGAGGATGTGCCTAATTGTCATGAAATAATGTTATGCTGCAAAAATAGGTATTATTTTCTCTAATATATTGATTATGAATTTGATTTTGAAGTGAAATGTCACCTGAACACGTTTTGTGAGATTCGTTCAAAAACATAAATTCGCCTTCACATAATAAAACAGTAAATTGCACATAAACAAAATCATAATCCATGTTAACACATCTGTGGGTTTGTGCATATGTAAGTGTTTTCCACAAAGAGCAAGCTTTATAAGTGTGTGCTCTTACGGTCAGCGTCGTCAGTAGGGGCCATGTGTGCCGTTGCACTTCCATTGGTTATTGTGTCAGCAGCAAGATGAGAAAACTTAGTAAGAGCCCTAACCAGACCCCCAGCATCTGAACCAGAAACAGTAAACGGGAAATAGCATTCAAGCATGAATAAAGATTATGCAAACATATACACAAATGGATAGGGAGTGAGAGACAGAACATACCCCTCATACTCTTCACATACTCAGAGTGGCCCGTGTGCACCTGATCAATGGAGCCCAGCGTGGCCTCTGCTCGGGTAATGAGGTAATCTAGAGACAGTCAATTTGAGGATTGTTTGGTTAAAATCATGCAGATCATCCGGCTCATTAAAAATGTAAATACTTGTTAGATAAAATGTTTTATTGGGATGAGTGGCAGTACCTGGGGAGCTGGAACAGCTGATGTGCAGGGGGTCGTCCAGTGTAGCGACAGCGTCCTGAATGATGTTCTCGGCCTCCGTGACTGTCGCCTGCAGAAGTTTAAACTGCTCTTCCAACAACCTCTGCTGCAGCTGCTCCTCATGACTCGACTACAGACACATAGCGCAAAAGTTACTTTAGCACAGTGCTGGTATGTGTATAAAGCTAGTGACCCCAAAATAGGGGTCAGAAATTTTACATTTTAAAATTAATTGTTACATTTAATACCGCAAAACGATAGCACATTCACGTAGTGGCATTGGCTGCAACAGTACATGTATCCGTGCCAAACCAAAAGGATACATTGCTATGAATGATTACATTCGTTGCTTAGTTATAACTTCTAAATAGTTTGACCAAAAATCATGAGACTGTTCTCAATAGATTCAGTACATCATACTGAACCAAAATGATCGATACTCAAGTTTCCCATGTCAACCATTTTGGGAGCAGGCCATTTTGAATATTGCAGTACAATACTATTATTTACAAAAGCACTGATGTATTGTTATGAAACTTGTAATGTGTCATTTGGTGGCATTATAATACAACAAAACATTAAATTGTCTCTAACTTAAGAACTGTTGGTCCGATTGTCTTCAAAATTTGCATGTAGTGTTAGTAGCGTGCCCTGAGAAACATGGCCGCCATTCTGAGGCTGTGGCTGCATCTGAAATCACATACTTCCCTACTACTATATAGTAGGCAAAAAACAGTATGTGACAAAAGAAGTATGTCCGAATTCACAGTACTAATGAAGGAATAGTACCAGGATGACCTACTTCTTCCACTGAGATTCTGAAGTGAGCATACGATGGACACTTTACTATCCCATGAGGCCATGGGAGAGGATTTGTGAATGGTGGTGAAGCAACACATCAGATACTGGTAGGTCACATGATAATGACAACATGGCGAATGTAGTATGTCCGGATTACATTCATACTACACATATTTATGTTATAGAACATACTTTTTTACCGGTCTTGAAATGATGACTTATTCAAAATAAGTACCTACTCAAGAGAGTATGTGATTTTGGACTCAGCCTTTGGCGTATCTGGTACGTGTCATCAGCATCATGCCTTGAAGTTACTCAGAAGCTTTGGAGGCACACTACATTGTGGTCAAAAATGGCGATAGCTTTTGATTCAGTGCATCATTGTCAGCCAAAGGAAAAATGGTAGTGGGTTTTCCTCTAGGTAGTTGATAAGGTGATATGGGTAATATTAAGGTGTTCTAGAATGTATAGTTACAGAAAGATTGTCAGATAAACAAGGACCTTTCTTCTTTGTTAAATGATTGCAAGTCTTTAGCACTGTTGTTGTAAAGTGGGAATTACCCTCTTCTCCAAAATAGTGTATGGCACGTTGTCAGCAAAAACCCACACTAAAATTGACTTACCCTTTCCGAACGAGTCTGTTTCTAGCGCACACAAGCAGTTAAACTCTGAATAATATTTTTTTTCTTCGGGTTGTCGATTTTGAATGGCTAAAAAAAGAATCAGGATGCAATGCTGTACGTTTTTTTCTACCTCTAATAGATAGTGTAGGGAGTGAAATTTCAGGTTATAAATAAGGTTCTACAACTATATATAGGATTTGGGGGATAATATCACGAGAACAGCACCCCACGATATAGATTGCAGGAGAGAAAGTCTGCGTGGCAGTTGTGATAGTGGAGAGAGAGATGAGACACACTCTTTAATCAGCTGTTCATGATGTTCGCCTCCAAATGTTCAATAAAACAAGTGTTGTGATCACCAGAGCTCCTTGTCGGAGTCCTCCATACAGTAGTGATAAACCGATCGACAGAACAAAGCCAAGAACCCACGGAACAGCGCTGGGTAAGAACTGTGAAGATAGCATATAACCCACGCGAGTTACAATAGGTAGATAAATAGATGCAGTTGCTTGGGTTTTGTGGGCGGTTGCTAAATGGTTTCAATGGTGTTCTGGGTTCTGAGTGGGCGGTCACTAGCGTCCATGTTGTGCTCTATACAATGACTTGCAAAAAAAAAAAAAAAAAAAAATGCAGTGAATTTACCACAATATAGATCAATCCAAGTCTACTTCATTAGCATAACCCATAACCCTACCTTCTCTTTGAGTTTGCCTTGGAGTTCTCCCAGCTCCTTGATGGTCCTGTCTCGCTCCTGCTGTAGAGAACACTCTTTCAGCTGAGCTTCCTTCTTCAGAGAGGACAGCTCGACATCTTTCATGCTCATAGACAGTGTTAGCCTATCCTTTTCTGCCAGAAGTGCAGCCATGGAGCTGTTCATCTGTTCTCCTGACTGAGGGAAACACAGAAAATAAACAATATTGATTTTTTTACACATTCAGTAACGGACACTATGGGAACCCTCCATCTGTGACAACTGTCTGAAGCCTGAATAACAGTAATTCATTGGCTGATGGTGCAAGCTAAGATTTGTGCATCCTGAAAGTTACGTTAATAGTAGATACTATACCTTCTCAGAGGTCTGCAATGTACTCTTGACTTTTTGGATCTCTGCATTCTTCGCATCAAGCTCCCTTTTCAGCTTATCCATATCAAACTTTTGTTCTTCAAACTAAAGCAACAAGATACCGTGTTAGAATCAGTCCTTGGGTGCTGTCACAGTTCAAGTGAAGGAAGACTTGTGTGCACACTCACCTTCATGTCTGATTCTTGTCTGACTCTTTCTACCTCAAAGGATAACTGTTGCTTAGTTCGTTCTATTTCCTCTTGAGTCTGCTGTGTGGCTGACAGCATCTTTACTGTGTCCGCACTCTATAAAAGATAAAGGACACATTCACAACTGCATATCCTTTAAACGTGCACATATGCAAATCTAGAACAATTCTATGTAATAAAGGCATATACCAGTTGATTTATTCAGATTTCCAGAAAACAGAATATCAAGTTATTAGAAACAAATGCAAACTAAGGTAAGTAATATCTCTGTATACACACATATAGGTACACTGTATTCTTCGTCATACCTTTCGTAGGAGTTCAGCATGGTTGGCAACCAGTTCAGCATGCTTTTCCTTCAGTTTATTATAACGCAACTCTGTTGCTTGGGATTTTTCTATGAATGAGAAAGTCATCAGCATCAGCTGCCATATTTTCGTTTAAGAATATCTATTTGCATGCTTGCACAAACTCACTTTCTGCCTCAAAAAAGTTGCTCTGTACGCTCTCATGTTCAGTGTTGCGGCGGCGGATGGTCTCTAGCTCCATGCGTAGCTGCTCATTCTCCACCAGGGTGCGCTGCTTCTGCACGCGCTGCTCCTCCAGTTCTGCCTCGAGAATGTTGATCTGCGACTTGAGCTGTGTGATATAGCGTTGAGCCTGAACACAGGGGAGAGGTGGAAGAGTAGGAAAAGGGTGAAAGGGACAAAAAAAACACAATGTTGAGATTATAGCACATATTCCAGTGCACAAAAGGAGACATTTTGATGAATATTCCAGTAACGTTTCCCAATTCAATGGTTGTGAATAGTGGCTTGCTTTCAAGCTTCAAAAAGGATGTAAAAGTTGCAAACAAATCGCATAGACATATCATTGTATTCAATTGTTACTTATTTAGTTTAGGATGGTGTTTATAAACATCAAGTCTGAGCAATGCCCGGCACACATTGTACACTCAAGTTTCATTTGCAAAATTGAAATGCCAAGATGGCCACTTTCCTCAAGCCATGACCACGTCCATATTCTCCTCTCACGCTTTTCCCTCTGTTTTTAGCGCAGATAAAAACCACAATTGCCAAAGTGCGATTCATCTTGCTCTATTTGTTTACCACATGCATCATAGTCTACGATTCAATAGGTGTCATCATCGTACAGTCTACATACACTACATGTCGTACCCAAGTTTATTAGATCCATGTCATACAGTGTGATTTCTAAGGATCTTATAGGATTGCTGAAATTGCATAAGTAGCAGGCATAGCTATTCTTGGTCTAGTTCCGATATTCTCAACTCTGGCCCTCGAGGTCCACTTTCCTGCCGGGTTTTTGCTCCATCCCTAATCAAACACACCTGAACAAGCTGATCAAGGTCTTTAGGATTGCTAGAAAGTTATAGGAAGATGAGTTTGATCAAGGTTGGAGGTAATCTCTGTAGGAAAGTGGACCTCGAGGGCCAGAGTTGAGAATCCCGTCTAGTTTTTGCTGACAAAATTAGCTGGAATTTTTTAGCTGGAATATGAGAATTGTTCCAATACAAATGTAAACAAAATCTGACCAGATATATATTTAGCTGTGTGGACTTGCTGTTTGGCTGAAGCATGAAGAAGAAAACACCCAGTATCATTTTACAGGGCTCACATTTTGTGACCTTTTTTCCTGCTGGTGCCACTACCAAGTTGCTCAACTGATAAGGACTGTCATATCTGTTGTATAGAGAGCCTAAGTCCCGCCCCTCCGCTTCCGGCTCATGGGACCTTATTTCGGAAAAAATAGGTATGGTAGTCAATGGCGAGAGACAACTTATCTTTTTATTCCGTCTGAACTGTGCCCTGAATTACACATATGATGTTTGTCAATTTAAAAGATAATTATGAAAGTCAAGAAAGTCGCAGTTTGTCATAAAACGGAAGAGTAACATTTAGTTTTATGTGAAAATCGCTCAATGAACTACATCTCTCGTCTCGCACTATACGTCACCATTGCTCGGCATCATGGCGTAACGTTACGATTATAACGTAAGACTATAGAAAAAATGACAGACGTTAGCTTCAGTAAAGTTAGCTTCAGTAAAGTTAGCTTCAGTAGAGTTAGCTTCAGTAAAGTTAGCTTCAGTAAAGTTAGCTTCAGTAAAGTTAGCTTCATTCATTGAGTGAAAAGGTATGACGTCACATGTGCGCCTTTTCGGTTTGTAGTCTTTGTAATTATGTATTTTCACAGTCTTACACCTCAACAGTTTTACATCAAACTGCGACTTTCTTGACTTTAAAATGTATATTTTAAATTGACAAACATCATATGTGTAATTCAGGGCACAATTCAAACGAGATCAAAATATTTGTTGTCTCTAGCCATTGACTACCATACAATATTTTTCCGAAAAAAGGTCCCATGGTGGTCCACCGGAAGGGGAGGGACTTCGGCTCTCTATATGAGAAACATCAAATGGCACACACTCCAAAAGCAGAAGGAAACAGCGCCACTGCTTTGAACCACACCACAGGGGTCATTTATACATGGTACCGTACCGGTTTGAAAATGATGATATCGTGGCAAGCCTAGGTGCCACTGTTCTCAGATGTTAGTCTGGAGTCTTGTTTCATCTCAAAAACTGTATTCTAATGATTTAAATGCTTGAAAATAACATGGACAGTGTCTCACCTCTCCTTTGATCTTCTCAAGCTCAGCTTGCAGCAATTCAATTTCTCGTTTCAGGTGTTCGATTTGGAGGTCTCTGTGTTACAGAAGAAGTACAGAGTACAGTACAGGTTCATACTAGTAGACATACAGAGTGTCTTTCTGACATTTTCATAAAAGTATCTTTCACAATTCCCCATAAAAACAAATTATTATGGTATGATTATCAAGAATAACCTACCTATCATCAAATCCATTATTAGGCGGTCCAAAGGCCTGGTCAAATATATCACTCTTAAAAACAAAAAAGGGACATTTAAGAAGCTAATAAATCGGAGCTGAGAAATTCAAAAATGGATCATGCTAAATTTTCTAACATTTGACAATCCACAAAAAGGTTTATGTTCAAACACATTAATGTTTTATTGATCACCCTATCTATATGATCATGCTCCTTAGTTCTGCTTTAAGTACCGTTGGCTGAGATGCCATGATAGGCTGTGCTTCGGTAACATCTATCAGAGGCTCGGGTTCATCCTCTTCAGGCTCCTCAAGCTCCTCTTCATCTGGGATGACCACCATTGGCTTGACATGCTCCGCCAGAGCAGAAGCCCGGAGAAAGTTGGGTGGAGACTTAAAAAAAGAAAGGGTTTTGAAAATACTTCATCAGAAACATATGTATCACACTTACAAATATATCCTTATTCCTTGTCAGCATTATGTTTCAATAAGTTGAACGGAATGCAAAGATAGTTTACTTACATCAGGCAGTCTAGGTATTTGGATGAGCCTTTTGAAGTATAGCATATCTCGTGCTTTATTGAGGAATGTTTGGAGGCTAAAAAATATAATCATCATCATCATCACAATGCTAATTAATAATCATATAAACTGTACATAAGAAAAGAAAATCTCCATGGGATTCTTTAAAAATCCTTGAGGTAATATGTAAATATAAATGTATTACTCTATCAAGGAAAATGTGTTACAAGTAGATACAGTCATTTTCATAATTTGTTGGGTTGATTTGGTTTAAACAGTAAAAATATAGTGATCATTTTCTCATTCCACCCACCTCTGCCCACCACTGTCTGATTGAGCCAGAGAAAGTTACAAAAAAACCCATCCGTTAAGAGGAGCAGTGGCGTAGACAGTATGGATAGCGGATATTGCTTCACAAATTTTTTTTCTATATAGGACTATGATATGATCATAAGTACAACTTGTGCGCTATATAAATATTCTGAAGCCATTCTTTGTATGATAAATTTAAATCATTATTCACTGATAATCTTCTGTTCAAAAATATCTTTGTATATTTTGGTTTTATCACCTTTTAGAATACATTGAAAAAGAATTATGAAAATGATAGATAATGAGAATATATAAACAATTTAAGATGCTATTGCTGTATCCGTACCTGGAGGTGTAAGGTTTTTTTTATGTATGTATAATATATGTATTTATGAATATGTGTGTGTGTGTGTGTGTTTTATTGATGGATTGATTGATTGGTTCTTGTTTGTAACGGTAAAATCCCAATTACTGTTCATACTTTGCCTTCATAATGTTGACCAATAAAATATTGTTAGAAAAAAAAGAGAGAAAAAACAAGACTCAAAAGAATTTGTTAAAAAAAATCTGCAAATCTGAAATTGCAACTTTCCTTAAAGCATAAAAAGGAGAGCTAGGCGGATTTCTATTTACTGTGAATGAAACAATAGATTCCTGTCTGTTTCTTACACAATGCTATAGTTTGGCTTCAGAATACTTGGAAATAAGCATTTTATACATTTTATACATTTTATATATGTATATATATATATATATATATATATTTCAAAAGCTCGAAAGCTTTAGTCCTTATTCATTGTAACTGCACAGAAAAGGGCAACAAGCCTTTAGAATGACTTATTTTGTGTTTCAAAGAAGAAGGAAAATCATACAGGTTCAAAACAACATGAAGGTGAGTAAATGATCACAGAAATATTTTTTTTTGGTGAACTTGAAGTGACAGCTGTTTAAATCAACCATGAATTGAATGATTTTAGCCACATGTAACATTATCATTAAATGTTGTAAGCCCAAGCATTTTCGGTGAATCATATGGTGAATACAGAATGCTACAGACAAAATAAAAATGTCTCTTTTTTTTAATCTAGTATGAAAATGATTAAATGTACCTCTGGAACTGTTCATGGAAGCGTTCGCGGTGTCCCTGGAGTGTGTCAGCTGGTAAACCTGTCAGCATATCGACCAGTATCAACAACCAGAAGTGCAATTAGGGTGCAATTTCAACATTTATTAGAAATGTATTAATGTAAAAGTCACATTGTGAGTATTATAAGCTGGTTTTGATATTGATTAACAATTTACGTTCGGTAATTTTGAAAACTATGATAATAAATTGGTCCTATGAATGTGAAAAAAGACAAAGTAGAAATGCCAACATGACTTAACTGCCCCATTGGTAAGCTTTTAAGAAGCTTAATTATGATTTGATTAAGACATTTACAACTATTTTCCTCAATCCGCTTTAGGTATGATCAGAATAATTAGTGTTGGAAGCTACAGCAGCACTCGAGCTCTTACAGGCGTGCAGTTTGAAGAGCAGTTTGACGGTGTAGTGGTACAGGTGACTGCAGTCCTGGATGACTTGGATGAGCGGTGCTAGTTTACACTGGCTTGACGTCAGTGTGGAGATAGCAATGGACACGTTGAGCTGGCGGAGCACTATGAATATAAAGAATACAGAGTAAAATAACCTCGCACCAGATTATGCGGGTTTTTCCATGTATGTCAAACTCCAAAGACAGTAACCTCCATGACACAATCAAAACCAAACTGAAATCCAACATTAACTTCTTATACTTCAAGAATAAGGTTGATTTTGGTTTGCCAGAAACTTTTATAACCACATTTGCAAAGTCAATGATAAAACCTTTTTTTTGGGACAACACCATAACCTGAACACTCACCAGCTTCTGCTAATCGAAGCTCCGTGTCCAAGTAATCAAACACCTCTACTGTGAGCTGGAACCTGAAGAAGGAGTCAGAGACAAAACCCTTTTAGAAGTTAACATGTTAAAGTAAGGTAACATACACTCACCGGCCACTTTATTAGGTACACCTATAGTGCCGGGTCCGACCCCCTTTTGCCTTTAGAACTGCCCTAGTTATTCGTGGCATTGATTTAACAAGGTGCTGACAACATTCCTCAGAGACGTTGGTCCATATTGACCTGGTCGCATCACACAGTTGCTGCAGATCTTCAGCTGCACATCTCCCATTCCACCACATCCCAAAGCTGCTCTATTGGACTGAGATCTGGACCCATGCTTTCAGGAAGGGTAGGATGGATTCATGCTTTCATGTTGATTACGCCAAATTAGAGGTAAAGATTGTGAGTTAAAATCCCAGTAGATCAGCAGTTTCTGAAATACTCAGACCAGCCTGTCTGGCAAAAACAACCATGCCACGTTCAAAGTCACTTAAAATACATTTCTTCCCCATTCTGATGCTCAGTTTGAACTTTAGAAGATTGTCTTGACCATGTCTACATGCCTAAATGGACTGAGTTGCTGCCCTGTGATTGGCTTACACTACAAGCAACATGGAAAATTATATAGCTATTTTGAAGCTATTATATAAAAAAATTGATGTGCATAAGAATAAGCTATTTTTTTAGCTACTACACTCATCTAGATAGAATGGACGGTCCCACATGGCTAACATCATCATGTAAGCCATGTGGGACATCCATCACGGGCCTCAAAATCTCTCAAAATTACATTAAATCTACATTAGCCAGCATCTTTTACAATATGTTTAGCTAGAGAGGATTTTATTATTATTATTATTTATTTGACTTTATCATTCAATAAAGGTTAACTAACTTTGCTTGTAGCTTGTCTTTTTGATCTAGTAAAGTGCTTTCACTTGTTAGGCCAGCAATAAGCAGTAAGAACTTCACATTGACACCATCATATTGACATTATTCTTAGTGTTTGAAGCGTTAAAAAATATACAGTATCAGTTAAAAAGTTTGGAATATTTAAGATTTGTTTTTGAAAGAAGTGCCTTCTGCTAAGCCAGGCTGCATTTGTAAATTTGTAAGCAAAATACAGTAAATATAATTACAATTTAAAATAACTATTTTCTATTGTAAAGTATTTTAAAAAGGCATTTATTCATGTGATGCAAAGCTGAATTTTCATCATCATAACTCCAGTATTCAGTGTCACATGATCCTTCAGAAATCATTCTAATATGCTGATCTGGTGCTCAAGAAACATTTACTATTATGATTTATTAGTATACTATTATAATTAGTTACTATTATCAAGGTTGCACTGCTTGATGTTTTTTTGTGGAAGCCATGATACACACCACCATTCTAAATGTTGGGGTAAGTAAGAACAAAAGAAAAGAAAAATGAATACTTTTATTTAGCAAGGAGGCATTACATTGATCTAAAGTGACAGTAATGCTAATTTAGAATATTACAATTATTATTATTATTTTTTTTACTTTCCATTCATCAAAGAATCCTGATTTTTTTTTTTATCACAATTTCCACAAAAATGTTAAGGAGCAAAAATAGTTTTCAACATTTATAATAAGAACCATTATTAATAGAGTACCTAAATTAATTGTAGACCTAATCTAGGGGTCATGTAGTGCAGTCTGAAAAGCTATTGTTGCTGAGATATAATAGAGAAGAAATAAATATAGACTAATTGTAATTCCACGTACACATTATTGATGTCTGTTCCCGCTGTACGCTCCAGGAGTTCATCCGAGACCTCCAGACTGGCAGGAATTTCAGAATGCTGCAAAGAGAGTGCAGAAAAACTTCATGTCAACTAAGTAGGACTATTCCTTTGTTCACACTGGAATCCAAAGTGCTACTTGGTGAAATTGGGATAGAAATCCAAATTCCTATTTTATAACAAAAATTCACAAAAGTTATTCACATGAGCATTGGCTCATAACAAGACACCATTCTGTTAATGTTAATTCTGCATGTTAATGAGAGAAAAAAGAAAAGTGCTTTTGCCTTTTTCCTATTTTTAAAATGTCACCATTGGAATTTAATGGAATTTGATTTATATTTGCTGGAAATGTCATCACTTCAGTCTAGAGCAAGTTTATGGTTTATCAATTTAAATGACATTTTCATCATACGGCAAAACTTAAAACGATTACACTACATTTAAATCAGTAATTCTCGAACAGGGGACCGGGGCCCACTAGGGGGCCTCATCAAACCTCCAAGGGGGCCCCAGTTTTTAAATGATTTAAATGTAGATATATCAATAATTGTAAATGAAAATAGCTGCAAGTAGCAACTAATAGGGCCAAGCATAAAAAGGCATAATGAGTTATGTAAGCATGTCTGCGAGCATTAGACTAACTGCAACAAAGAGTAACTCAAGACATATTTGGATGATAGAAGTCAAAATAGTTGAAAACCATAAATACAATAACTAGTAATATGATTTAAATGCTTATCCCTTTTGACTAATGTTACCAGATTAATGTGTGGTGGTCAGTGTGAGGTGACAGTGAGAAGTTTGGTGTCAATATGCCAAAGCTTTGCAGAGTTACAACAAGAGGCCCAACACACACTCTGATCGCAATTCATTACAATTTTAAGTTTTGGCAAATTGGTGGTTAATTCGTATGAATTTGTACAATGACATGCATACATTTCTGTATGATTTGCTTATGGGTGGACTTTGTTCATACGTTTTCATACAAAATCGTCACCTCGGAAAATAGTACATTTTTTTCATGAGATCTGGTTGGAGGGCCTTTGAATATTGTCTCATACAAAAGAGAGCCTTGAAGTCAAAAAGTCTAAGAACCACTGACCTAAAATAATGGCTGTCACATGTGGAAAATATATGATGGGCTCATTGTGAATATAAAAATGTACCTTTGTGTGGAACTCAATCTTGGTGCAGAGGAGTTTGGAATGAAGAGAAACCAGCTGTGCATACCCATGTCTGTCTCGTGTGTTACTCTGAAGATGGAAATTATTGACAATAAACCATTACAATTTTTCAGTCAAACCTGTCAAAAAGAAATGCACAACGAAGTTTCCTTTTTTTCTGATTGTTGAGATTAGGGATTGTGTGGATGAACATTGACTCACCCACATTAACCCTGTCTCAGCAATGTTGCTGTAGTGTCTCATGCAGTCTTGTAAGCTCTGGTAAGAATGAATAAGACAATAAACAATACAGTCTGCTCCAAGAACAAAAGACATTAGACAATGCACATCATTTAAATGAATAGATTCATGAAATACGAGAAATACAGAGCGTTTCTGAAACAATAGGGGTGGGAATATTTTGGTGCCTCATTAAATCGATTCTTGATTTTGAATCAAATTTCGATTCAATATATGCATAGATTTGATTATAGTTTACTGTTTCGTGTTACTTTTCCTATTTGACTGAAGTAAATCACACTGAATTAAATGTGAACCTCTTCCCATTTTAGTCAACCCAATATTATTATTAAGCTGACTGCAATCATTACACACATGACTGCATATCTTCTGTAATAAAGCAACCCAGGCAATTTAATTTTATTTTTTTATATTGAAATAGGAACAAAGAAGCTAATTACAAACAATAAGACAAACACCTGAACAAATTAAATTTTACACGTTTTACATTAATCAAATGTAAAAATAAAACACTGTATAGTCTTCGCTCTATGAATCAAATATAAATTGATTTATATTAAAGATACAAAAGTGTTTCAGCCAAAAGCAGTGAGTGATTATTTTATTAACATTAATGAAACGGATGGCAGCAGTTTATGAGGCTGCTGTCCCTTTAAGAAATAAAGCACGGATCTAATATACTGTTACACATCTGATTTTCTCCTAACTGTTAACGTGTGTGTAGGACACAGCATATTGTGTTTACATGAATACTCCACACGATGTGCATTTTGACAATTGTGTGTGTGTATTTGACCATGCAAGCGCAATAAGCAGTGAAAGAGAATGCATCTGTGCTCAAAAATAGATTAATAAAAGTGTATTTGAACAGATAACTCCAACAAAATTAGAATGAAAGCATGCTTACATTTCGGTGACCATCACGCAAGATTTTGTGTAATACATGGGAGAACTTCCAGCTAAGGATGGCGCTGGTTGGCAACGGCAGACCAACAGCATATGACCAGAAGGTATAGGCCCCCTTCTCTCTGTGGGTTCCCAAAATAATTCCTGTTCATGCCTTTAAGGAAAAGATCTCAACACAATTGATTATCACATCCCACTAATAAATTGTTTTATGTAATATCACAATTCATCAAACTGAGGAAAGTCTGCAGTCTAACTGTTTCAAGACTGATATGTAGACTAGCGACGATGTCTTAACTTTTGCATTTGCAAACAGTTGCATTTCGGTGTTGAATATGTATTATGAAGTCCCTGGTCCTGTACACATGAGGGTTAGCAAGATCACAAGAAAAGCTTGCTGCATACCATTTATGATGATCTTAATTATCTTATAATTATCTATTCGTCGGGATTTTGATATAGGAACTGCTGATGTCAAGTACATTTCGTTCATGTTTCTCCCCTGTAAACCAGTATAAAACCAGTATCATTCCTTATACAGAGTATAACTAGTCTTCATTTAGACAATAAGCACATTTACATGCTGATAACTAATAAAAAATCTGTTCATTGAAATATCCCGATTTACCGGTTTACATTAAATCCAAATCTAATTACCCAGCAATGCAAGTAAACCGCTTGACTAGACAAAAAACAGGTTATTGCCCGCTGGTGATGTCAAAGAGTAAGCATCCATGTCTTTCCCTCAGAGTATTCTATTTATTATGTGTGTTGTGATGTTAAATAAAACATTAAAACCAAACCTGAGTATTTCAAAATGTCAAGCTTGCACAGACTCATTCTCCTCTCATATTTGAAGTTTCTACAACTGTACTACTTGTACTTTGAATTGCTGCACGAGACGAGAACACATTTTATTATACACTGCCTACAAAATAAAAAAAGTTGCTGAAAATACCATCACAACATTTATTTCCATCAGGAGGTGCATTCTTTTTTGGTCAAGATCTTGTATTGACAATGCAAAAGTCCAGCACTCAATAAAGTGTCCTTCAGCACATCCCAAAGACTTTCAGTGAATTTAAAGGATTAGTTCACTTTTAAAGTGAAAATTCTGTCATCATATACTCACCCTTAAGTTGTTTCAAACCTGTATGAATTTCTTTCCTCTGCTGAACACAAAGGAAGATATTTAGAAGATATTTTTATTCATTTTAAAAGTGAACTAATCCTTTAAGGTCTGAGGTGTCAATTCATGTGTGAAAATGATTCTTCATGCTCCTCCCAACCATTCTTTCACAATTTGAGCCTGATGAATCTTGACATTTGGAATTTGGCCATGGTGTGTTTTCTACATGGTTGTTTAAGAAATTAAAAGCTTCACACTCCATCAATTAGGGTTAGAAGAACTGTTGCCAAACATGTCACATGCTAGAAAATAATAACTGCAATAATGATCCAATCATAGACTATTTCAACATTTGCCAATTTAAATCCAAACTTTTTTTTTGGCTGGGCAGTGTATTTCTTGGGTCAACAAAAAGTCGTTTGCAATATATTTCTCCTCCCCTACCGCAAAACATTCGCTGTGGCTGGATGCGCTTACATCTGCTGTGATAACAAGTGGTGCTCACTGCAGAGTCAGATGACATCCAGCTCCACCTCTCTGGACGTCTAATGGGGTGGAGGGATAGAGTTGTGGGTAGGGTTAGGATGTGGTTGGATATTCTAGCTCCACCCAGATTAGGCCCAGATTACATTCGCCCCTCCCCGCTGGACGTCTAGTGAGGAGGAGCTAGATGCAAGCTCCACCCATTAGGCACAGATTACATTAGCCCCTCCCCACTGGACGTCTAGTGAGGAGGAGCTAGATGTAAGCTCCACCCATTAGGCCCAGATTACATTCGCCCCTCCCCGCTGGACGTCTAGTGAGGAGGAGCTAGACGTAAGCTCCACCCATTAAGCCCAGATTACATTCGCCCCTCCCCGCTGGACGTCTAGTGAGGAGGAGCTAGATGTAAGCTCCACCCATTAGGCCCAGATTACATTAGCTCCTCCCCGCTGGATGTCTAGTGAGGAGGAGCTAGATGTAAGCTCCACCCATTAGGCCCAGATTACATTAGCTCCTCCCCGCTGGATGTCTAGTGAGGAGGAGCTAGATGTAAGCTCTTGTATATAAGGACATTTTCCTGTCACATATCACACATGCGCACTTTAATAAACTGACGGAACAGGTTAAGATATTTACATGCTGGGTGAAATCGAGGTAATGGGCAAACATCTAGCTCTGTCAATCAGTTTATTCTTAAGCCGTTTATGATCTTACACCAATAAAGGAAAACCACGCACGATGTTGACTTATTATGCATAATCGGTTTAAGGACGTGCGTGTTAACACACTCAAGGATATGATAAGCATTAAAGGAGAACTCCGGTCAATTTTAACATTGAGCTCAATTTTTAGTAAATTTGGAGTGCTGTCAATACAGAGAACAATGACAAAAATCGGTGTTGCCTACACCGTGTTATCCTATTTTAAAAATTTGCACCCTATTGACTTGAATGGGGCAAATTTTAAACCTGCTTTTATTTCTCTTATCATCCTTGATGTGTCATTACAAGTGCCCAGCCATGTTGAGTGATTCCTTCAGAGTGAACATGGTGAATCTGACTGCAGTAGATGTGAAAGATATTAATAAAAATGATGTTAATTCAACAAGCGCACATACCTGTATATAGTTCCTGTTTACGGTCGAAGTCCAAAGTAGTCGATTGTCGAGTTCACGCGCGTGATCATAGGTAACTAAACCTATGCGCGTGAACTCGACAATCGACTACTTTGGACTTCGACCGAAAACAGGATGTAAATACAGGTATGTGCGCTGGCTGATATAACATCATTTTTATTAATATCTTTCACATCTCCTGCAGTCAGATTCACCATGTTCACTCTGAAGGAATCACTCAACATGGCTGGGCACTTGTATGACACATCAAGGATGATAAGAGAAATAAAAGCAGGTTTAAAATTTGCCCCATTCAAGTCAATAGGGTACAAATTTTAAAAATAGGATGACACGGTGTAGGCAACACCGATTTTTGTCGTTGTTCTCTGTATTGACAGCACTCCAAATTTACTAAAAATTGAGCTCAATGTTAAAATTGACCGGAGTTCTCCTTTAACAGCATTATCAGACAGCAAAGATTGAAACTATTTTCAACACTTTTAAACCCATATTAACAAACACAGAACTTCAGAGCGGATTGCAGTACTACTCCTTATCCTCTAGCGAAGGGTTCACTTGACCTACCTGGTACGATAATAGTTGAATAAACAATAATAAATAGATGTCTGTATTAAGGATACTGCGTGCATGTTTCTCCTTCAGCGGCGTCTCTGTGGAATTGATGGCCTTGCTGATACTGCTGAGCTATAAATGAGAGAGAAACACAAAAAATTACTATGCAAGTTTCTTTAAATTATGTCATTATTTATTCATCCTCATGTCCTTTCAAAGTGACTTTTCAAGGTCCCCCTGTCAAATAAATGCAAAAACGGTAAACTAAAAGCATTAGGCATTAGTCTTGTCATGTGAAGGTTCTATAATTATGTGAAGGCTGTGAGGGACAGACTTCCAGTCAGGGAAAATGACAGTGCAAATTCCAATCAGAAGTGAGCATATATACATACTGCTGTTCAAAAGTTTGGGATGAGTAAGATAAGTTTTTAAAATAAGTCTCTTCTGCTCACAAAGCATTTACCGGTATTTCATTAAAAAAAAAAAAAAAAAAAAAAATGAATGATTAGATTATGAAGCTGAATTTCAGCATCATTACTCCAGTATTCAGTGTCACATGATCTTTCAGAAATCAGTCTAATATGCTGATCTGGTGCTCAAGAAACATTTCTGATCATTATCAATGTCGAAAACAGTTGTGTACATTTTTGTCAGGATTCTTTGATGAATAGAAAGTTCAAAAGAACTGCATTTACATGAAATATAAAGCTTTTGTAGCATTATACACTACCGTTCAAAAGATTGGGGTCAGTAAGAAGAATTTGTTTTTGTTTTTTGGAAAGAAATGAAACAATTGATTATTTAATTCAGCAAGGAATGCATCGTATTACGAAAGCCCTGAACCGAAACATTAAAAAAAAAAAAAAATCTAAAAAAAAAGAAGAATTCTAGCATTTTGATATTAAAGTCGAAATATTTTGATATTAAAGTCGAAATATTTTGATATTAAAGTCGAAATATTTCGAGAATAAAGTAAAAATTACGAGAATACAGTCTTACGTAGAAGTTCTTATTTATTATTTTTTTTGTAAAGAGCACTCGTGAAGTCGAACTGCTTCTGACATCTAAATAGCTTTTTATCTGAGCTTTCAACAAAAGGAAATTCTATAGGTGCTAATCTAACAACATGGCATCACCATTACCAAGTCTTACATACTTGAAAATGAAAAATAATGGGGAAAAAAAGGAATACATTCTTGACATTATATTATAAATTGTCTTGCATGTTTAGCAGTAAATGATTTCTCAGATCGGCTAGGCCACGGTATATATAATAAAATAAAATGTTGACAACTAAATCTTGAGTTTGGAAGATGTTTTACAAAAGCACAAAACAGAAGCACAGAATTGAATGTGCATTCCTTTAAATGTTGGTCTGTGGCTCATCAATGTGCAAGTGAGATTGTGTCGGTCGGCCCCAAAACTGGGCGAACAAAATGAAGGCGATGGACAGCACAAAGAGCAGATTGTGCAGAACAAAGCATGTCAGCCCGAGGAATTGGGTTGGTCAGGTGCCAAACGCTGGCACACAATCTTAGACAGATGGTCTTCCTATTGGCTAACTTTCATGACAGACCCCGTTTTGGGGGGTCCTTCCCTCCATGGTTAAACGGACAGCCTCAGTCACTCAGTCAGCAACTTTTATCAGTCTGTCACTAAGGCCCAATTGTTCAAAAGAAAGAAAAGCTTTCTGAAATCGGATTATATCACGTAATCCAATCTTGGTTTTGATCAGGATCAAACCCTCGGTATGTGTTGTTCAAAACTCTTTAGTAAGATTGGAACACTTTTGATCTGGATTATCCTGTTATAAATCCTGACATATTCAAATAATATACATAATAAATTATTTAAGACATCATTTATTTCCAAGAACACATTATATATAACCATGAATCTTTGCAATAATCTATAGTAAGCATGAGAAACTATGAAACGAGCTACAGCAGAAATACTACTGCTGATGGGTTTGTTAAACTGTGCATATTACATACTTTAAGAGTCTCATTGAGAGGTGACAGAAGTGTGTTTATGATAGATATATCCAGAAACTTCCAGGGTGCGAGCGGTCCTGCTTCTCAGTATGAATCAGAGGATCAGGTCTGTGTGCTAAGGGAGCTTTCCCCAGTACATCACGAAATACACTGTCTTTACAGCACAGCCAAACCAAACAGATGCAGAGAATGAGATTTAAGCGCACAAACAGGAAAGATAGTGGAGGATTGTTATGATGTCAGTTTCATTAGGAAAAACGTCACAACACTGAAGTAAAGTCGGTTGCAACTTCAGGTTCACACAGACTTTAAGTAAAGAGCCAGTGCTATGGAAACGATACACCACCCCATCTTGTCACATTGGTTTAAACTTGCAGGTTTTACCATAGATATGTGTAGATGCCACATTCAACCACTCCAGACACGTCGATGTGTCCGCCATCTTGGAACAGTTAACATGACGCTGTTTTTCACACTAACAAATAAATGAATTTTCAGAGAACATATCACATGCATTGTGAAGTCTATGGCTGTAAAAACCACCAAGCTATAAATTCCATTTGAAATGGGATAACCTTTCAGAGGTGAGAATGTGCTGTATAACTCAATAAGCAATATGCAGAATTATCACATAAATGATAAACTAAATGCTGTGAAAATCATCTGCTAATGCCTATTGCAGATATAGATATTCATACCAGGGATGGAAATTAGCACCAGCCAATGGTAAACTCGCTTCACCTACCAGCCACCGTGGCGGGTAAATAAAAGTAGCATGCTGTTTCACCCGGACAATTTTAGAGGAGGCACACCTTGAGACTTTACCCTATGGAATAAACGGCTTAAGTATTGTAGATCTTGTAGTATTAATTTTCACATGCAGCTACATATTGTCGGTTAAAAACAAGAAAGTGGCTGGTAAAAACGTTGAGTGGCTGGTAGATTTTGGAATTAAAAAAAGTTCATTTCCATCCCTGATTCATACGTGTGTGAATAACTAGGTTGCAGATGCAGTCAACTTGCTCTTGAGTGTCCACGGACCAGATTTGACCATTCCAGTATGGTGGACGCCTTATGTATACCAGCCAGTAGAAACCGACACATTTATGTACATGCAGTATAGAGTTTTATACCCTGTCTACACCGGCGGCAAACACAAATAGAACACCTTTTAATAAGTCAAATCAACAAAATGATTACAATACAAAATCAATATTTTTTTTGTGTCAATATCCCATAGGCCTACGAGCATAAAATAAATCTAAAACCAAAGAAACCACTACATGAGAGGCTCACTAACACTAACTCCATGAAGGTCCACTAAACTAACCAGGCAACTCCTTAAAAGAGATCGCTGACAGTTCTTCTAACATAATGTGTTAAAACAATAAGATAATTAGGGACCTATGATTTCCACAATGCAGAAAAACAAAAGCAGATATGCCTAGACTTCAGACATATAATTGGAATTTACTGTATAGCATGAAATTTGGCAAATTTCGGATTAATAAATCAAAACTAGAGCTGCGAAATACAAATCCTGGTATGGACTAGCATCAGTAATTATAGCACAGAAACAGAATCTCAACAGTCTTCACAAAAGTCTGGTTAACTTAAAGAAATTATGATATTTTTATAAATATCTTACTATTGTATAATAAAATGTTAATTTAAAATGAGTTGTTATATTTTCATTTCATTTGATTGGATTTTAAAATATTGATTAAATTAAGCTTTATGAATTCAATTGACATGTTGTTTTAACGAATTACAGAGGACCTATTATGCTTTGAATTTTTTTTTTACTTTATTTACTGTAGTTCTGCAAAGTCACTCCAAAGGGAGTTATTCTCTATATCAGTGCGCACTCCCTGAAACTCCTGAACTCCCTGAACGTTTTCTTCTGGGAATGAACATGTCATATTATTCCTCATATAAATAATTCCTAACCAATGCATATGCAAAGACAAAAAAGGGCAAGGCCTGGTTGAGCTACATTAGTGGTTTGTTGAAACTCGTGGTTATGGTAAGGGACATGACGAAGCGGATGACCAATCACAACCCACTGGTCCAGCGACCAATCAGAGCACACTGCACTTGTCAGAAAGACGGTTTTAAAGTGTTACAGTCTAAGAATAGAGGTGCTGCAATAATGAAAAATATATGCAAAATAATGTGTTTTTTGAACTTGCAAGTATGCAAACCTATTCCACAAAATCAAAATCAAGACTTTGTAAAAGGGTATAATATATAACCTCTTTAATTTAATTTAATAAAACCATTAAAATGGAAAAAAATATATGTTTTACATAAACCAATTCCAGAGCATGAAATGTAACTCCATTTGGCCATTAGCAGAGCAAAAAACTGTCCCTGGAAGACTTTGTTTCACATGCTTCTCATTTTGCCTACTGTCTTTTTGTGTCACCAAATAGAGGCGGCTAAACACTCAACACTGAAGGAAACCTGAGCCAGAACTGAGTTTGCCCTTCCTGCTCTCAGTGAATAGAATGGCATTCTATACCTACTTAATAAGAAAGGACGACTGTGTGAAACTGAGGTACAAGAACACTGGTAAAACATTGCATACTGACAGACAACTTCAGATTTTCATTTCTGGTTTGATTAGCCACATCCAAAGCCATTATAAAATATGCTGACGCACACATCGGAGTACAATCTATCTTAATGTATTAGGCCTATATTGTTTGGCAACCATAAACAACTAACGGTTGTTATATTACTATCGTGTAATATGTTTGGCCTCTGGTACCATATTTTTTGTCGTCATAGTTGCGGTTTGTTGTTATGTTTTAGGGCTTGTGTGTGAATATCCTCTTCAGTAGCACTGCTACAATATTAAAGCGATAGCTCACCCAAAAACTGTCATCACTTTCTCACCCTCAAGTTGTTTGAGTTTCTTTCTTCTGTTGAACACAAAAGATATTTGAAAGAATGTTGGTAATCAAACAGCTGACGCTATCCATTGACTTTCATAGTAGGAAAAATACTAATGGAAGTCAATGGCTACAGTCAACGGTCTGCTTACCAACAAAAGCTCAGCACGTCAGCAGTGTACAATACACCCTGTTCTTTCAAGGTAACTTCCTCTGCATACACTTCTGAAGCAAGGACATCCCTACAATCTCTCTCTCTCTCGTTCTCACACTTTTGTCTGCTCCCGCTAGAGGTCACCACAGAGCATCATTCACATACTTATTTGGCATATGTTTAATGCCGGATGCCCCTCCTGACACAACCTACACTGAGACTGCACTCACTGACTCGTGCAAGGACATCCCTACGGTAGGCTGACATATACTCACCACCTCTGAATACTCGCTTTACAGAGAGATAACACAAAGGCAATAGGTTGCTTGGCAACATTTGTCAGTGCAGGGCGACCCAACTCACGCGAGAGCTTACAGCAGACCGACGCAAACACACAGGCATGCAAAGTAAACAGACAGGACTGTGTGGCATATTTGACCAGTCAGTGAGAACTGAGAAAAGAACATTGGGCTTTTGTGTGAGGTTGTTTCTGACGTTTTGTGTGAGCATTTCAATGAACAGTTCCATTAAAAATGAAAGGTCTGTTAACACCCTCACTCTCATGTTGTTCCAATGACTTTCTTTCATTTAGGCCCAGTTTTTCAAAAACTTTAATCTGGATCTAGATTGGGAAATGTCATATTTTGATATCCAGGTGGTAATTCTTATAACTTTTGTGCTGTTTTTTTTTTCCTGGAACGGATCACCCTGATCTAGATACAAAATTTACCAAATCCCTATTTCCAGAACTCAAAATGGGACTACATATCACAATGTTGGCTACTAGCTATGGGTCACTTTTTTAAATTAAAGAGACTGAAAGCAGCGCAATTAAAGGGATAGTTCACCCAAAAATAAACATTCTGTCATAATTTACTTACCCTCAGGTTGTTCCAAACCTGTATGAGTTTCTTTCTTCTGTTGAACACAAAAGAAGATATTTTGAAGAATGATGGTAACCAGACAGTTGACAGTAGCCATTGGGGGAAATAAATACTCTGGAAGGCAATGGCTACCATCAACGGTTTGGTTACCAACATTCTAAAATATAATATTGTTTGTGTTCAACAGAAGAAAGAAACTCATACAGGTTTGGAACAACATATGGGTGAGTAAATGATGATAGAATTTTTATTTTTGGGTGAACTAGGTCTATCCCTTTATATGATATAAACACCACCATCTATTTGCAATTTATTTTAAACGGTTAGGCCGCTCATCTGACCCACACCAGATAAATAAATGCAATGCAATAAAATACAACAAAATGCATGCAATAAGGGGTGCAATTGCTAAAAACTACCTCTGACTGGTTCATCTCATCATTATTTTTGAACGCTGGATCATTTTATGGGGACACAATCACAATCTCAATTGTTTTTTACTTTACTATATTGCAATGCTTAATAGATAACCTACAGCTGTGTTTAAACAAATGAAGTGCAAAATATAAATGTGTACATTTACTACATAAATAGAAACATTGCCATTTTTGACCATTTCTTTTTATTTTGTGCCTTAAATGAATCCCGAATCCTTCTGATGGGATCAAGATAATCCAGATTTTTGGGATCAAAAGTGTTTCAATCTTACTGAAGAGTTTTGAACAACACTGAGGGTTTGATCCAGATCAAAATCAAGATTGGATTACGTGATCTAATCCGATTTCAGAAGACTTTTTTTTCTTATGAACAAACCCTTTTTAAAGATTTAAGCCAGTCCGAAAACCAAAATCTGATTACATTTATTTTGAACAACTGGGCCTTAGAGACAGAGTGACAAAAGTTGCACTAAAAGTGGACATTCACTGAGGCTGTCAGTCATTAACATTCTGCATTACATTTATTTTTGTGCTACATGGAAGAACAAGTTATACTCGTTTATTATAATTTTGGGTGAACTAGCCTATCCCTTTAAATGACATTTAGCTTTCTGGAAGCACATGACATTTCTGAAAATATTTCATGTTCTTTTTTGCAAGAAGGTATCATAAAACTACTAATTAACTGGGTAACACTTTATTTCGATGGTCCACTTTGCAATTACATGTCGGTTACCTGAGTATTGGTAGACTGTCTACCTAATATCTGCTAACACTTTTATTTTGATGCACACCCAAAAGACATCCTGACTATAAGTAACTTTACATGTCAACTTATTCCATTTACCAAAACTTAACATAAAAGTCTACTAATACTCCAATGAGAGTTAGTTGACAAGCTTATAGTATGCAAACCATTACCTGATATCTCAAGTCACTTAGTACTGACTGATTCTCACCATTTTCAACCAGCAACAACACTATGTGTGGACTACAAAGCAAAAGGGAAGAAGAACCTGCCAAACCAGGTTCCTGGGCCTGCATAACTAAGGGGGGAAAGTGAAATGCAGCCTTTTAACATCACACATGCTTTCATTTTTTTTGTAACACTTTATTTTACAGTGACATTTTTACATACTGTATGTTACATGTAGTTACTATAATAACTATAAATTATGCATAATTACATGCAACTAACCACCAAACCAAACCCTAACCTGTAGTTAGTAGGCTACATGTAGTTACTTATCACTCAGTACTTAAATGTATAGGCTAATTCCAGTGTAACAATGACACCTTAAAATAAAGTGTAGGCCTAACCCTTTTTTACATAATTAACCAAATGTATGATGCTAGATCACACAAATTCTGCCCCTCTCCTCTAACAACAACTTAATAGGTACCGGTAATGTGAAAAGTATCATTGCTATTTTAAGATCAGCATGAAACATTGAATTAAAACATCAACATGTATGGATATACCACAGTAAAACATTAAGATTTATTTATTTTTAATTCAATAATTTGCTTGGAAGCATACACAATTACTTCCAAGGTAGAAATATATTATTCAACTTATATGTATAATTATTTGGTGGAACTGTTCAAAATGCTAATGACTAGGGAAAGTGACAATAGAAATGCTATTATTGACTATAGATTGGTATTGACAGATAATTAAACAGGACTAACTTGTCAAGACCCTTACAATAGACCTAACCATTAGGCCTACTTGGGGTTAAGGGACACAGACCAGACATAGATCTTACTTTTGTGACATCAAGAGTTTGATATTTAATGGACTGAACAGAAGATATATTATTTTACTTCTCAATATGCCATAAAATAAATAATAATGCAGTGAATACTCTTTATTCAGTTAGATCTTATTTGATTAGGTTTCTGTTTAATTCCCTGTTCCAAATTATGAATATAAAACCGCAATACATTACCAAGCTTTCAGATATTTTCAGTCTGTCCATTTCAACTTTTTAATCAAGATTAGCCCATGAATGCATGCCTGGTACTGATATGATCCCAATTTAATTATTGATGTGATTTGTATTGTATAGTAGGGCCTAATGTCTCAGCATATATATATTTTTTCTTGCAAAGAATAGAGAAAGATAGTTTGTTTGTAGTTTGCTAAATCTAAAGGAATCGTAAAAAAACAAAATCTATGGCATAAATAAATCCAACTACTGCGTTTTACTTTGATAGTTTACGTCATCCCATTTATTTTGACTCTGACAGTGTACAAGATCATCACACATCATATAGTCCTGTCAGATAATCCTGGAAGCAGTCTAGAATTAATAATCACTGTCAAAAGAATAACATATGTTCATATCACGTGGTGAACATTGGTGTTCTTATCATTTTGTAGGTAGCTTATGGACAGGTCCCCGGATGACGTTGTGTCAAATACAAACTGGTCTTGCCAGTTGTTGAAAACCTAGGCTATTGTTTCGTTTCAGCAAGTTTGAGTTTAACACTTTAAATAAATAAACACACTTGAATGTTATAACGTCCGACATTTTTGGAAACACGCTACAACTGCAAGAGTGTAGATGAGAAAGTGCCTACGCAAGCTGTGTTTGTAATCGTGCATCCACATAATGTAGGCTATTCTGCTGGTTCGAGTGTACCATATCATGTCGTAAAATAGTCATTGCTAGCACAGTATCCACATAAGAACGCTAAGTTAACCATTAGCATCGTAACAAGATATGAACTATAGGTTGCCATACCTGCTGTTTTTCGAAATGATCTCTCTCGCCTCCTAACATCGTTTCCGTCCTTTTGCTTTTAACTCGCGAAGGCACCTGTCGTATTGAATTCATCCTTTATGGTGCTCTCGGGGTTTGTGGTTAACAAACAGTTCCCTATCCTATCGTGTTATGCTCCAAAGTATGCGTCGTTAGACAATCCAGTCTGGCTGTGTGGGTTATTTTCTAGCGTGTTGTGACGCTAAGTAGGACATGGAGGAAAAACCTGTTCTGGCTTCGTGGCTCGCCGGTTTGAGTCGTACAACAGCATTGCTGTCTGTGGGAGGAGTAATAATGCACGTTTTAATAACGCCTAACATTTGGTCAAAAGAGTTCACATAATATAAAATGCTACCTTTGCGTTATACGCGCTACAGTATACAGTACACCCAATCTGAAACTTACAATTCAGCTTCTATTTCTATTTAGAAGACACATGGGTTCCAGCAGGTCTGGTTCATTTGTTATCAAAAAGTTAATGAATAAGGAAAATAAAGAGTTCATAATCAAAGTGATAAAATGGAGGCCTTTTGCAAAAATAAAGGCTACTTTCAAAGTCACAAAATAAAGAAAAAATCTGGTACAAAATACAATTTTTGATCAACAGGTGAGTATGTTGAACCAAACAATACCATTTACCATTCATACTGTTATACCAGACCTTCAGTTTAAGCTTTATTTCATGAGTTATTTATCCCAAGACCAAGAAAATGCCAAGCTAGTCAGAGCTGGCAAAAGCTATGAGAAGAGTGACTGTTTTAGCCACCATGAAATCAAAATTGGCTTTTTATTTAATTTTATGGAATATTGCAGTATCCAGCCTCATTTATCCATGCATAACAGGGCTGTGCGCAAACAATGGTTTATTGTTTAGAATTTTGTCAAATAATTGAAATGTTTTAATCTAAAAAAAAATAATTGCAGAATATATAAACGGCTTACACTTCCAGATTGATTCAGCTGTGCTGTATAGAGACTGTGTGTTTGTGTACCACTGTGTGTTTAATCTGCATCAAGCTCAATAGATGTTAGATGTGAGATTTGGTGACATTTTATATTAGGTGTCTACTGTATAACTACTAGCCTATGTACTGACATTTAAATGTATCACTTGATACAATGCATTTATTATGTACAAATATGTTTTTACATAGTACTTATATATATATATATATAAACTGCATATAATTACATATTACACAATTGTACATTGCCCTTACACCTTAACCCACCCTTAAACCTAGCCATACCACCAAACCTGTCCCACCCGTTTACCACCTCTATAGCACCTAGTCTTTTGCAATACATCAACACAATAAGTACATTGACCTTATTTATTTGATGCAAGTAGATAGCAGGTAAAGACACCTAATATAATGTGTGACCAATTAGATCACCTTTATGGTCACTTATCACAAGAAAAGGAGTAAAACAAGGAGCCACTATTTGCATTAATAGCATTGAACTAATATTTACAAAATAACTAACAAAATAACAGCTAGAACGTGAGATTTACTACATCAATGGCCATAGGGATATCTCTTGCTTTAGACTCCTCTACTACCTCCTAAAAGGGAGGGAAAAAATGTTATCCAAAATAAATCAAAATGAAATGTCATCCAAAAAAATTTGGTAAATCCAATAAACAAACAATTCCGTCACTTCACTAGAACTGCCCTGTTTATACATTTCTTTATGGTAGTCTATCAGCACTCTGTTTTTCAAAGGCTCTGGTCCAAACCAGCCATGACAGCGATACGTGACGAGGGATGCTCTTGGTCCTTTTTAAAAAAAATGCTCCATAAACACTTCCATATTTTCGCAAAAAGTGATAGTAATTTTTATTTAAATCAGCTGTCTACATACACAATGGTGTTTATATCCACAAAACATGAGTACTGAAATACTATTAAGTAACAATATACAATGTAAAATATGCAAGCAGATAACATTTTACTAGTGCAGTCTTGCAATCAGAGTGAAAATACTGCATTACTGCCCACAGATTACAAATAATGTTTTTATCTTATGCCGATGTTTGAGCACCCCTAGATTCCAGTGCCTTTTCCAAAAATACCTGAAGGACAAAACAAAAATTAAACGAGAACCACAATAAACATTCAATACAAATAAAATGCAATTATGTAATTTAAAAATATATATATTTTAATCTGTATTACCCTGACAGGATCAGAGAGAGTGTCGTTCACAGGTGCTGTTTGTCCTCCTTTCATCTCTCTGGATTTCAGATATTCGTGGGCAAAGGAAATAGCCTCTTCTTCACTATTCAAAGGAAAATAAGGACAGTGAAAGATTCAGTGAAAATACTATTTTTTTTATTCAACTTGGTGTTAGAAACACAAATGAACTTGTTTGACTGATTAAGATTAGGAACACCTATCTAATAAAAACACCTCCATCATTAAAGCTACTCAATGTAACTTCTGGCCCTCTAGCGTTTGAAGCATAAAACTGCAAGTTACTTGTGAAGAAACATTTTTGGAAATTACGTGAGTAACAGTGGATATAAAAAATCTCCAGCTAAAACAGTGTAAGACTGGAGAAACTGGAAAAACTGGGAGAGAGGGCTACTCTCTCTGAAACACAAAGGAAATTAACATTTGAACACTCTTGCATAAGCATCCGAGACGCCTCACCCTTACAGTCTCCTCATCTCCTCTCTCATGCGGAGATCACCTGAAATTCACCCACAAATCTATATGGTTTAATGTGAACAATTGTCCAACAACACTATACATGTTTGCGATCATTTGAAATTTCTCAGTGCGACTGGTACAATTGTCTCATCCCCACAGAAGATGCACCAAAATGTTGGTCGCTGAAAATGGCATTTTCGGTTTTTGGCTGAAAAGAGGAAAAAAAAGGCAGAAAATATGCCGCCCCTCCGTGTTTAGCGATCAGCGATCTCGCACGGCATGTTTTGTAACTTCGCAAGAGGCTCTGCTTTTCCGCTCCGTGTGTTCGCCGCGCTCTTTGTTCTGTGTGCGTGCGCTGCGTTCTCATATTAGTGTGTGTGCGCTGTGTTCTCAGTTCAGTGTGTGCGCGCTGCGTTCTCTGCTCAATGCTCCGCTCCGTGTGTCGCTCACAGTCCAAACACTTCACTCATGTACCGATCACGCTCACCGGAAAAGCAAAGTCCGCTCAAATAACGTGCCGACATGAAATGTCTCTGTAGTAGACTTGTTTCTGTTTGCAACAGACTGATACTGTGCTGTAGCCGTGCTGGACAACACTGGTAAAATGACGCTACCCTCTCGGTCACTGATCCACTCCCTGCTACTGTATATGCTCACATGCTCTGATAATAATAGCTTTGTAGGACTACACTTTATTTTGATAATTGGTCAAAAAAATAAATCTGTTCAAATCTGTTGTAATAATACATTGATCTTTAAATATTATTATATATTACAAAGAACCAAAATCTTTTAACATGTTATATCTTGATTGTTACTACTCAAACCAAAAAAGAACAACATGACAAATGAAACTGACACGCATCAAATCAAATATAAATACTGATTATGTATTGAAAGAGGTTACTTTCCCTAAACAGCATCTTTGTGGGAATGTTTAACTTCTGAATAACTGTTACTCATTTGGGAAAAAAGCCTAGAATAAAGTATGAAATGTAAAGGTAAAAAATATCTAAATTTGAAGCGGGGGTCGGCAACCTACAGTATGGCACTCAATCACAGAAGAATGTGCATACTAGTTTGTCAGAAACACTGCATGCTTGAAACTCTCACGTTTTAAATGTAGTTATAGCTCCTAACTTAAAACAGGCTCTGTGACTAAAAATCAATAATATTATACTAAAGATTATCACTCTATCTGATCTCAGAGAACTTCAGATAGTTCACTCCAGAATTAAAATTTCCTGATAATTTACTCACCCCCATGTCATCCAAGATGTCCATGTCTTTCTTTCTTCAAGAAATTAAGGTTTTTGGGGAAAACATAACAGGATTTTTCTCCATATAGTGACTTCACTGGAGATCAATGGTTTGAAGGTCCAAATTGCAGTTTCTTTATATAGTTTAAAGTTTATATACTTTTTAACCATAAATGCTCGTCTATCACTAGCTCTGCGATGTACGTCCACGACTTCACGCATTACGTGGTCACGTTGGAAAGGTCACACGTGAGGTAGGCCGAATGATGTACAGTAGGGTGAAAAACTCCATCTCATTTTCTCCAACGTCAAAATTGTTCGACATCATTGTTTTAATTTTTTTTGTAAGAGCGTTTGACTTAGTCTTTGCACGTTCGCTTTGTAAACACTGGGTCGGTACTTCCGCCTACATCACGCGTTGCTCCCCGTTGAAGTTCACTATATAGAGAAATATCCTGGAATGTTTTCCTTCATTTCTTTTCAACTGAACAAAGAAAGACATGAACATCTGGGATGACATGGTGGTGAGTAAATTATGAGTAAACGAACAAATCCTTTAATTGTTGCAGTGTTTGTATTAATACTTCCCGATCACTCTGATAAGCTTTATTTTGCAATACTGACCAGCTGACTGTACATTATTCCTTGTAAATCTGTTACGTAGAACAGCTTCAACAGTAAAAAAAAAATAATAATAATTTTTTAACTTAGCAAACTCATGACCTGAATCAGAAAAATCAACTAACCCCTTTTGCTCCACAAGGCAGTCCAGCAGCTCCTGCACTAGTTTAGAGAGACCCTTCGAGATCAGGTGCCTCTTCAAATAAGTGAAGTGTTTGGTCTTCATCAACGTCTGGGACTTGCCATTTTCACAAAGGAATGTGAACACCGTGTCTCTAATCTAGAGCAAATAAAAATGAATTAAAATATACAACTGAAGTACTGTGAAAAGATTTGTTTAACAATAAGACAAGGAATAACCTGTGAAGGAATGCCGGCTAACTCTCCAGTGGTCATGCTTTCCTCTATCTGATCCAGAATGAGCGTAGGGTTACAGGACAACAGGAAGCTCTATTGTTTAAAACATACAAAACATTGTTTTAGTACAAACTGAAAATCAAACTCATTCAGATCACAGATCAGTGAAACAGGAAAGCTTGTATACATTCAAAATAAAAATCACAATACTTTATTTTAAGGTGACAGTTACACGTTACATGTACTTACTATAGTAGTAATAATAGTAAATTATGCATAATTACAAGCAACTTACCCTAAACCAAACCCCAAAATTAGTAAGTACATGTTGTTAATTCATATTACTCAGTGCCTGTTTGTGCAATTAAAATTAAAGGAAGAAAAAAATATATATCATTAATTACTTGCCCTCATAGTATACCAAACTCACAAAACTCAGCACTTTTATTTTGCAAAGCATAAAATAGATACAGTATGTGCAGAATGTCCAATAAACTCTTTTCCATTCAACAAAGGTAAACAAAAGGTATGATGTTATTAGTGTTTAATTTTTGGGTTGTAAAGCATTAATCTCCGTAAAACTGCTTTGGAACAATATTGTGAAAAGTGTTAAACAAATGTTTCTCTTACTGTATACACTATGCATCTAACATCACATAGTGGGCAGAACTTAAAGTGAATATTTAGATATTTTAATAATTCACTTTTAAATTTAAAAATAAATAAAATATACTTAGCAAAATTCTGATTCACAAGCAAATATCTGAACTTTTAATGAATCCTTTAAAGATTAGTCTGATAAAAGCTTCACTACATGAAGAGCTGTTACTGAATCAAAATCTGACTCCCTTGCAGACATATCTGTCTTGAAATTAAGTCTTGGGTACTTAATGAAACTTCAGAAATGATAAGAGTATATATACATATATATATATATATATATCAATCAACAGTCGAAGTCAAGTTTACATACACCTTCCAGAAAATGCAAAATGTTATTTAAAAATAAATAAATAAGGATCATAAAAAAAATCATAACAATTTTTTTTTAATCGCTTTGATACAATTTTCACAAGCAAATGGTACATTTTCAAAACTTTTAGTTCTAATCTCATAACAGATAATCAAAAACGCACTTTAAAAACAAATGTCAGCATAATTTCAATTACCGGTATGTTTCAATTAACTCTTTCCCTGCCAGCGTTTTTTTTTTTTGCCAGCAATTGCCAGTGTTTTAGCCATTTTCACAAAATGTTCATGTCCCCCACAGTATTTTGTTGTATGCATATCTGAACATGCAATATATCAAAAGGAATGACAGACCCTCTAGTTTTAAACAAACAAACAAAGAAAACAGTTTTATTCTAGCTTCATGCATTCTTTTTTATCAACACTTGAGGGGGTTTCATAAAAAAGCTAAATTGAGTAAAAAGCTGAGAAAATCACTTTTTTTATTTTCTTTTTTTCTCAAAGACTACGTCCAGATAGGATTCAGAATGATGATCAAAACAAATATGGAGTAGATCGAGTCAATCAACACAAAGCTTCACAGTCCTAACCACTAACCGTCCTGGGTCGACATTTCACTCGGTAACATTAGGCCGCTTTGATTTATATGCTGTTTATTGTTGAAGATCGCATTCTTTTTCATATGCATCTGCTTACATATGAGGCCGCTTGTTTCTGCTTCTTTGCCTGTGTTTTGATCTGGAGATACTGTACTCGTTCAGGAGATGTGTAATAGCGCCCCTGTCCCCTACAGGGAAAGCCGTAAATTTTGCTTGTAAAAATAGTATCAAGGCAATTGAAAAAAACTAAATTCAATTTTATGATCCCTCTTATTGTTATGAATTGTGAACCTACTTGAATCTGTGGTTCCTTCTTTTTGACACAAGGTATGAGCAAGAGTGTGCCCAAAGAGAAGGCCTGCAGACTGAACTGAGAAAACCGTTTGGCAATGGCAACCAGATCCAAAGTGAATAAAAATGGACATCTAAAAGAAATAAAAACAAAAGGAGAGAAATGGTCATCTTTGAGTTAAAGAGCCCCTAAAGGGACGTGGTGGTGGTGGAAACAATTGGGATGGGATAAAGAATATTTTTCAAAGCTTTGCGTTCTCTTGCAAACCATTTGCGTTCCCCTGAGAAACTTTGCGTTTTCTGGCTAAGAATATTCGCCTTCTCTCACACAACTTTTGCGTTCTCTCACAAATCTTGTGAATTCGGACAAACACTTCCTGTTTAATGGAACTTCTCGGATCAATAGCTTGTGAGCTAAATGTTGTTAAAACACAAATGATACCTCTTTCCAATCATAGTAATGTAGACAACAAGCTACAACCTAATTTTCCTCAAAACGAGCCTTATAATATCTCTATGAGCAGCCGGCTAGGATACAAGAATAATAATTATACATTTTATTTAAAGGAACACTCCACTTTTTTTGGAAATAGGCTCATTTTCCAACTCCCCTAGAGTTGAACAATTGAGTTTTACCGTTTTCGAAATCCATTCAGCCGATCTCCGGGTCTGACGGTAGCACTTTTAGCATAGCTTAGCATAGATTATTGAATCTGATTAGACCGTTAGCATCTCTCTCAAAAAATTACGAAAGAGTTTTGATATTTTTCCTATTTAAAACTCGACTCTTCTGTAGTTACATTGTGTGTACTAAGACCGACAGAAAATGAAAAGTTGTGATTTTCTAGGCCAATATGACTAGGAACTATACTCTCAGCATGCTCCGTATACTCTACGGCAGCAGTTCCTTGATTATTACGCAGGAATGAGAGTATAGTTCCTAGTCATATTGGCCTAGAAAATCGCATCTTTTCATTTTCTGTCGGTCAAAATGCAAAAAAATAAAGATTCTGTCAGTTAATTAGGAAGGAGGAACGGGGGAGCACCTTCTGCCCAATCCCACCAAGCCAAAAGCCGTTGTGCACATGTAAGAAAGCTGTTGCCATTGTGTTCAGTTATTACAATAAGAGCAGACAAAGAACAATACAATTTTAAGTGATAAACCTACCCTAATAATAACTTCACTAATAAGCTATGGCTTACAATACATTAGCCCCACCCAATACTAATACTTTCTGTTTTGATCAAACAGACCCTTGAACTGAAGACTTACTTTAGAAGCAGGACAAATGTCTGATACATAACTTCATGCTGTTGAGGACTGAGAGGAAGAGAGGCTGTAAAATAATCAAACAGACAAACAGTGAAAAGCATTTAAGTAATAAAAATGTATATGCAACATTACAGAGAAACATCTACGGTTAGTATTTCCATTTTCACCTGTCAAGAAAGGGGCTTGAATCACACTTCGCCATATCCTGGAAAGACTTTGCCCCTGCAGGAAAATAATATATATATATTATATATATATATATTTGCAGTTTCGTGTTAAATTGACCTAAATCAGAAGCGTCAAAGACACTACCCATGGAGGAGCCCAATCCAGCAATTTCTATTTTATAATGTTTCCTGAGGTGCAATTATAATGTTGGATTTTTACATAAAAAACTGTGATAATTTAGGAATAAAGGCCCTTTTCTAAACTGATTTTAGCCCTCTGATTTAAATATTTCTCATTAAAAGGGTGTGTTTTCTTTAAGACTTTGGTTTAAGGCCTCTGCTATGAATGGGTACATTTTTTAATATGATAAAAGTATGTGGCTTGAGGTAAAAATAAACACACAGTGAAACGTGTTCTGAAGCGATGTAAGTACTAGAAGTTACGGCTCATTCAAGAAGATACGGTATTCTGTAATTCCAATTTATTTTTTTTTTTTTGCATGAGCTTAACAACACACTTATGTTACGTCTCACACCTATTGTTTTGCTTCAGAAGACATTGATTTATCCACTTGGTTCAGATGGATTACCATCATGATGGCGCATCAACATTTGGGAAGCAATTCACTTGCATTATATGGACTTTTCTAAAAAGATTGTTTCTGAGGAGTTCATCTGAAGAAAGTAAGAAACATACATCTGGGATGGATTGAGGGTTAAAAAATATATAAATTTCTTGGGTAAAGTATATGTATCAGGAAGGGCGTTGGCTTTCAGGGCAATCTAATGTTAAGGAACTCTAAAATCTCCTAAAACTAAAATCTGCCATCTCTAAGGTTTTCGAGAATGCTATACATGCTTTTATTTCATTCTGTCTGGACTACTGCAAGGCATTAGTCAGTTCTCTCTATCTCGCTTACAGTTTAAGCAAAATGCTGCTGCAAGACTTCTAACAAGACGATGGACCATTTTACACTTGTGACCTCTTTACACCAGCAACTGATGAAATATAGATTCCAATACAGTAATACAATATGCTGTTATTTGTATTTAAATCTTGTTTTATTGTCATTGTGTTGAGCATGTTGTGGCCCACAATAAATAATATTTTAGTTTGGCCCTTGCACTAAAATGAGTCTGACACCCCTGATCTAAATAAAAACAAAGGTTAGGGAAATGATCACCTCTAAAAGGCTGGGCACTGCAATGAGAGCTTCGAGAACCTTCTGCAAGTAGCTTGTCTATAGAAGGAAAAAGAAGAAACATTTTCTGAAATTTACAACAGCAATGAACACAAGGAGGCAGCAATGCACCATCCACCTAAACAAACACCACATGAATCAGCCAGCTTTAGGTATAGTGTTCAAACGCAGTAAAAAACATGACTAATCGTCTAAATGACAGGATTCATAGTTCACATGCACAATTTTCGTGGGTTTTTCCAATATCAAAAATATCATGGCCATTGTTTCAGGATGCAGTGTTTGTGCACAAGTACACATATTACGTGTATGTGACTTACCATATTGAACGACACAAGTTTTTGCAAGACACTGTTCCACAGCTGCAAGTCATAAACCTCATACTCCAAACAAAGATCTGCCACAAGACGGACAGCCTGGAAAAAATTATGAAAAATGTATGCAGATTATGCTTTTGTGGAATTGTGAGATAATCTGCATGACAATAAAGATATACATAAAACACATACAGTACATAAAGCTTTAACTGATATTTATTTATATATATATATATTTAGGGATGAAAAATCAGGATCAGGTTCAGGATTTTTGCAGCCAATACCGATTTTTTGTCATGGTGATCGACCGATACCGATTCCGCTTAATATAAGACAAAGATAAATACAAACAAAATGGAGAAAATGAAGCAGTCTGATGCAGCCCACAAGGTTTATTTAAACATTGTCCAATAGTACCGGTAAACTGTGGAGGACAAAATAAACATTTAATCTCCTAAAATGGAGAAGTCTGATGTAACGTAAACATTGTCCACAATTAAGTCTGAGCAGGAAAAAAAAGGAATGGGTATTTCAAGCAAAAATAATATTCGAAAATCGCTGGGTATTATTCGAATACATGCATGTACAGGCCACACACACGCGAGAAAAGCAGAGCAGTGTGACGCTTAGGCTAAATATAACTTTAAAAACTTAAAGATACGTTTCATATTTGTTTAAATAATATAATGTTATTTTTTAAAATGTCATCTATGTTGATTATATGAAAAGGAAACCGCATGAGATGAGAAAGATAGGATAATAAGATGCCCAATATATCAGGAGACATTTGGAGTGGGTCAGAAATTATTTTGACCACTTTATCAAATTTTGTTTTGTAGAAAGCCATTTTTTTAAGTGAATTTTGTTTTGTATAAATTGTATCTTAATTTAAATCAATGTTTCATCAACCAATTGCCTGGATTTAATAAATAAGAAGCAAATATAGCAGAAAATGTCAAGACACTCAGCGTATAGGCTACTTAACTCACAGACCTGAGAAATATATCTCATAGAAAGCTTGACATGTCTTTAAAAAATATATATTTAAATCGAAAAGAAACGAACGAGGCCTTATGTATGCTAATCCGTATGAAGTGTGCATTTCTCTCTAAAGCGCGTTCACTACTGCGAAGATGGAGTCGGCATCGCCAACTTTATCTTTGTAGCTAGAAAACACTAGTTTATTAATAAACAATTAAAATGTATCATGCTGCATAATTAGGGGTGTAACAATATATCGTGCCACAATATATCGCAATACAAAAATGCAACAATACGTATCGTGGATAGTGACAATATGTATCGTGGATAGTTCACCCAAAATAGAAATTACTGTATAAGAAAAAAATCATGTTTTCAGAGTTTTAGTGTCAGTACTACATTAAACTACTATATAATGTTGATTATAATGTATAATAATGCAATGGTCAGCTTCAGAATCATGAATATTTTTATTCTGGTGTCACCATTGTCCTTGAATTACAAGCACCAAGTCCAAACCTGTTCATTTAAACCCACAATGTAATTTCAAAGTTAGCATTTTAATCAACAGTACATTTTTTGTTAACCTTTTATCATATGTCTTGGGAGTATCGCAATAATATCGTATCGTGAGTTCAGTATCGTGATATATATCGAATCGTGAAATGAAGGTATCGTTACACCCCTATGCATAATCATTACTTTTGCCGGTTATTTGTGGCAAGCTTTATGCATGCGCTTGAGATGCGGAATAGGCAATATATTATGCCGACGATAACACTTAGTATTCTCTCCCATATATTTAAGTAATTAAATTACTATAAATATGCAATTAGAGTAATGGCTTAAATTAACTACTACTACTACTTTACATATTCTCTACATATGTCCCATATTTTCTAACCAGCACGTCACTGCGGGCATTCTGAGCGTGCGGCGCTGAGTCTTCATAAAGATGCTCTCCGCTTTTTCTGCATTCTGGGAAGACAGTCTATTCCTGTTTTCATCCAAAACATGTCCTGAATAAACCGCTCACTATCAACACTCGTCGATGGAGCACTAAGGTAGACTCCTGCTGCCTTTTTTGCAGTTGTCAGTTTTTCGTACTCGATACGTCTCGCCGTGGGTCGTCCTTAATGCCGAATCAGGTTTGTCGTATTAAATGTTTGGGACAATGCTCCTCCACGTGAGATTTCTTTGTAACATTCATGGCAAATAGTGAATTCTTCATTGTTTCTCGAAACATAATAGTAATTCTACACCGATGACATGACATGTCCTCACGTGTTGACGTCATCAAATTGTGATCGGTTTCTGAGATCGGCCAAGTTTACCGAGTACCGATCGGGTCATAAAATGTGATTATCGGCCAATACCGATCTCCGGCCGATCGATCAGAGCATCCCTATTTTTTAGTGTTTACATGTTTTACAATAGTTCCAACAACACTCAAAAATAGCAATGCCACAGTGTTCATACTCTTCAGACCATCAAACTATAAATGGATTACTAACAGTTTTCTCTGCTCATTAAATTGGATAGGAGAAAGTATTTCTGGCGATTTCTATTTAAATGTATTTTAGTGCTCAAAAAATATTATAATTTCTATAATCAATGTTGAAAACTTCAATTTATTTTTTCTAGAGTTCTTTGGTAAATTTTGGTAACGGTCAATTTTTATCAATTTATTGCATCCCTGCTGAATAGAAGTATTCATTTCTTAAAAAGAACCAAACAAAAAGACAAGCTAACAAAATAATCTTACTGATTTCAAACTTTTTTTTTACTTTTTTTCAAAACTGTAGTAAGAACTGACAGAACTTGTCTGTTGAAGTGAGGAGTTTCAATATCAGTTGCAATATCTACCTGAGGTTCGTTGTTGTGGTTCTTCCATAAACCCTTGATCATGCCTTCTTTTGGGCTGCTGATGAACATTTCCAAGGTATAGGGAATGTTCAGGGCTTCCATCTGGGCAAGGTACATGTAACACTTCAAATAATATCTGTGAAAACATCAATATATGGTCATTAATGCTGCAAATTCATCAACCTTGATTAAAATAAAATGGCAAAAAGTTTTTTTTGCATTAACACTTGGACAAATAAAATGCTTACAGTTCTATTCTTATTAAAATTGCACGCAAACAACTGAAATCATTTAATTTAATAATATATTCTAGATGCTGCTCACATGATTTTGCTACTAGGCCGGTTGGAAAGTGCCTCCAAAGTGTTAGCATCTGCTAAGCGAGTGAGACAGATCAACGCACGGCTACGATGTTCAAAGGTCAGACGAAGGCCCGATCCTCCCAGGGGCTGAAAAGATGAACAAATGTAAAGCATGTCAGACCTTTACTTTCCCTGCCAACAAACATACCACTAATTACTTTACGAGGCAAGTAAAAATAAACATTTATTTTGCTGGAAAACTATGGCGTTCATACAAAACACTTTGTTGAAAACGAAGGCATGGCTGCCATTCGCTCCCTGATTGGGTCTTCTGGATCACTGCATATTCTTCCCTGATTCATCAAGCCCGTGTCCTATGATCATTACGCTACTGGAACACGACAATAAGAGGCCAGAGCCGTCGCTCTTAACAGCTCTGTAACGGAACTGCAAGCTTTGCTGACCTTTTTAGCACCAGTTGTGCAGTTAAACTTGGAGTAAGAGTTTTAAAAAGAGTAATCGGCAACTGTTTACACTTGTACATGCATGCCCAGTGTGCATGAATGGTCATGTGACATGCATTTTCAGGTGTATAGTGTGGACGAAGATCTTTTCTGAAATGCAGTGGAAACGCCAGTATGGACGAGGATTGTTTTCATTTTAAAATGCCATGTTAAAACGAAAACGCACTAGTATAAACAGGGCCTGATGCCCAGGTTTCTGTTGAGGGTGAAAAGTTCTACTTACCCACGTTTGTGCTGTCAGGATGGGACTGAGCAAGCGAGCGCTTATATCCATGGGGTGCATCTGCAGCAAATAAACAACTCTGCAGTATAAAGAGAATGAGAGGAAATGAAACGCGGGGAAGAGAAAGACTTCTAACCATGTTACAGAAACATGTTTACTCCATTTGGTAATGTTACACGGTAAAATCTTTTTGTATTTTGTTAGTACCTCATGAGATCAGGGTCGTCATTTATATCAGTCACATAGTCCTGCTGATGTATGTCCTATAGAAAAGGAGGTATGAATTTAAATCTAGTTTAATAATGCACCCTCATACTAAGTATGTTTACATGTGTAGATATAATCAAACTACAGTCAAAGTTTGCTGTACTACTAATGCAATGTGTTGGTCTCTCAAAAGACTTTGCAGAATTTGCAGTGTGTCTGATATATTTTACACACCTTGCCATTAGACTGCCCTGTTTGGCACAACCATTTCTCCAAAAGAATGTTCCGGATCTTTAGAAGATCGACTCCATTGATGGAGGCAATATCCTTGGCCACGCTGTGAATATCTGTCCAGTTTCAGAGAGAGGTGGCAGAATAAATATCCAAGCACACATACATTACACAATTTTTGGGGTTGTTAAGATTCCATAATGTTTTTGAAAGTTTCTTATTTTCAAGATTCTTTGATGAATAGAATGTTCGAAAGAACTTAGTCAAGACTTTAACATGTCACTAGGTTACTGTCACTTTTGATAAATAAAATAGAGCAAATAATGCAAGATCAAATTGATCTTATAGCACAGATATACTATACTCCTTATCCTTACCAGGGTAAGTCATCCCAGCAGGGTTTTTCATATGGTCCACCACTGAGCTATGCTCAAAGAGAGCTACAATAAGGCGGCCAGGCAGGCCTGTGAGCTTGAGGAGCTCTGGGGAGCTGAGCTGAGATGAAAGGAGAGCGTTCTCTGTGGCCGAGCGCTGATATTGCAACTGCAGTTTAGAGATGAGTGCCTCACCTCGAGCCTGCAAATTTTCCTGGCAAATGATCCAAACAAGACAGAATCAAGAAGAGAGAGGGATAGAGTAATGAAGAATAGGGGCAGGCAGAGATTTGTGAAATAAATGTGGTTAACAAGTCCTCACTAATAAAACTAAAGGAATCCATTTTTATTGACAAGGTGTCATTGCACAATACAACACAGTATAGTCAACCAAAATGCAAAGCCATGGCGGTAAATACATCCTTGCTCATTCCTCAAATACCTGCCAGTATGCCAATATAAAATAATGATTTAAATTTTGAGCTGTCAGGTAAAAAAATTGGGAAATTCCTTCAATCATTCCTACGTGTTTATGTTATTTCTTTAAACTGAACAGCTTCTACTTTGCGTGAAAACGGTTCCACAGAAGAAAGTAAGTCACAATTTCAGAATGACACGAGGGTGAGCAAATGCAATTTTTTGTTTCTTTAGGTGGAGTATTCTTTTAAGTGAATTTTAAACAGTATTTAAACAGTAGCAACACAAGTTCCCAGTTCATTTTTAAAGATAAAGGCACTGCAAACTGTAACAACATTTAATGCACCTACATAACAAAAATGTACTCACAGAGTTATTATTATTACTTTTTAGGGCTGTTGATTTAAACAATGAATCATGATTTCAACCATTAACATTAACCTTTTCAAACCAATCTGTCCAGTGACAGAGTCCATTTATGAATGAATTTGAGAAGATGCAAAGAGAAGTACTTTTCTCCATCAGTAACTGATAAGCATTTGCTTGTTGGAACTCTTATTCAAGTTGTTTAAAATCATACAGAACACAATGAAACCGCTGCATGAATGCATATGATACAGCAGCATACATTGAATTTGCTCATATCTAGTGAAAGCCTCTGATGGCTTTTTATTATTATGCAATAGAATACAAGCAGGAATGTAGAGGTGACAGAGAGGGAGAAGGATCGATATATGATTCAGGTCAGACTTTGAATACTCAAACTTTTGATTTGTTCGAGGCTGTTTTTATTTATTTACTGTAACCACTTTGCAGCAAACTATTTTCATAATTTCATTATTGTGGTGTTGTCCAGAGCTCCTACCCCAGATTTACCTGCCCCTAAACATCATATACAAAAAGTGAAGTGTGTTTGGTTGTCGATTAGAAGCACTTTCCCTGTCTAATAACTGCTCTGTTTTGGCAACACCTAAATCAGCCTTGGGAGATCCATTAAATCAGCCAATTCAGCAGCATGAAAATAACTCAAGTGATCAATCAATCATTTTATGAAAGTCTTTTTTGCAAACATTTGTTTTTAAAAATAAATCTTTGAATGCCTACTCCCTACCCATATTTGAATCTTAATTAAATATTCATATTGCCTTGTGGTGCCATCCCAAAGAGGCACAAAAATAACTTTTACTGACTTTTGCCTTAACTGTTCCCTGCTTGTGGAATGAGTTTTTAGCCACTCTCAAGAAACGGCTAAAGACGCATCTTTTTCACTTAACTCGTTAATACCAACACTTAGTATTCTACTATATTTATATTATTCAGTTAAAAAAACAAGCATGTACTGTGCTAGACTAATTGGGACTAGTCACAGCACTTGCCTATTGTTGATGTGTTGCTTATTTTGTTCTCCCCATTTGTAAATTGATTTGGATAAAGGCATCTGCTAAATGGTTAAACGTAAATGTTAAATATTGTGTTGCTTGGAAAAGGCACTATGTAAATAAATCTAATCCTTCATTGTTGTCACGCTTCACATCAAAATGTGCAAAATCTTAAAAGTATATGTAGTCACAAAACCAGCACACTCGACAAAATCTGATCACAAGAGGCTACTGGAGATGCATTAATATCAGGTGTACTTAATGTCTTTAAACTGACCACTTGTGATCAAATCAAGTTTTGTCTTCCCTTGGAAAGTGGGTTGGTTTTAACAGATGAGCCATGTTTCATGTTCATGTCCTCCAAACAATATATTTAGATTTTCTTTGAGAAGCCAACATACCTCCAGAGCATCAGACTTCTGCAACTTGTGTACGAGTTCCAAGCTGAACTTTAAGAAATCAGTCTTTTCTGCCCCTGAAATAAAATAATAATAATGAAAAGTAAAAAAAATAAATCAAATGTGATACACAGCACTGTCCAACCAATTTTCTTATTTATTCTTTTTTATTACAATGCCTCTCCTCAAGTCTACTACAGCAGCATCAGGCACCAACGTATACATTGGAAAACAGTCCGTCAATAACATTGGTCTGTTCCTCACATAAAGCTATTGTATTTCTTCAGAAGACTTGCGACATAATGTGCAAGTCACATGAACTACTTTCATGTAAATTTTTGGTCATTTTTGGAGCTTTACACCATTTACCAACATTAATTTTCATTGTACGGGGTATGTAAAAGAGAAACCTGAACAAGACAGGCTTTATTAAATAAATAAAATAAGTGTTGAAGGGATCGAGTGCTGTCATACCACAGACTCACCTGCAGGAAGGTCCTGAGCAATTTTATGGATTGTGGCTGCAGCAAGTTCCAGATTTTGAATGCACAGTGCATGTTTAAAGATACTCTGAGTCACACTGGACGACTCTTTGCTGGGACCAAGATGCTGGTTTTTCTTGGACTGATCCATTAGCAAAGGCAAAAGATTCTTCTTGAACACATGGTTCACAGCTAAAACATACAGCTTATCAAGATTAAGCTGGGAAAAAAGCAAAACAGAAAAAATACTGTAATTATCTCCTGTAAAAGTAGCAGTTGTTCACATAACTACTTCACATAACTCTTGCTCTTATGAATGTCAGGTATATGTTTTTAAAAACTGCACCAATATTGTTGGGTTGTTGAATTTGTATCCATGTCAGATAATATGTGTAGAGCTAAATATATTATACTACGTTTAATGTAAACAATTAACATGGTTTGACGGATGGAGGTGGTTTCTGTGTGAATTAACAAAATCACGCAAACCCAAAACAGTTGTGGAATGACTTTTACAGAAATTTTCTAGAATTTCTGTGTGAAAGGGGCACTTCAAACCCCTTGTTTTATTCAAAGCCCTTGAGCAAACTGTGTGCTGTCACTTTACCTACAAAAACATCTGCTACAAGGCAAGAAGTTCTAATAATAATAATAATAAATCATTGACATGCAAAAAAAGAAAAGAAAAAAGAAACAAAACTAAAAACAGGAATAATAAGGAGGACATTGATCTTAGCTCTGTCGACATGTATGTTACCTTCAGCAATTTACAGATGAAGAGCAGTGTGGGTAAAGTGTCCTCACTCAGTTCAGGAGCTGTTGGAACGGCACACAATAAAAAGAGGAAAACGTCAAATTGACCAGAAAATAAATGAGTAATTAAGAACAAATTAAAAACACAATAAGGTAAATCTGGAAGGTTGTGGTACAATGAACAAGGCTGCAAAAAGTCAACACAATGATACACACAGACAATTTTCCAGAAGGCGTGGTTGGTCTGGAATAGCAGATGAAAAGGCAGGCGGGTGTTAGCTAGAGCAGTGGGTTCAAGACCGTTCTCCAAAAGATATGAGCTCTCCAGGTCAGTGGGAGGAGAGATTCTTCGATGTGACTTTAAATGCTGGAGTAATCCAACCATCTAAACAATAAATCATAAAGATGTTACAATGAAACTTATTCCTGTGCCAAATCAAGCAGCCGTGTGTTTGTTTGTTTTTTTAATCTTGGAAATTCACTGACCTGGCCAAGAGGTAGAAGGTTTGTGCTCTCATCCGCCATCTGAATAGTTTTGAGGACTCTCTCTATCCACTCATAGTTGTAAGGATTTAGCTGTAAATATTGCATTCATATATACACCATTAGATTAATATCAACTATAACAAATCAAAATTACATTTGAGTAATCATATGTCACTTAGTGGCACAAACAATACATTAGTCAATGCCTTACGTACTGTACCCCATAAAATATTACAAACATCATATGAAATATTTCCCATGCAGAATAGAAGTTAAAATCACTGGGATTAGGCTATCAGAGGTGAAGTGTGCAATACAAGACCTTGGTCAAGGCGGAGTTGAGACTGAATACAAGGTCTTTGGTAGAGCCGAGCTGAGGAACAATCTGAAGAGCTCTTTCTAGCATGTCGTCTTTTCGGAGCAGCGACTCTTCACTCCGCAGGGTACCTTTGGCATCCCCTTCTTCAATCTCCATCTCATACCATCTATCTTCCTGCAGTAGTAGAGTGGTTATGTACAGATTGATTGCAGAATCGCTGTCCAATCCAAATGTGCTGCAGAATAAAAATAAAAAATAAAAAAAGCTTGAGTATAACACTGTAAGAAAAAAACAACAACAGAAAATGTACTGGTAAATTTATGCCAGGACATTATCCGTTAAGTTGATGGCAATTTCCTTCAACTCTAAAATACTGTGCAAAGCGAGATTCAAACACGGGCAAAACACTTGCGACAAATTAATACAGAAAATGCGGTAGCACTTTATTTTATAGTCCTGTTCTGCATGTAAATGCTATTGACTTATTATATTAAGAACAATGACCAGCTAATAACTATGTGTCAAACCTGAAACTAAACCTTAACCTGCATAGGTAACTTATATTACCCAGTACTTTCTTAAGTACGTACACAGTATGTGCACAAACTGTACTGTAAACTATTTATTTTTGTTTTGTTTCGTTTTTTTTTTAAATATGGTAAATGCTTCCGGTTTAAGACTTGAAGAAAAATATATGGAAGCTTTTTTCTTTCCACCATGGAATAAAACAATTTAAAAGATAATTGTGAACTTTTATCCCACAATTCAGACTTTTTTCTTGTAATTGGGAGTTTATAACTCGCAATTCTGAGATAAAAAGTCAGAATTGTGAAATAAAGTGTTGCAATTACCTTTTTTATTTTTTTTTATTCTGTGGCGGAAACAAGCTTCCATACAAATATGCAAGTTTGTATAGTAAATTTAACATTAGTTTTTAAATATATATTAGTCGGTTGACAAATTGTCTTTTTCTTTTACATTTAGAGCATTGTTTTTGTTTGTTTCAAAATAATTTACTTGCCTATTAATAACTAAAACCAGATCAATCCCACTGATTTGATTATAATGTTCTATTATTATTATAGGCATTTGCACTACAAATAATTAATTGTCCATCCCTTTGACTGGATTATGAATTTGTCATGCTCCGTTTTCATCCATCAGTAAAATATTGTTCAAATACCGCAATAATGGTCTGGTAATGTGAAAAAGATAACAGACACTGTGAACAGGTCACTCAATTTAAACAGCATCTCATTTAATGTTCCACTGAACTATAACTGGAATCTCGTTTCTCTCCCAACATCCTCACTCATGTCTCTCCTCAGGTCTGTTTCCACTAGGGATAAAACAGTTACCGGTTTCACAATAAACCACTGCAAAATTTCAGGCGGTTAGTATTACTGTTTCACATTTTCATTCTCATTAAAAACATGTTTGTATTACCATGGTTTGAAAAATGCAGTTATGTGCCGTGCCCATCTGACAAATTCATAACATTATGAGAACACAATTGTAATAAAATGATGAGAATTCATTGTGCTTTCATTTTCCTGTATTTGAGCACGTGGTTATGAGAAGAGCGCATCTAACGGAAGTTACACATTCTGACTAGATAGTCCGAGTTTGTGCATATGATTATGTTTTTGTTTTACAGATTCTTTTTGCAAAGAATCTCATATACAGTGTTTGGTTTGGTTAAGTTAATTAACCCGCTTCTATAGTGCTTTAGTTTACTGTTGTTCATTCACTCTTCAGCTCAAACAGTAATGCTCAGTATTAATGAGAATCATATTCCCTTTTCAAAAACATTGATTATACATTATTATTAATAAATATTGATTAACCTTACCAAATATGTGTTTTACAACCCATTATAAATGAAGCAAAATAGTGAATAGCTGACTTGCCTGCAGTAATGCAGTATGATGTCAGGAGTAATATTTTTGTTTTTCACAAGTGTAGGAATCAAGTTTCTCTTCGTCTCTGCGCACTGCCTGAACACAGACTGGATGGAAACCTAAGAAGAAATGTCAATGGACATAGTATAAGGTTTTTTTTATTCACACAGTTTGGGCTATATTTAGTTTTTTAAAATAATGAAATAATTTGCATAAGTTCAGCACTGACCCCAAGTTTGCCAAGCTGAATGCCCCACTCTGCATCAGTGATGACAGACAGAAACTTTCCTCTCTCCTCTTCATCCTTATACAAAAAACTTAGATGGGCTCCGACCATAGCAACAACCTATAGAAGATAAATAAATACATTTATTATTCAAGTATATTTTTATATTTTCTAAAGAAAATTTGAGTGAAGGTGTAGTGTAGCTTAATTTATTAGTAATAATCAAAAATGGCCTGGATTATATGTTTTGAAGGAGGTGTGGCTTTGGAGACACTCTGAAGGAGGGTGGTATCCTATGCTTTTAAAGCTGGCTTGCTATTGCTAGCCTCTCCGAAATTGCCTACCCTACCTTCAATACTTAGGGTTAGGAGTTTGATCTAGCAAGCACAACTAATAAATGAAAGCTTGTGTCACAAACCAAATTTCAGTCTGACCTTTATCTTGTCGTAGTTTTGCCAGGCACTGGCGATCATCTTCCACAGAATATCCACGACCGCTGCCTTGGACAAAATGGTGCACAGTCCAATGGCCAAATCAGAGTCGACCACTCTCCAGTTTAGCACCTGAAACACAACTCCGTTACAGTTAATGAATAGACTGAACTAGAAATATTATAATTGTGCATCTTAAGTGTCTTTGCACACCTTCTGTAACAAGGAGACCACAACCACTGTGACAGACGAGAGAACAGTTTTCTCTATCCTGTCAAGAGTCTGTTTGTCTCTGGCCATGCGGTTGTTAGACTGAAGCTGGAAATGAGAAATACAACATCGTCAAAAAAACACTTTCATTTGCATTATATTGAAAGAGGCTATATTATGCCCTTTTACTAACTCATGATTTACATTTTAGGATCTACTAAAATAGGTTCTCATGTTTGAATGTTCAAAAAACAAATGTTTCACATTTTGTCAGCAAAGCTCTGTTTAATTCACTCTCTATGAGGCACCTCCTTTCGAAAAGTGCAATGTGCTCTGATTGGTTGGCTGGACCAGTGTGTTGTGATTGGTCAACCGCTTCGAGCACGTTTCGTAAATGTCAGGCCCCTCATTGTGACTGCGAGTTTCAACACACTACTAACACAACTCAACCAGGTCTCACACCATTATTTTGCATATGTCTTGGATGGGAATTATTTACATGAGGAATATTGTGATGTGTTCGTTCCCAGAAGAAAACTCAAGACTACAATCAAGCCATTTCTGGGAGTTCAGAAACAGTGTTTACTGATATAGAGAATAACTCCCATTGGAGTGGTGTTTGTGCTTTGTAACTTTGCAGACCGTTTTCATGCTCAAACACCAACATTACAGGCTAAAAGTTGACAATGAAAAAAAAAGGATAATAGGCCTTTTTTAACTTAATTATTTTACAGAATTATCACCTTTTTGCTTAGCGAGATGTCCATGTTGTTAGAAACAAAGTGCAGTAATATACTGCCATAAGACTCCATCAGAAGTCGCAGGGCCAGTTCAAGCTGACTGCACTCCTGTAGCATTTGCAGCATAGAGGCCATGGGATTGAGTAAAGGCCCAACCAAATCAGTTTCTGTGAAAATAAGATTTGGACATTAAATAAGACATTTTTATTTAAATCTGCCTCTCACAACACAATAAAAATGTAAAACTATATTTTGCTTTTTAAAGATAATAATAAACCACAGTTCTTTATATTCCACAGCCTTTACACATTAGGGGTATTTCCATGTATCACACTGTTCACACTTTATCCTGGATCAGTAATTAATCCTGGGTAGGTATGTTGTGAGATTTCATACTATACACTTTTAATCCCTGGACAAGTACAACACTTAAACAACTAGCACTACTGTTTAACACACGTCCCTTTTCCATTGCCCCCCTAAAGCTGCAAGTCTTGAACAGATAACAACAGAATCTACAGAGGAGAAGCTAATGTCGTCACCAATTAAAGCTAGTAATGTTGAATATATTATGCCCTAAAAATAATGAAAACATGAAAGTAAAGTTTAGGACAGATTAATGCATAATATTATAATATTCAACAACAACAACAACCTCAACCTATTATAATAGACAAATATTAGCTCAACCCCTTCCCATATTATGTATTCAAAATAAGAAAGACTTTGTCCGGTTTAGGGATACCGGCCCTCTCCAGAAGCCAGGCCTGGGAGAGTAGCTCACAGGCAAGCGGAAGGTCGCCGGGCTCTAATCTATGGGTTCCCGTCGGGTTTAGACCAGGAAAAAAATATGGGGGTGCCTCTTTGTGGGCTCACCAATTGCACAGATTAATAGGGGGCCAGTGGGATGAACAAAGACTGACAGGTGAAGAGGTGTGTCCATGCAAACAGAACCTTGGATGCGGAAATTGGCATCTGGTACTTTAGAATTTGACCTCACTGGTGTGGAAAAAGCCAGAGTTGGTGCGCTACCAAACTCTAGGATAGTGGCTGGACTGTCCTTCTCTGCTCATGTACACATTCACTGATTTCCAACCAGCTTTGGATCGTTACAATGTCAGAAGTATATGTAAATGAACAATGTTCTTTTTCCAGGTTTCCAACACCAAACAAAATATTTTTGACAGCCAAATAATGCATTTTGCATCAGCCGGCAGAATTTTGCAGACGAATAAATGAGAAACTTGTCCTTTAAGACCTTACTACAATAATATGACGCTCTTATAAAACCCTGGGATTAAGCATAGTATAAACAGTCTCACAGTATACTAGTCAAAGCAATAATATGACGCTCTTACCTTCTTTGAGAGCACAGTATGACAGGCAGGAACAGCCAAAAGGATAAAGTCTCGATTCTAGAATAAAGGACACAGTTTTGTGTTTAAATCATTACGTTTTAGTTCAATCATAGGAACAAATTAATACATGTTCACAAAGGAAGGAATTAACAAAAACTGTTTCTTAATTCAATGAATTTCAAATGTCAATTCCAGCCCTACACTTCAACAATTTCCATATTAAAATTAGTTTAGTTATTCCAAATTCTAATTTAAAGCAATCGTTCATATCAAGGCACTAGTTTGCATTCATCACACCAGAAAACTTTTACCTGAAAGTGGCAACAAATTTCTGGTGATTTTATACTGGAGGGGAAGCACTGAGACTGGATCTAGCACAATGCAGTCCTCATTAAAGACATCATGAAAATGGGAATCAGTGTAAGTGTCCTCTTCACCACTCAATGCAGATTCCTGAAAATAAATATATACAGTGTCAGTGGGTATATTAAAAGTATACACAGCCCTGTTTAGATTGCAGCTTTTGAAATATAAAAAATGTATGTTGCATCACACAGGAACGAACTTGCAACCTTTCTCAGTCTCCACCCAACAGTCTCACAAAATTCAGTAGGAAACACTGAATATCTATTCTAGATTTTATATATATTTTTAGTGTATGGGCAAAGCAAAGTGGTTTGAATATCACTCCAGATGAAGATAGCATTTGTCAACTTAAAGCTTGCCACTGATGCTTCCAGTGATGACAGCTTGATGGAATATATTGGGGTGCTGTCAACACTCACGTACGTGTGTACTGTGTATAAATAAAAAAAACAATGTTTAGCAAGCGTACCTTAGGTAAAAATCCAAAATCTTCAATCTGACATTGTCTGTACACATCTGCAGCACTTCTGGTGCTTTTACACAGCTCCAAACAGTCAAGCAAGAGGTCTGTGAAAAGGAAAATACATGTATTTTTTGAAGTTGGTGTGGAGGACAAATGAGTGATAAATAGATAAGACGACTGATTGAGAACTCAAGTGATATGTACTTTAAGAGAATATGAATGGTGAAAGAGTTTCAGTACCACTGTGGCAGACTGTAATGGCCTGGCAGGCCATCCTATGGATGACAGCAGGGAGGTTAACCTTTTCAGGCAGAACCATGGGGACGTTTTCCTCCAGCATCTGGCAGAGGCGCTGCGCAGTGCTGAACAGAACTCGTCCTGTGCTGCAGTTGGAGTGATGCTGGTATAGCTCACTATATGAGGTGAAAAGAAAGGTATGAGAAAAGATATTAGAAGTTAAACGAAACGTTCACCCAAAAATTAACGTTGTCATCATTTACTCACCCTCTAGTTATTCCAAAATCAAGACTTTTGTTCATCTTAACACAAATTAATATATATTTTATATTCTCTCATCAAACTGTTCATTTGCCGGAATGTGCTTGCTTTTCGAGAGAGAAAGTGTGCATCACTGAATCTTTTTTCTGTTATCACTGTGAAGCTACTTTGAAACAATCTGTATTGTATAAAGCGCTAAATAAAGGTGGCTTGACTTCACAAACATAATTTTGCATACATCACAAATTGTATTGTATCTTTCGCATCTCAATATTTGTCAAATATAGAGAGTAATGAGACCATTGAAATTTGCTAGTTTAAAGCTTACTATTTGCACAGATAATATTATAAAATTAGGAACTATTAGATGCAGACAGTGAAGTGGAGCAGCTTGTCTGGCAGGATTGTATTCAGATACAGAAGTAAACAGGTTATTTGTGTATTTTACCTTTATCTTGTCACCATTGGAAACTCAAAACTCCCTTCCATCATTTGACAGAGCCGCAACATTTAAATTTTTTGATGAGACGCAGAGATTTTCAAGACGCTATATTTTCCTTATCCACACATTGGAACCAAAAATGATATTATTAAATTGTAGGCTATGCATACTACAATAATTTATTATTAACAACTACCACTTTGTTTTGTACTTTTTTATAGACTTTTTGGATCAATCGGTCAATCAATATTCAGAATCCGGTGCAGTTGTATTATTTTTATGATGAACTTATATTAGACTGTAGACTGAAAAAAATAATTGTTAATTATTTTTTAAAACGTGAGAAATAACTGCCTATTCCAAATGTATACACTTTTACACAGCATTTAGATCCTTAAATACCCACCCATCATTCCCTTCTCCCTTACCTTAGGATCTGCAGGGCTTTCTCCACATCTCCAGCATCCAGAGCTCTCAGCGCCAGGTCTGCCCAAAGTTCCTGCTCTGTCTTTTGCAGCTGCCTGGCCAGCCGGTGTAGCCCAGCTTCAGTAGAGAGTGTCTTGGTTTTACCATCAGGATCATTGGCTACTGCAGCATTACCATTCAGGTGACTGCTTGAAACCTTGTCAGGGTGTCGTTTTCCTGAGCGCCGCCATGCTTGTGCATTCTCATATGCGGTGATGAGCTGCTGGTTGAACTTATGTCTCACTAAAGGATCCTCATATTCTTCTGGTGTTAAGAAGATGTCAAAGTCTTCCTAAAGTCAAAAACATTTTAAAATAATCATACCCATTTGTAGATGTATGTCCAATATGACATTAAATGCCTCAAATCTATTATGAACATATAAAGACCTGTAGATGAGACATGGCTGTGAACATGTTCAGACTGTTCCCACATTCAGTCTTCTTGAACGCATCATCTACAAGAAGAAAGGACAGGAAACTTTAACGGTCAAAAACAATCAATCTAGTTCATAAAAAAATGGGGTATTAAATTGATTATGCTCGTATTAGTACTATAAGTCGATTAAAATATAGAAATGGCAGATTTTGACCTTATGTATTGTACACACTTCTCTTCCAGTCAAAATGAGTACTGGTTGTTTAGTAATCGCTTTCTGTTTTATTATATTTACTGCATAAGGCTTTTTTTTTTATTAATCTTATAATGCCTGTTTTATCGTATAAATCATAATGACATATATAATTTTTTAACATTTGTTATAGGAGGTATATAATAAAGCAATAAGCCCTGCGAAGCCGTGTTTTACAGTGAAAAAACCCCTCAGGCGTTGTAAAAATCCCTCAGCTGTTCTAACAGTAAAACAAAGCTTCAAGGACTTATTGCTTTTAAAAAACGGTTACTCCATTAACATATTCATTTTAATATTTATTTTATTCATAAAATAAACACCAGACTGCAACAAGGCCAATGCATTTTTTGGAACTAAATATTTAATGAAAATGATTTAATAAAAATGTAAATTATTTGTGGTGACGTTTTAAAACCTCATTATTAGACATAGAACACCAGTACTAATACTTGGTTGTGCACTCACCTGTCTGAATGCTCTGCAGGTACTTCAAAGCTTCAACCATAATCTGTGATATTAGCATTTGTAATTTCTTCTGCTATTGAAAGAAAATACATTTAATTCAGAATATATATATATATATATATATATATATATATATATATATATATATATATATCAATTTAGCTATAGATGAACATATCCAAATGTGTTTAACAATAACAATGCAAAAACTTTTCATATAGAAAACTAATCCTACTTTAGTATTAAGATTTTTTTCCATTGAAACAATGTCAATTTAAATCTATTGTCTTTATGCAAAATAAAATGTCTTATTTTTAACCAATTAACACCACATCTCTCACACACAAATTCTGACCTCTTCAGAAATGTGTCGCTTGTCTTGAAGTTCAAGTCTTGCCCAACAGGCCATTCGCTCAATCACAAATTCTGCTTCAGAATGGGGCAGACTCTTCAGCAGCGCAATGCACTTCTCCCTCTGTGAATACAATATCCAAATATATCACCTTTGATTCCTATCTGAATTAAAATGACTTTCTTAACAGTTCCATATTGTAACGGCTGATTAGAGCTAGGAGATGTATATATTTTTAAATATACTGAATATGAAATATGTTGGAGATTGCAGTGGTTTCATTAGAGGTCTTCATTGGTCCACTTCGATTCGAAAACACGAGGTCTGCTGACCCGAGACCAGAGCAGGTTCGGGTCCAAACATTTGAAAAGTGCCTCAGGCAAGGATCAGGTCTGATATTAGTAGCCTTGGGTAATTTCAGATAAATTGTGCTCCTAATTTGAGAAATTCGGGAGCAAATTTACAGGCATATAAAAAATATATCAAATAAGCAGTTGTATTTCTTAATAAAGGTATACAAGGAGACATTTACAAGCAAAATTATTAATTTATTATTATTTTTTAACTAGGTTTTTAAATGTTTCTGCTTCAAATATAGTTTATTTAATAATTATGGAATTATGTATATTCAAAATATCAAAGTATATGCCAGATACACTTTATTTTGTAACACGAAACACCAATTATAACCAGAAAAAAAATATGCTCTGTATAATCCAGGACATTTAATTATAAAAAAGCCTGAAATACACTCTGACTCTTATTTTAAACTACTTTCCAGCTCCTCACTTAAACATACAAGGGAGATAAAATATGCACTCTTAGAACAATCTAAAACATTACAATACAAACAACATAAAGTAAATATTGTCGTAAGCAATCGCTTGGCATAAATGAGTGGTATTCATTGACTGTGAACTGCTCTGAAACTGCAATCCTGTAGAATGCGCAATAGCGCTGCATTTTGACTTAGAACATTTTCATTAATCGGTTCTTCTGCATTGATCATTAAAATATTTGCTGAGTCAGTTCATTAATTTAGCTTGTATTATCATTCAAGGGGTAAAGGAGGTCTCTGCGTAGTGCGTTACTTTTGATGGTTTCATTTAGCGCAAAATTAAGAAGAAAAACTAAAAAAGACAAGTGGAGAGACTGTTCCACAATTATTTTTTGTGATATACTACCCTGCAAGTGTGTTTATAATACAACGGCTGAGGGAGTGATGGTCAAATTTAAATATTTCTCTCTCCTGACGGGCGTAATTTAATCTCTATATATTTTCTTCTCTTCTGGAAAGTCATGGAAATGCTATTGAAGATTTTTCTTTATTATTTGAGCAAAAGGAAATGCAATAATGATGTTTGCTGTAGTCCCACATTTACCACTATAGAAATGTACCCATTTATGAGTTCTGCCTCTAAGAAGAAATATGAGGGTCCATCATGTTGTTACCCATATAGCGCCAAGTCCCAATTCTGTGGAAATCATACCTTATTACACTGTATAAGCTGTATGCAGTGAAGATGGTGGATCTCTGCTGGGTTTAGTTTATAGGCCTCAATCAACTTCAGTGAGTCCTCGAGAGAGGTGGGCAGGTCCTGCTTCAGAATGTGCCTCACAAGCATCTAAACAAAGCAAACAACAGGGAAATATCAGGTACTTGCATGAACAGAGTGGCTGATACAAAGGTCAAAACCTTTACATCTTTAAGAAAGTAAGGAATAGTAAAAAAATTAAATGAACACACATAATAGGAATTTTAAGTTAATGAAGACAAACTTACCATGATATCACGAGTGTTAGAGAGGGCTAAGGTGCGGATGCCATAGCATCTGAGAAGCTTCTTTATTTCCATCAATCTGTAACCCTCTCTCAGTAACTCCTGTCTGGAGATATGAAAACACTTACAAATAGTGCTAACTGAATTTGATGTACTGCAGCTATATGTTGTAAACACACAGGAATAGGTTATACAGTTGTAAAGTCTGAGGTCACATAGACCATTTGTGGGTCCAAATGCTCTATTAATATGTCTGATTAATATGTATACATTCTGAATGGAGTCGAGCTACAATTTCATCACTCAGGTCTTCCCAAAAATCAGACTAGTATTAGATCAGACTAAAGCATTTACATTACATTTTTAAAAAGTCAAATTATTAATTAGTTCAACTGAAATCAAACTTTTAAAGTGCAAGAGTCAAAAATTATGTGTTGTATTTAAAAAAAGTAAAATGAAGATGAGTTGAAATAGTGTAAACTGTTAACTGTTAACATGTGCCACTGGAGCTAGCATTGAAGCCAGTGAAGTCATGTAAAAGAGCTTATCGATTAAAACAAAATTAAAGAAAAGAAGTTATGTTTTACCACACCACTCACTTTGGATGTTCCTTCTCCAAGTGCTGCTGAACAAGTTTCTCGATGGTTTCACTCCAGGGCACCACGGCCTTGTACATTATTTCAATCACAGCATCCATCACCTTCTAAAACATGTAAAAAGACAATATTTTGCCAACAGAATCTACAGTGATTAAAAACAGGAAATTTGACAGTAGGCCTTGACAGCATTTAGGAACCCTACTCAACTTTGCTGCATCCCCAGCAGTCTCTAGTTCTCATGCCATTCAAATAGACCGCTCTCTAAATATAGCCTACACATTTAAGTCAAAATTATTAATTATATTTGAAAGCCAATTTGACCAATCCTGGAAGCACCAATATCACAATGTCTATCATTTGACAGACCAATCACGAGTCACGACAGTGATGCGTGAGTCCCGCCTTCCTAATATTCATCCACACACAAGGGTTCGAGGCTTCTTTTCCCCTCGCTCCATCGCTCGAAGAACTAGCAGTCGCCATAATAGAACAAGTTAGAAAGAGAATTCACTGTAACATGTTCTCTAGTTTATCCCTAGCACAAATAATATTCACTGTAGTAGTGAATATGCCCACTATCAAAAACAGCTAATTTTGGCAGCATACCTTTACGGCTTGTCTAAGGACCGTTAAGAACCATTCCCATAGTGAGATAAGAAAGACAACTCCAAATGACTTCTCTCTATGACTTTTCTCTTGTCCTCACTTCTCTCTTTGCCATTTTTTGCACTAAATATGTCATACAATTGCTAGTCAAACACTATTAATGTTTTTGTGATGATCGATCCTCTCTATTCAACACCAGTATAAATAGTATCGATACCACTATAGTATATGCCGATCCCTACCGTGAGTAAAAAAAAATTCACTAATTGCAGCACTAATTGTTAATAAATAAATAATTGATATAAATGGGATATAGTGTAACAGAATACTGTGTTAGATGTATGAACAGATCTTACATTAGTGTCTGTCATGCAGTGTAGTACAGCCACGGCTTTGGCCTCCCATTCAGTGAAGAGAGAGGTGATTTGAGAGCTGCAGCAGTCTAGCAGGTCCTAAAATTTAAACATATCAAAACACATCAAAACTGATAGCACAAATAAATTAAAACTATTATATTATAATAACAAATCATTAAAAATGTCCAGTCCCAAAAGGTAGACTAATAGACCACTGATGTCTGTAGTGTACATTGTATACAAATATATTAGGGACTTGCTTAAAAAAAAAAAAAAAAAACCTTATCATTGTTTATACATTTTCAGGAACTAATAACCAAATTAATTACACCTTGACATTAAAATGTTTAATTCATATATTTATAATAAATATAAATACATCACCTAGGACCCGAAAAGAAATAGTCAATGTATGCGATTAATTTTGTCTGCTTAACATAAAATAATGCAGCATTTTATTTTACTTCCCGAGGCTTCGCTAATATTTTTCCTAGGTTATTTTGGATAGTCTTACACATTCAAGCTCTTTGTGTGCCGCTCCACCTGGCTCTGTAAAGTACATCTTTACAGTGACTGACACAGGACATTCATGTACCCTTTGAGGCTTGCTGCGATAGTCTGTGTTACCGGTGTTCAGCCATAACACCGGTTACATCACTTGCCCACCGTGACAAAATTTGACAGTGATCAACATTAAGTTTATAATGTAAAGTTAATAATTTACTTGAGATTTTTTTTTTAAATGTTTAAAACATTTAAGCTACCAAAATGAGATGAAACATTAGGAGTATAAAGCCAATCATATAGTTAGGGATTCAGAAACTTCTTTGTGTCAGCCAAATTTATCTAAAATATTTACCGGTACTCAAAGTACCCCCTGATATTAATCATATATTTCAATAATTAAACATGGTTGTCTGATGTTGATTATTGTCAACCGTTATACAGGTAAACAACATATTTTTTAGTATGTGATTTATTCTGATTGTTTTTATTTTTACATAATTGTACATTTAATTATTATTAATTAATTTTTATATTTGTATGATTTAATTATCAGTTTTTGTTCAAATTTGTTCCCTCACAAACAGAATCCAGAATTGATGTGCACAATACATGACCTTCTATGACTACTACTGATTATAATATAGAGTGTTTTTACACTTGAGTGCTGTCTAGTGGCCTCGACAGGCCCTTCTGCAAAGCATCACATGAGATTGGCTACAATGCTTAACACAGCAAAAAACATGTTAATATAAAACTTGGGTGCAACGAGAGTAGATCTAAAAATAACACTATAACCAACCATTTTCCTAATTACTGAAAAATAAAGGTGACCTTGATATAGTGTAAGAGGGTCTGGTCCAGGTCCAATCCGTTCTCAAGAGCATAAGGTTCGATGCTGCTCTCAATAACCGCAGGAATCAGTTCTGGGGCCTGCACCTTATCCAGCATCAGAAACGCCATACTACGTGTGCTTCCCTGCCACAGAACACAGGTTAATCAATGCTTTGTGTCATAAATAATCAATAAATTAAAAAAAAAAATAATAATTTTATAGATAAATTAACCTAATTCAATGGGTCCAATAACAAAACAAAAACACTGAAGCCGTTCTAAAAAGAAAATGTGTGGACTTTTGTGGAATTCTACTAGTATTAAAACAGAATACTGTAATGTTGCGACAACACTAGCAAGTTTTCTTGTATTTATATTTAGCAACAAAACAGTGTCCCTCGAAAAAAATATTCAGAGACTAATCTTTCTGAATCCATTAGATAAAAAGTATGACACCAAGTGACATCTGCAACAAAAGGATTTGTCTAGGCATCAAACTTTAAGTCAAAGAGATCTGAAATTTGGTGGGATGGTTTATGTACAGGGGTAACCGCTGTATTTCTGCTTTTCAATAAGCACCACCTACTGTCAGAGTGAATTTGCATTTTCATAAAGCCCGTCTGCTATTATATGGGAAATGTCACATTTCTCTTGTAGTGAATTATAAATGTGGGGAGAGGAACTAACTTTATACATTCACTAAATTAACTATTGGAACTCAATAAGTGCCGGATTTGGTTCTATTCATGGATCTATTCTAGGCTTTTCAGTACAAAAATGACCAACATTCACCATGGATTTGAGGTAGTAATGCTAACTGTAACCATGGTATTGTGGCAGAAATAGTCAAATGTCTTTACATTATTAATTTCAGGGTTCGAAAAAACTTTTGAGAGTGAAATTAAAGCACTTTTAAAGGACTTCAAAGTGCTTCATACTTCAAAACTCTAACTACTATCCAATTTAAATGTTATTTTTAATGTACCGTAAAGACCAAAAATTTAAAAATAGCAAAAAAAATCTCCATAACAAAACAGTTTTTACATGTAACTGTTGTTAAAGGGGTCATCTTATGGTTAAAAAAATAACATTATTTTGTGTATTTGGTTTAATGCAATGTGTTTCCGTTTTTTTTTTTTTTTTTTGTGGTTTTAGGTTAAAAAAGTTATTATTTTACACATACTGTACATTATTGTTGCTTCTCTATGCCCCGCCTTTCTGAAACGCATCGATTTTTACAAAGCTCATCGTTCTGAAAAGCACGGTGTGCTCTGATTGACCAGCGATCCAGTGCATTGTGATTGGCCCAAAAACCTTAAGCGTGTGACAGAAATGTCATGCCCCTTACCATATTTGGAACATCAGCTCCAAAAGCAATAATGACAGGTGATAATGTCGGTACTACCTTATCAATTCGAGCCCGAATCTGATCCAGAAAATTGTCCGGACCAGATTGTATCAGATTGGTAAGGTTTTATTTCATTGGGGACATATTGATTATAATGTCGACTTCTGTCTTTTTATGGATTGCACTGCGCTATGGGTGTGAGAGCACTATGTAAACATAAAACCATGTCTGCATTTATGATCGTAGAAACGACAACCGCTACTCAATACTGCTCAAAACTCACGTTTGAATAGTCCTTGAATCAGCCTTTGTGCACAGCCGGCCTTGTAACTCTACCATGTTCTGGAAAAAGTCCTCCGAAAAATACAGTCGAAAATTTTTGTTGTACTGTTCTGGAACAGTGTTGTAAACAGTGTTGTAAACAGTGTTGTAAACAGTGTTTTCGTGTTGTAAACGAAACAGTCTTTCACAACGAAAAACACAGTTTCTCCATGACATGTCGGAGGCGGCGGCCACAATAATACAGCGAGAAAAAAAGTTTCGACTTCTTTCTTTGTGTATACATTTGGGCGATGTTATGAAACTCTGCCCCCACACACTGACATCATATGACTCCTTTATATGGAGCTAATATTATGACAAAATGATTTGAATTTGAATTGTGTAAATTTGAATTATTTGCAAGTGTAATCTAACAAAATTGAATTTAAGGTGGTAGTTTAAATAGTTCTGAATTTGAATTTTTTAAAAACGAATATTGAACATTTGAATTTTAACAAATTGAAATGTTTTTATGGCTGAATTTTATACACATGTATTTTCAAACAGCTAGTTTTTTCGTTCTGAATTCGTATACTGCAAATATTCAGTTTAAAAAAATTCAGATTCAAGTTTTCAAGATGAAGAAATTCGGAACTTCAAATTCAGTTTTCTAAAATTCAATGTAAAAAATTCAAGTTAAAAAATTCAGATCTTACAGAAAGTAGGTCACAGGTCATCCACAGGAAAGAGTAGATGATCTCAGAAAAGTCGAACAGAGCATTTTGGCCAATTGGGGACTGCGGAAGTTTTCCAGCGCGAACGTGGTGGTGGTTCAAGAGGTTGCCCCTCTCTGACTCTTGTCATGAATCGAGGTAAGTGATTCTTAAATATGAATGATTTTGTGTGTATGAAATTCAGCCATAAAAACATTTCAATTTGTTAGATTTCAAATGTTCAATATTCGTTTAAAAAAATTCAAATTAAGAACTATTTAAACTACCACCTAAAATTAAATTTTGTTAGATTACACTTGCAAATAATTCAAATTTACACAATTCAAATTCAAATCATTTTGTCATAATATTAGCTCCATACCTAATAAAAGTTTATTATATCTGCATCTCAACTTAAGCTCAGTGCTTTACAGTCAAATGTGTCAAGAAATTTCCAGTCAAATTTACAATAAATAAACATGTAATATTATTAGTTACTGCACTTATTTTATTATTAAATTACCTTTGATTAAAAATCCCCCACCGCTACCAAATCAGGTGCTAGAGCCACCATCTGTAGAACTTAGTCTAAACTTCCATACTCACCCTTTCATAGTCAGACAGTGAAAGGTGGCAGTTATATTTGGTGTAGAGGTCACACAGCTGCCGGAGGTTTGCCACTAATGACCTTAGATTTTGCACTTCCTCTGCTCCACAGTTTTCAGCCTGAAAGACAATTTAATTCTTATCTGAGGAAATCGCACTTTCCAGGAATATGGTCCTCAACACTTTCAAACCGCTCCAAATTTGGGGACAAACTTGACTATTACCAAACCCATAGACCTCCAGAGGGAAGGCAAGCCAAGTTCAGCCAGAACCAGTCCATTATGAGGCCAGTCACCCTAAAAATACAAAGAGAATAAACATAAAAGACAATAAATCAATTAAAAGCTAACCTAAAATTTTGTTAATTAATGAAATAATATAATTATTAATAATTATATTTTAATTAAATAATAATTAAAAATAAGAATAAAATTATTATTTTTTAAACTTGTCATAAGAGTTAACTACCTTTTCGGTTAACTCCAGATTCCTTACACGCTGCTCCAACCACCTGGCGAGGATTTTCTGTGTACATTTAAAACATAAAAAGTGTTCATATGAAGCACAACTAACTAGCTAATTTCAAAAACCACTGCTCCATTCTCAACCAAGAGATTACAACGGAACTTAAAATTACAGTAAGATTATGTATTATTACCTTATTTATAGTGATTCATCAAAACTAGCATACACACAAACCCCTTTCTTATCCACCTTGCAGGGCAATAATTATTCCCGATAACTGGTGTTGTGATTCAATGTGCATAAAACTAAGGTCATTAAGACAATCTGAAGCAATTGTGTAGTTTAAAATCAAGTGTATGAACTGCCCTCATACCTGTCCTTTGGGCAACACTCTCCATATAAATGGGACCACAACACCCTTAAACCACAGACTTAGGTCCTGTGATGGGATGTCTGATGAAATGGAGCCCAACAGAGCATGTAGGCAGTCTTCATCGAATACACTGGCAAACTCACCCTGAGAGAGAGAGGGAGAGAAAAGAAAAACCTAATTATCATGGGAAAAGAACCTGTAGTAGCAACTTTAAGTTACAGTGCTGACTACTAATAAAACAAAATAAAAACAGATAAAATAATTAAAAACAAAGAGATTTAAATAGTCTAGTGAAGTTTTTTGTTTTTTTTTGCACCTGCAAAAAAGTCTACGTTAGTAGTAAATAAAGTATACCATCAGAATCTTATAGAAAGTCAGCAATTCATTAATTGTCAAAAACTCCACATGGAGGAAAGTTCTACCAAAATGAAATGAGTAACAAATGATTCATAAACTTTTTATATGTTTAACAGGCTCTTATATGTCCCAATTGAACCAGTGGTTTTGGACTCCATACTGACTATTTTTGTAGTCAGGGAATTGCCCGGGAATCTGGGATGGATACAATTTATTTAATAACTGCAGCCCCATCACATTAAAGCTGTTTGTTTATTTCTCAATGTTTTGCTTTTTGTCTGTTTTCCTTTGTCTCTGAACTGTTAATATGCATTTGTCTTTGTTTAACAATGGATCTTTCTAGATTCAATCTCAATGATTTGGCACATGGTGTTGATGGTTGGTGCAGGTACACATCTGACTGCTGCACTGCACAGAAGCTTTTAGTGTCTGTGACCGGCAGATGTTTGTGCTCAGAACTTGAAAACTGCTGGTCATGGCAGTTTGTTTTAAATATGAACTTTAAAAATGAAACTAAAACCACCAGTTTGTGTCAGCAAATCACTGTATAAATAAATGAGTTGGGTCATTGAGTTATTCAGTTAAATTATTCATTCAAAGGGTTGATTAATTTTAGTCGTTGAATCATTCATTAAACTGATTAGTTAAAAAAGCAGATTATTTCAGTAACAAAGCACTGCTGTGTTGCTCGGAGACGCAAAACAAATCTGCTATGGTTTCACTGGGAAATTTGTTGACAGAATAATGGAAGCAACAGTCAATACTGAAGCAACAGAACAAACCATACCTCGTGTCGTAGCCACAAATATTGTGCGCCACTAAGATTCCCTTCTTTCAGAAGAGCGTGGATGTCTTTAAGATAATCTGTGCTGTTCAAAAACTCAATCCATGAGATGCCCCTGTAATGGAGATGGAGAATACAATTACCGTACCCAGAAGGATGTGTAGGACAAGAAATGATTAAATGATTGATTAAGTGTTAAAAGCTTATGGAGAAAAAAAAAATCATTTTCAGCATTTGAAAAACTTAAAAAAACTTAAAACTTAAAAAAAAAGTAACTGCTGGCCAGCTTAACATACTCAAAGTTGTTGGGTCCATACATGCTGGCGAAGGTGGCGAGCTTAGCCAAGGCTGTTTGGATCTGGCAGCACGGGAAACGGTTCAAGGTGTAATTTAACATCTCCTCCGCTATGCTGAGAGTAGGCCAGGAAGCAGTTAGGCAGTACTGCACCACAAACTGCTCATCCTGCAGGACATATGAGAAGACTAGGTGCTAAACATTCACAATATATCACATAGGGTTACTGCCTTAAAAGAATAATATTAATCTGGTAACACTTTACAATAAGGTTCATTTATTAAACATTAGTTAATGTATTAACTAACATGAACTAACAATGAGCAATACATTTGTTACAGCATTTATTAATCTTTGTTAATGTTAGTTAATATGAATAAAGCTGTTCATTGTTTGTTCATGTTAGTTCACAGTGCATTAACTCATGTTAACAAGATTTTACTAAAGTATTAGTAAATGTTGAAGTTAACATTAACAAAGATGAATAAATGCTGTATAAGTGCAGTTCATTATTAGTTAACGTTAACTAATGTAATTAACTAATGTTAACTAATGAACCTTATTGTAAAGTGTTACCATTAATCTTAACCAGTTGTGAAGTATTGCAATGCATCGTAATAACTGCTGGGTGGGCTATGAAAGTGATAAGGTAGAGTAGGAGCAATGACCACTACTACAGAATGTCAAAAATTGCATTACTCATGACATCATGACCCTTTTAATATCAGCAAATTTACATATGCATCCCAACAGTACAGCATAATGTAGTATTACTAACTGTACATGTGTGTGAAATAGAATGATAGTAGTGTTATTAGTTCCTCCAGCCACCATTGTGTGTAAGTCTCACATGAAGCCCTGCACATTCACATTTGTTGCAAAGCTGAATATTACCATGATCTTCGTCAGGTTGGTTTTAGCCTCATCAATGAGCTCAGGCCACTCAAGGGTTTGATCACTGCCTGATGTTGAGATGAGCTTTTCCAGCACAACATTCAGCTTAACCTTATACACCAGCTAAAACAAACAAAAAGAAACCATGTCAACTTACCATGAAAAATATTTTATATAGGAAATGTTGATACGGAAAATGTACTAATGTCTTACTTCAACATCAAGCCCAAAAGCTTTTGCAAATTTCTCTGCTTCTTCAAACTTGTGCTTATAAAGAAGTTTGTTCAGTCTGGTGGAAGCAGAGAGAGAGAGATAGTGTACAAAGTACTGCATTAAAAGCAGTCTGCTTGCCTGAAGAAAAGTATACGGTAATTTAATTTAAGTATCAAAGTGAAGCAACGTATAGAAAATAAAATCAACAAAATAAATAATGCATAAGGAGCAAAACCACCCAAACAAGCATTACAATCAAGCAGTGCATTCCTTCAGCGGAATCTATTAAAAATATCTTTCTGAAACCAAAATAAAAACCAAATCAGAATTAAATTGTAAATTCAATTATAATCACTATTACTTATGTTCTCAAGAGCGCACCTGTTCTCTGGGAGCGCCTCTGTGAAGCATCTTATCACAACAGTAGACACTGGATCTTCATGGCTGCTTTAGACATACAAATTATTCAAATTAATCTTTCTAATCTTTAATCTTTCTTAAATCTACAAATATGATGAATTCACTACAACATATTAACACCACAATATAAATGCAAAAGTTAATTGCTCTTAATATCTATAGACTGTCATAACTGTGTCTGTTAGTCACCTCTTTGTGTTCGCCAAAATTCCCTCCAGCAAATAGATAGTGTCCTGAGGAAAAGAGTTGAATTTATGAATTACTCTCAATACAAGATATCAAGGGCAAGTGGCTCATCATAACTATATATGGGATGGATGATATACTGGTAGAAATGTATTAACCGGCATAAATATTTAAGTATCGTTTCATCTAAAGGTCAACCAATATAGGTTTTGCAGATTAATTTGCATTGGTAACCAATTTTTGGATTCCAAAGTTGTCCAAAAAATTGTTTTTCCTTCTTCTCACAGCTACTCCAGCACTAGACTCAAAGTGTTGTCAGTCTAGAGTACAACAGTGGCCTCTAAAGATGAAATAAAAACTTTGTATCTGAATTGGATCTAAATGATTTAACTTTCCACACTGATACACTGCAGCTTTTTTCCAGATTATCTGCTTTGGTTTTTATGGCATAGATCATGTCATTGCCATAAAAATGAAAGCAACATGGAGGTGTTTGCATAACCGATGTTGTCATACAACATGACAATGTACAATCTGACAGTGTCAGAAATGTAGAAGGATGACATGCGTGACTTTATTTTCCATGCTGCCGTCACCACTGGTCACAAAATTCAAAGAGGTGTGTAGACCAGGCCGAAAAACAGTATATTGTTATTGTTCGCTCAAAGTGCACTTTGCAACACAACCCTGTTTCTGCAACGACTTTGCGCATGTTTCCTACAACAGTATATAGCTGACATTGTTTCTTAATGTTTTATGTAGCGTGAGAAAATGACAAAGGCACAAAAAAAAGCTATGTGAAATACAATCAGAGCAGTCCGACTTAAACGGATTTCCAGAAATTTGAAGCAGCAACTAATATTTAGATTTTCCCTCCTGCCGTGCTAAAAACATACACTTTTGTCATTCTTGTGTACAGTTACACCCATAGCACAGACATTGGAGATTCAGCCAAGAAACACTGGCATAATCGCGATAGAAACAATATTAAATTTTTTGCTTTATTTCAACCAGTATCTCCCCAACAAAATATGACAAAGAAATTCTAAGGACAACCCGTTGAACATTAGCAACAAATATTACAGGTTTGCATTACATTACATTTAATATATTTCCATATTGTTAATATGCATTAACATAATGGATAATTACCATATTGATTCCCTTCTGGATCAACCAAGACTCAGAAGAAACTTCTAGTGAGTAGAAAACCTCCATAGACGGCAGGGACTGAATCACAAGCTTCCTAGCATGATCCTAGACATGGATAACAAAGAAAACAAGTGAGGGATAAAACTGTGATAAAACATTTTCAATTACATACATCCTTTCTCTGTCCGTGTGGGTTTCCACTGGGTGCTCCAATTTCCCCCACAATCCAAAAACATGCAGTATGGGTGAAATGGTGATGCTAAATTGTCCGTGGGTGTGAGTGCACGTGTGTGTGAGTCCCCAGCCATGTAATGGGGAGGGTTGGGGAAAGACCTAGCAACCTACGCTGAAAAAATAATTGCTAAGAAAATGAGTATGGCAAGAGTCGTCTATGACTGAAATGGTAATAGACATACCTTGTTTTCTTCAGCTACCAAGGTCATAATTTTCAAGCTGTTATCATCTTGCCTGTTCAACACAAAATACATGTATCTGTCAATGTGTGGATTAATCATGAAAAACAAGCACCCTGTCTCTCGATGTCTTTAAAGAAAAAAGAAGTCAAACAAGACACTTGCTGTGTAATAGATGAGGAGTTTCTCTCTGATATCAGCAGGAAATCAACAATGTATTGATCCGGCCAGCAACAAAGCATGACAAAAGAGTGGATGTCCAACAAGCTGAGCATGCCCTAGAAAGAAAAATAATATTTTATATACAAATTAGTGGTGCACTGATCAGGAAATTTTAAGCTGATGCCAATAACAGATTTGTTTTACACTGTGATCAGTCCATATCAATCAGATCACTAAGAATATGTATTTTTAAAGTTCCCCATGTAACACTTTTACAAATTATACAGAAAATTACACCAAACTGTCATTTAATTGTCAATTTTGCAAACAATAATGCTAACATTAAACAGTTTTGAACAGTTCAGAGAACTACATTGGACTTCATGGTATGAATTGCAGCTAAATCTCAGCTAGATTACAGGTGTCATTTCCTACACCTCTGATCTCAGGAAGGACTTCATAAATAGAAACAACTACCTAGAGCTATGGCAACTTCCTGTGTCATCTAGGCTCATAACAAATTCCACAGAGAACAAAGTTATATAAACAGCATCTGCCTGAATATGCCATGCAAGAAGCTAAAATAGCATCAACACCATGCTTGCGCTATATGGCCTGAGGACTGATGATTCATGATTTCAGAAAAAACACAGAGTAGTCAAATTTCCATTTGATACATATTTAATGATGTCACTGATCTCATCAGCTGACACATTATAGCAAGCCATTTTACTAATTAATGCCCCAAGCTTCACTAATGGTTCACATTAATTCAGTTTTGACAAATCAAAAATACATTTATGCAGATATGCATTATGCAATTATAACTAGTCATAATTTACACTGCGATCATAGACTGTAGGGGTGCGAATGACATACCATTTAGACCAAAGTACATGCGAGCAATTATAATTTTACTTATTTTATTTCATTATTTATTTTCTCTAAGTAAGAACAAAGAAACAATTACAAACAATAGGGCAAACACAAAACAAAGACAAATCTTAAGGTACATCCCAAATTCAATGTTTTTTTTTTTAATGAGTTTTTGGTTAAAAGCCTGAAAAAAGGTCTGAGGTGAAAACATGCTCAAGATATTTTCATGTTTTACTCTATGACATAAAACACACCAGTGATACCCCACTCATGCTTTTACATGTCTTGAAAAAGGTGGTTGCTAACATGTTGCTAAATGGGACTACAGACGTTGTCGGGGACAATAATCATCAGCTGGACAGGGAAACTCATATGCGCAATAGTCTGCTTTCACAGCATTGTGTTTATAATCGCGCTCTTGCAAACTATAAACTCGAACTGTCAAGGAAAATCTAAATAAAGACTGAAAGAGTTGTTGGAAGCTTGGTGGTGATGCTGAAGTTAAACAACCATGGTAAGCTTTGTATTTCTGGCGATTGTATTCAGGCTTTGAAAGTTGTTATTTTGTGAAAAAACATCTAGGATAAAACAAGATTAATAAATGTTTGTTGATCAAAAAGCTTATTTTATGAGATACTGTAATTCAAAAGCTTATTATATGGAAAAATCCTATTGGGTTTTTTGACGAGGGAACCAGTGTGATGCTAACTTCTGGGTTGGCCTACAAAGATACGCCATCCCTGCAGCAGTCTATTTAACAACAGCATTCAAGTAATGAACTGAATAATCAAATGTAAAAACTGAACACTTCAGTCTTCACTGTATGTAGAGTCTCAACATGCTTGAATGATTTAAAATCACTTAAATGCTTAAATTGGCAAGACTGCCAAAACACTTGAAAATTATAAACTTTCGTTACAATATGTAGCCAATTCTGTCATCTGTCCAGAGCATCTTTCGTGCTTGACCTGGGCAATCGGGCAGCCCTGAGGACAGTCTGATATATCACAGTGACGGCAGTGCTTGAAGTGGGTCGGTACTCAATTCTGCATTATGTTGTTTACTACTAGGGATGGGCACCCAGAGTACTCAAGTAATCGAAAGTGATAGCAATGATCGATTATGAAAATGGTCTGATTGATTATGGTGGCATTTTGGACGAATACTTTGAGATCTGATTGGTTAGCAAATTGTTTGGCTTCCTAAAAACACCACTATGAATGTAATGTGGACAGTGACACTACATATCTAAATAGAGGCTTGAGTCGACTGTAAGGTCCAGGTAGAAGTCAATGCATAAACATTTTTTATTTACATTTCTTCTTCCAGATCCCCCTAGAGCAGATCCCCCCCCCAGCCAACTCCAACTCACCCGCCTGGAAGTTTATGGTAATCCTGAAGACCTTCGCTGTGTTCGGAATCGCTCCCTATACACTCATTCACTATGCCCTACATTAGTCCACTAATATAGTCCCCTTGAAGGAGTGAATGAAATGCGTGAAACAAATTCAGTCACTGAGTGCATCAGAACCGTTTTTTTTGTTTTTTTTGTCAGTATCGCACACCCCTAGTGTCCAAAATATTTTGGGTTTCAGGCAATAATTTTAATTTGGGTGCATCTCTAGCATCAACATACGTTTCCACAAGGCCTTACCTCTTTGTTTAGGACATACATCCAGTTATCCACAACTTGAATCTTCTTCACCTCTTGAATAGACAAATAGAACATTTTCATTTATTTACAGCTAACTTAACACACTTCATATTTAGTAATAATAATCAATGCAAACATAGCAAGAACACATTTAGTACCTGACATTAAAGCAGAGTCCAGGAGTTTTGTGAGAGACAGTGATGTCTGCCCATGACCCATGGTCCAAAGTGAAAGAACATTAGCACCATCAGCCTGTCATATAAATACATGTGAAAAATTGCTTAAAGCTCCTACATTTCATTTTACAAATTATGACTGTATTTCAGTCATGGAAAGGGAATGATAATGACATTGACTTTGAAAATGCATTTTAATTCTCTAATCAATAAATCTAAAGAAGAGTACTTCTCCCTATCTTTGACAATATCCTCAACAAAGGAGATATGTTTAACATTTGAAGCAGAGAGAATAAAAGGCATGGTTTGTCCATGATTCTTTAAAAATAAAATTTCAACAGGAATCAGTTTTTTTTTTTTTTTTTTGTGAAACATTAATATGTTTGGGAAGGTCATTTAAATGTCTTTTAAAACGTATATAGTTTAAGCAATAGATAATTAACTTAAGCAATCTATTCTTAGTTTTCTTTTTATACTTGATGTACCTAATCCCTTCCCCACCAATTCTTGTCTGCTGTAAAGCCGCTGTCACACTAAACTTTGAGCACGCAAAATTTTACGGACACTGCTGCAAAAGTTGCAAATAAGACGTCACACTCTGCAGAGTCTTAAAAAACATAATTCAACATATAATACTTACAAAATGTAAACATATGCAATCTACTTCACTTTACTGCAAAACTGCAGATTTAAAGTTTGCGTTCCTTTAAGAGCGTTTTCACACCTGGCTTGTTTGGAACTTTTGTTTCGAAACCTGGTGTGTTTTCTCCCTTAGCTTGGTTAATTTAGGCATATATGAACCCAGCAATCGGGCTCTGATCCACACCAGAACAATCGCTTGAACGAGGTGGTCTCGGCAAGATTGAAACTAACTCTGGAACGGTTCGGTTGAGGTGAGAAAGCAAGCCAACCCAACGGACCAACAAACCAAGCGGTATCATAATTCCTAATGGGAAATGTGTAATATAAAAAGCTGCAGCATCGGATTCTGTGAGTGGTTGAAAACCAAAGAGTCGCTCTTCATCTATGCAATTGCTCTTCTCCCCGTGCATTGCAAGAATGCTGACCCAATGAAGGCTTGATTCCTGCTTTAACTGCATTATAAGTTATATATAACTTATCTAGGATAAAACTTAAGATTAATAAATGTTTGTTGATCAAAAAGCTTATTTTATGAGATAATTCAAAAGCTTATGGAAAAATCCTATTGTTTTTTTTTGATGAGGGATACATTTTAAATGTAATTAATTATATATAATTTATCAGTCAGAGTGGGAACAAAGTAAGTGTTAGCGTGCGTCACGACATCTACAGATGAAGCCACAATAAAATGGGTGTTCATTCTCAATGTTTACTATTACTGTAATATTAATGTTTAATATTTCTTTCAAAAAACTGATGCGTTATTATTAATAACTAGCACTTGTATATGTTCTCCAATTATTCTCATCAACATTATAGTTTGATTGAAATAATTTCCTTATAGTCCATGTGGCGGCTACCTTCCGGTATTTAATTTTATTTATCCATGGCACATTATTTATGTTTTTAGTTAGGCAATAGATATTTTGATAACACTCTACAATAAGGTCTCATTTTTTAATGCATTAACTAACATAAACTAACAGAGAGCAATAACCTTTGTTGTTAAAATATTTGTGTTCATATGTCATAAAACCTTGCATCTTAAAAATGTCTTAGAAAATGTTGAGATTAACATAAACTAAGATTAATAAATCCTGTAGAAGTATTGTTCATTCATTGTTGGTTCATGTTAACTAATACTAACAAAATAATTTGTTTTATTATAAAGAAAGTTGGCCATAATAGTGTAAAATTTATTTTAAAAGTTAAGGAATCTTCACTGGTTCAAACTAGTCTACTGTATTGAATATTTTTTATTTATGTTGAAGTTTTTGGGACATGGCTGTAATCAGGCTCTCAAAGTATATCAAAATTTGGATTTAGACTTAACGGACAATATATCGGTTATCGGCTATCAAATATATCTATCTATCCGTATCGACCAACATTTTCATAACGGTTAATCCCTAAAAATCAGTAACATATGTAAAAATTATAACAACCTCATTTTTATATGGTAAAATTTAAATATTCTGAATGTTTGAATGTTTTAATCAAATTAACCATTGATCTTCAATAGTAGCACACATTTAGATCATGTTAACCACAGATTAAAACCAAGCATAACACCTACCATGGTAAAATGTAACTATATGGTTTCTATGGTATTTTTATGAAAAAGAAAAAAAAACAGTAGACTACAAACATTTATTTTAAATGCACAAATGCTAGAGCTTAATCGCATTACTCCTGTAATACATCTACATTAAATATATCATAAAATTCTATATGAATATCCCACATTTCTGCGCAGTTAGTGTTACTACAGTAACTGTAGTATCTGTAGATTGAAAAGCCTTCTGACTGTGCTGTTGCGCACAGTGTTTCTAACAGTGCTGTTTAGTGGTCGCGTGACTGAGATCGATCAGCAAGTAAACGATGATCAAGTAAGTGTGGAAATTATTTTGAAGAAAATGAATTCACGATAATTATTGTTATCGTTTTATCACCCAGCCCTAATCACAACAAGTCTTCAAGTGATCCAAATTCACAGGTCAGAGTTCAACAAACTAGAACTTCTGGATGCAGAAAAATGTGAAACGTCTCTACTTGAGCTTTAGTTTCCAATCTCCTGCATTCAATGCGTATAAATGGAAGTCAATAGAATGAAAATTGTACTGTGACCGCCCCTTAACACCAGAATTTTATTTCAGAAATCAACTTATGTCATAATTCCACAGCAAATAATTTTGTTGGAAAGCGGGAGGTAAAGAAGCACAAGATTATTTTGGGGAAGGAAGAGAAAATGCAGTTGAGTTTAAGATTTAGAATCAAAGTTACCCCAATCAGAAGGTGGATTGTGCTTCCAAAGCAGACCAGACCTGCTGAGATGCAACCATCTTCATGAATCTCTTCAGTTGAGCAGAAGTTCATTAGAATATCACCTTGGATCTGTAAGGAAAAAATATTTTTTTTCTCCTGTTTCTTATTTCTTGTTACCTTTGATTTAGACTGGTCTCATATCTGATGAGACAAGCTATGATAATTTTAACAGGATAGTTTACCCAAAAATTTAATTCTATCATCATTTACCCACCCTCAAGTTTTTGAATCCATAAAACTTGTTAATCTTCAATAGCACAAAGGCATTTTTAATCAAACCTGAGAGATTTGTGTCCCTCCAATGAAAGCCCGTTCTCCCAAAACTGTCACGCTTCAAAAAAGTAATTTGAAAGAATGGAGTGGTTTAATCCAAGTCTTCTGAAGAGACACAATCACTTTTAAATGACGAAGATGTTTAATTTACTACCTAGAAAGCTCTTGAATTTCATCAAAAACTATCTTAATTTGTGTTCCTAAGACGAACGGAAGTCTTACAGGTTTGAAACAACATGAGGGTGAGTAATTAATGACATAATTTTAATTTGTGGGTGAACTATCCCTTTAATTAAAGAAATGTGTGAAAAACATCAGAGACATTTGATTAATTGAAACATCTACCTTATTTAAAGCCACTAGATCCATGTTTTCAATCGCGCTCTGTATTTTTCCCAAAGCCACATTCGATGTGTGAAGGAAACCATTGTTAACAATGAAAAATAGATCATACACTCCTAAAACACAAAAGAAAGAAAATGTTTTAATAATTTAACAAATACAGACTATGGAACTGCTGTCAGTGTCTACATCTATATATGTAGTTATGTTCTTCTATAGACCTTATGCGCCAGAGAAACGAGTGCGCCACCATCTTTAGGATATTGTCTTTGAACTTCCGTTTTTGCGGTCCCTCTGTATATCTCTATGGCATCGCTGTCCAGGAGTAATTAGCTTTTGAAGTGGATTTACTTAATGTAAAGTTAACGAAAGTTATCATGAGGATTGTAATGTTTAAAGCAGATGTCTTAACAAATGTCAGTAGACAGGGAAGATTTTAAAACAAGCCGTTCATTCTTAAATACACAAGATCGCTGTGAAAATACAAACCGGAAGACAAAAGATAAAAAGCTCAGCGCTGAAAAGGGGCGGGGCTACATAAGGTCTATAATACATCTTTATTTGAATGCTTGCTATACCATTTATAGAAACTCACCTTTAGAACCAGGTGTCTCGTGTAGAATTAGGCTCTTAAAGGTCGTCTCATCACCATCAGAGGGGTTTTGTTGGTGCAAAGTCTGGAAAAAAAGATTAGTTACCATGAAATCAAATAGCTAATTCTTGTTTGTTTTGTTTTTTTATCCGTGCCCATTTTTTTATTATTCATGTGCCCTTGTAATCTTTAATCAAACTAACTTTCCCTTCCAGCTTCATCTCTTCTCTGATTATGTGTTTACAGGTGCAAGGGCAGGAGGACAACCTGTCACTCACATGAGATCACAGCAATAACAAACCACAATGATTCAATCGATTCCCGATGGACAAAATCAAGTCCCGTCCTACACTTTTTTTCTTGTTCAAGAAGCCGTTCCACTCGGATGTAGAAGTCAACATAAGGATAAAAAAAATCCATTTTCCATTTATTGCAGCTTACTTTGGTCAGCACCGTCTTCTTCAGAGGGACATAGATGATGTGCAGACTTCCATTTCTCTCTCCAACCAGAAGAAACTGGCCTTGGGGGCAAGCAGTCACAGCATCTACTACGGAGTCTGAATCACACATGAAAGCAATTAAAGATTTAGATTTTCCTTGTACTGTGGACAGTGAATGTTAAGTGTGCATGACAGAGCCTGTGTTACCAAAATACAGGTGAATCAGAACAGTCTGAAAACCAGGATCAAAGACAACCACCGCAGTGTCAGCAACAACGATGCAGCAGTTTGCAGTACTGGAGGCGTAGACCTTCGGATTGGACAGTACCTGGAGCATAAAATTATACAAACTATAGTACAACTCAAATACAGATATATAGAAAAAAAAACATTAATTTCAGTGTAAAACACTAAACAAGGTATAATTTATGCAATGCAAAAATTTACAAACTATTACATATGCAGTACCGGTCAAAAGTTTGGAAACATTACGATTTTTTTATGTTTATGAAGGCAAAAATATTACAATATAAAATAATGGTTTTCTATTTTAATATACTTTATTTCTGTGATGCAAATCTTAATTATTAGCATCATTACTCCAGTCTTCAGTGTCACATGTTAGGCTACTTTAGAAATCATTCTAATATGCTGATTTGATACTCAGTCATTATCAATGTTGGAAACAGTTGTGCAGCTTAATATTTTTTTTATACCCTGCGATACATTTTTTCAGGATACTTTGATGAATAAAAGTAATTAAAAAAAAGAACAGCATTTAAAATATTTTGTAACAAAATACTCAAAAGTTTGGAGTCAGTGATTTTTTTCTTTCTTTTTGAAAGAAATTAATAATTTTATTCAGCAGCAATGATGTATTAAATTGATAAAAAGTGATAGTAAAGATTTCTATTGTTAGAAAAGATTTCTATTTTGAAAATAACGCTGTTCTTTTTAACTTTTTATTTATCAATGAATCCTGAAAAAAAGTATCACAGGTTCCAAAAAAATATTAAGCAGCACAACTGTTTACAACATTGATAATAACTGAGTATCAAATCAGCATATTAGAATGATTTATGACATTTAAAATAGAGGTGTTTCCAAACTTTTGACCGGTCCTGTATACTGATGAGATCGTAACACGTCAAATCGTATTACTGTACGTTACCGTTACGTTAAAACCCAGCTGTCATTACCACTGTTCCCAAAACATGTCAAAATGACATGTACTTTTTGTTATTGCAGTTCGCAACAAAGACAGTTTTTTCTAACCCTTTCGGAGGATGAGATTTTAACCAAGGTATCCACTTGATATAAAGCGTTCCCGGACTCTTGTTCGGCATCGCTGTACAGTCGGACTGTGTTAGTGTCCTCGTTCAGCAGAAGTTCGACGTTATTCCACATTGTTGACGCTTATTAGTGAAACGCGACGCGTGATATTAACTATCAACCGGCATGACACTTCGAATTAAAAGGCGCAAAATGTCACAGGCGTTTCCAGACGATTTGTCATTTAGTATAATTTCTTAAAAAGACTTAGATATGATTGCATAAAATCTACACATCAGCAAGTGAAACCAAACTCCGCCATCAATGTTAAAATTTGGCGCCGATGTCTTCTTCGTCTTCTTTTTCCTCTTCTTCTACGAGCTTTTACGGCGGTTGTCAAGCTATTGGTGCATTTTCGCCATCTACTGGGATGGAGTGTGACCCGTTGATATGTGAAAGTACTGGGAATGTTTATTCTGTTATACAAATGTATTTATTTTAAATAGTTGATATGCAATACAAGAATATTAATTGATATAAAAATGTTTTAATTATTCTCTGTGCTGGATTCTTTCTATTTCAAATTCTCATTCTGAAAGTCCGCATTTAGCCTATTATGAATTGCCAGAATTATGCTTTCCTATTATATAAAATGTAAATGAGAGAGTATCCAATTATTTGCTGAGATATTATTATGTAATTTATTCTACACTGCCATAAACAGTGCTGGGTAGATATTTACAAATTGAAGTCAGTTACTGATTCCAAATGACATGCATGACACAATTTGTAGGCTAATCGATTTTTTACTCTTTTACTTTTTGATTACCTTTGACCTAACTTGTTTATCACATAGCTTTCAATAGAATAATCTTGTATAAACATACAAAGACTGGGATTCCTGGTGGACACTTATTTTAATTAAATAAATAAAATAATTGCTTTAAACAAATAATAATTTAAAGATTTAAAAAAGAATGTGTTTAAAATGTGTTAAAAAGCCTTGCAGAGACAGTAATACATCCAGACTGGACTATTTGCTCTCTTGCCAGGCCGCTGTCAAACCTCTGCTGATCCAGAATGCAGTGCGAGAGTGATCTTTAAAGAGCCGACGAGAGCACACGCCACTCCTTCTCCTCACAAAATTGCACTGGTTGCCAGTTGCCGCTCACATCAGATTCAAGTCACTGACTTTTTCCAGAACAACCACTGGCTCAGACTTACGTGCCATCCAGAAGTTTGCAAGTGAACGTCGCCTCGTGGTGCCATCTCAAAGAGGCACAAAATTTATTTCACGGACCTTCACCTCGACTGTTCCCTGCTGGTGGAATGACCAGCCAAACTCAACCAGAGCCGAGTACGTAGCCATTTTCAAGAAACGGCTGAAGACGCATGTTTTTCGGCAACACTTGATCCATTACTTAACACTTTCTTTATCTTATAAAATATATATATATATATATATATATATATATATATATATATATATATATATATATATATATATATATATATATATATATATATATATATATATATATAGGCCTATATATATATATATTATATATTAGACTAAACTGGGAAGGATCACAGCACTTGTTAGTTTAATTTTATATTGCTCATTTGCACTGTAAGTCGCTTTGGATAAAAGCATCTGCTAACTGATTAAATGTAAATGTAAAACACATGTAAAATGATTACTTCACAACTGCAATTAGACATATAACTTATTTTACACTTTTTATTGCTTTTTTCTTATTCCCTAAAATCCCCATTGATTATTTAATTATTTACTTCCTTACATATCCCACACCAAGAAAAGTGGTCCTCTAAGCACATATTCACACTGTTCATCAGACCCATAGTCTCTGAAACTGTTTCACAGTATGTGAGTGGCCTAGCTTTATCTGTATGAGTGTGAGCAGCAACACGAGCGGGTGATATGCAACGGCCCGCATCGTCACTGAATACACCACACCAAGAAAGGTGGTTCCCTGTAATGGAGAAAACACACTCTTCTTGGTATTCAGTCTCAACCCCAACTTCTGCATGTGAGCGAGAACGACATCTTGATGCCGAAACGCAATCTTCTCCGACTGCACTACAGTTTTTTTCAGTCGCTAACAAGCGTTTGTCCAGCCAGTTGTCACATTTTCAAAACTCTAAACACAATTAGCACAGCATCGGTATTTTGTGGCCATACCATTCACACATTTCATGTCGTTTTCACACAATATGCAGTCAGTGAACACATTTCCAGAATGCTTACATTTTCTTAACAGACAAGCTATACCTCCCAACAAAACTATGGATTGTTTTTGTAGTATTTACGAATGTTAACACACAACATCCCACAATAGCAAAAACAATATTCCAAACCTTAGATAAAGTTTAAAAACCTCTGCTTCTGCAATGATCAGTTCAAAGACAATATATCTCAGCTGATAATAAACAAACAATTGAATAATTGACACAGAGCTGATTTATGTTGGGTAAACTGGGCCAACCACAGCTGATTCCAGTCTGGCTTAGAGTGGCAGGGGATATTTTTTTCTATTACATTGACACTTATTCAGTAAAAGGAGGAGAAGGGAGAAGAGCAGGCCCAGTGAGAGATGCAGTGAGCCAGTGGACCCTATAATGTCGAGCGCATCCTTGCCTTTCTCAATGATCTCCACCAGCGCCTGGTTCTAGAGCAGCGCCTGGTTCTCATGAAAACATGAGAACCTTTGTAATTACCTGGGACAATGTGGCTTTCCATCATTCTCAAGCAATAACAACATGGTTTGAAGTCCACCCAAGACTGGTAAGTCTCTTCCTTCCACCCTATTCACCTTTCCTCATCCCCATAGAGGAGTTCGTTTCTGCATGGAGGTGGACGGTTTATGACCATCAGCCACATGACCAGATGTCCCTCCTTGAAGCCATGGATGCTGGTGCAGGGACATCACAGTTCTTGATTGCATCGTCTTGGATAATATCAGATGTGATGTTGATGAAAACATGTGGCATAACCCTGAAGATCGCAGAGACTAGATACAGTAATTTTGTGCTTTTTTAGTACTAAAACAAAAGTACTAAAAAAAGTTTTTTTTGTTTTTTTTCAGAATGCTCATGTGTGTTTCATGGATATTTTGTTCACTGTAAGCAATACTGTAACACTTTTTCTGTTCTATCACACCGTGTTTCTACTGTACCTCCTGTAGTAAACAGTAAAGGATTTGCTTTTTACTGGAATGTTTTTGAATGTGAACATTACTACATGTGGACATACAGTTCCCAAACAAGAAACATAAAAGTCTATGCAGTTTTTGTAATGTCAAGAATAGCCAGTATTCTGAAACCTGGTGTACTTTGATTGACGGCATGTATCTTGTGAAGTGAAAACAAGTGTTATTCTTTGACATAATAATTTCATTTTGAGTCAGATTTCCAGTGTTTTGGTAAAGTTAGTGTGTGCAGAGAAAGATGTGTTCTATTTTGAAATGAAGAGTTAGTATATAATTAACAAAATGTGTTTTTGAGAAGAAAATTATCCATTTGGCCAATTGTGTTTTATAGGTGTGAGTCTGTGTTAAGAGTTTAGAAAAATGATCTAAAGTATGGGTAAGCGCTTGTTAGCGATTGAAAAAAACTGTAAAATCAGTCAGTCGTCTATACAGTAGTTCAGAATGTGAATCCCTTGCAGAGGGGTATCCGCATTTCGTGAATGTTTGGGGTGATAGAGACAAAATGGAAGAACCAGATACTGCTTCGTCCCCGAAAGCAAACCTCAGGAACTTCCAGTTTTGCGGAAGGATTGAGACATGGAAGTACGTAGAAGTAAGGAAGAATGTGTCCATGGAAGTATGCGCCCGTCTCTAAGCCCTCCGAGAGATCCATTTGCCTCTGCAGCAGCGGGGCCAGGATGAGGAGCGCAAACCTGAACACTTTCCTCGAAAAGTGACAGGCGGGAGTGGAGTGTGTGAGGTTGCAGCCTCACAATGCTTGCTGTCCTCTCAAAGGCTGACAGAGCATGATCTGCTCCCAAACACACATAACACAAGTCGTGTGCATCCCACCCGTTAGGAAGCGCAGGCAGTGAGAAGCACACTGTTTGCATGTTTGATTCGCCATAATAAGTGTGATTTTGTGTACTGCACTAAATCGGAATAGATAACAATAACTAAACTTGACACAGAGCGCTTTTATCCTTAGTATTAGTCATTTAGTCATTCTGTCTCGCCATTGGACTAGTTGACACTCGTGCTTTAGACGCAATCACGCAGAGGCGTTCCCAAAGCGCCATTGACGCAGCGCGAGTTCTCTCGAAAGGGAAAGTTCTTTTTTTAAAGCAAGGAAGCAATTAGCTATTTCCAAAACCTATAATAATGTCTTTACAAATACATTAAACATTAAACTGCCTCCTGGAACTAGACCTTGGATGTTGTGGGTTTTTTGTTGTTGTAGTTATTATTATTATTATTATTATTAGTAGTAGTAGTATTTTAAACGAATTTCAAGCATCTATACAAATCAGCAGGTTCTCTTGGATGGTGGAAGTTGGAATTCAGAGAAGCCAGAGGTGCAAATCTATAAAAAAGCATTTACACACACACACACACACACACAGAGAGAGAGAGAGAGAGAGAGAGAGAGAGAGAGAGAGAGAGAGAGAGAGAGAGAGAGAGAGAGAGAGAGAGAGAGAGAGAGAGAGAGAGAGAGAGAGATATTGTGATTTTGTTGCTGATAAAGACAATCAAGCCCAGTGCGAACGTGTTGAACAGCAGATGGCGGCAATGCACATCACTTCAGAAATGAAGGTAAAAGAGACAGTGAATCTTGTGTCCAAAAAAGGAGGTAGAGATCAGATAATGTGAATGCAACATAGTAAAAGGAGAACAGATTCGGATAAACCATACCAGCACAAAATAGCCACTGTTCTGGCTGACACTAAAGGAGAAGTGAACATATTTCAAATGACATCATTATCCATGCACCTGACAAAGAGTCTCTCGATAAACTAATGCAGTTTAGCCTACTAAAGAGACTGGAAATCTGCACTTTTAAAGAGTGCAGAAAAATGCCAGTTTAACATGGATACGTTGGTGTTTATTGACACAGAAAGGCATGGACCTAATGGAAGAGAGACTGAGAACCCATGGGAACCATTTAAAATCACTTTGAGATTACTTTATTTGGACACTTAAAAATATATATATTTTGAAGTTATGTGTGAACAAATTATGTTTGTGTTACTTAATGTGGAAGTGATGTACATTAATAAATAATTAAAGCAAGGACTTTTTTTGTTTTGTTTATGGTCTATTTAATACAAATAAATCATCTTTTTAGTTTGTGATTTTTTGTTTTTGGGAAAATAAATACCGGTATTATAAACTTCATCTGGTGAAGTGAAGAAATCAAAGAGGTTCTTTCAAACCAATTAGACGATCGACTTTAAAGCGGTGAGGATGAGGAAAAGCACCTCCAAATGGTGGATTGTCCTCTTCAGGGGGTGGGTTGCTTATCTAAGTGGAGGACTTCAAGTATCTCGGGGTCTTGTTAACAAGTGATGGCAGGTTGGAGAATGAGATTGAGGCAGATGGGTGCAGTGACTGTTATAATGCAGGAAGCTGCAAAGAGGAATCTGAGCATGAAGGCAGAGCTCTCAATTTATGAGTCTGTGTTCCCACCCTCAACTGGTCATGAAACTCATGAGTTTTGGGTAGGGACGGAAAGAAGGAGTACAAGTGTCTGAAATGCTTTCTCTTTAGGGTATCTGGGCTAATCCTGAGATTCTAGATGCAAAGCTCAGATATCCGAGAGGTTGAGATGGTTTATGCATCTGGTGAGGATACATCCAGGATGTCTTCCAGTAAAGGTGATTTCAGGGCATCTGTTTCCCCACCTTCAGCTATGGTCATTAGTTTTGGGTAGGGACTGAAAGGAGTAAAAGTATCTGGAATGAGCTTTCTGGCTTTCTTTCTGGGCTAACCCTTAGATACCAGATGCAAAGGTCAGATATCTGACATGTTGAGATGGTTTATGCATCTAGGCATGATTCAGGACAAGTCAAACTGGGTAGAAACCTCAAGCAAGAGACCCAGGACGCACTGGAGGTCCAGCAGTCCTGGGAGTGCCCTGGTATCCATCAAGAGGAACTATGAGGAAGTTGCCAGGGGGAAAAGACATGTGGAATGCAGGAAAATGGATGGATGGATCTAGCTAATGTTAAAAAAAAAAACTTATTTGTTGTGTTATGATGACATTTAAGAGTAATTCATACTAAACAATTAAGTGCATTATTAAAATCTGAACTTACAGCAGCTAAATTAATATATTTGAATTCATTACAATATAATTCTGCTTCTTTAAAGTGCCCCTATTATGCTATTTTAAAGTTTCATAATGTTGTTTAATTTTCTCATAATATACATTTGCCCATCACCACATTTTCAATGATTCTCAAATGACTCGTCAGATGAATAAATCTATCTAAATCCCTCCTTTCCGCAAGCTACTCTGCTCTGATTGGCCAGGCGGCTCAGTCTGTTGTGATTGGTCTACCGCGTACAGCACGTGTGTCGAAATCAAAAACACCACATTGCCAAAACAACGCCAGCCCTACGAGTCCTGAGGCTTCCTACACCGTAAACTAAACACAGTAACGAACTCTTGAGGCGTTTCCATTACAGATTTGCGCAAAACTTTTGTGATTTTTTTCTTCTTTTAAATGTCGACAAAAAAACTATTGCGAAATGACAGCGTTTCCATATGCGACTAAAACATTTTTTTTTTCCTCTCGCGATAAGTCATTCCAAAAAATTGAAGGAGACGTACACTCTAAAAGATGCTGGGTTGTTTCAACCCAATTTTGGGTAAAATATGGTCAAACCCAGCCGTTGGGTTAAATTTTTACATTACATTTTTAACCCAACATTTGGGTTTGTCCATATTTTACCCAAAATTGGGTTGAAACAACCCAGCATCTTTTAGAGTGTATGTGTGTTATCCCAGCATTAATGGCAAGGAAAGACCCTTAAACTTGGAGCGGCAGGTGTTTCTGGGTGTTTCTCCCTCATATCTGCTCTGAGGTCTTGATTGTGGCATTTCTTTGAGGTTTAGATTCCAGTATTCCTGTAATTCTTTTGTCGTTTATGACTTTAATAAAGAACTTGTATTCTCATATTCTGTCGAACCACCGCGTTATCTACGTAAGGTGACCTGACGAATTGCCTGAAAAACCACCTCATGCAAGCGTAAAACCTTTTTAGCGATAAATTGGAGTTTTTGCTAAATGTATGAGTTTCCATTGGGCATATTTTCAATTCGCAATTTCAATTTGCGCAATTTGAAGGGTAATGGAAACGCGGCTAATGATGTCAATTTTACCATATTAATCCGAGTGCGAGTCCAATTATGAAACATTGTAAGAACTAATTATTCAACCTGAACCTTCATTGCAAGGACGACTCGAGCAGGACGTTTCTCAGTGATGCGCTACTCAGTTTGAGGTACATTATAGATGTTGCAACTGTAATTCCTCACCATTAGCATAAACAAGTACATGTCCATCATTAAACCGATTGATTTACTTGTATTTATTTACAGAGTTTCTAATATATTGCCGTGAACATGTGGAAACTGTGTCAATAACAGTGCATACATTAGCCGAGCTCTAGCGTGAATGACTGATGTAACATAAACGTTGGTTAAACAAATCTTGCTCCATGCTTAACCTTTCCTCAAAGTAGTGAGAATGACAGACAATCTGCATAAATAGACACAGTTTTAGGTAATAGTGGCCCACAACTGATTAGTATACTGTAAGTATTTCAGTAAGACAGTAATAATGTGAGTTAACCAGTTAGCAGGAGCCCTACAGTACACAATATAAAACTCAAAACTAAGTATTTTGAACACCATCTTTCAAGAGCAAGCGAATCCTGCATTGAACTTATATTGTATTGAATTATACTGCTGTGGTATGGTGGTAAAGATTCATTTTAACCACAGATTCTTCACATGCTCGTCATTGGCAGTGAAAAAAAAACTGGTGTTACCTTCACATTGTAGAGCACAGCGTCTTCTGGACATGATGCTGTCCAGTATCCACAGGAATCAACTGCAGTTTTCAAGTTTGAGGGATTTCAAGTTTTCCTTGGTGTCTGTGGGCGGGCAATATGCTAATGTTTCGTCTTGACGTCACAACGAAACCGTTTATGACTCGTTTGGAAAACGATTCATTTCTTTGACTCAGAGACGACTCTTATTTTTGAAAGACACTAACTATATTGTATATTATATTATACAACTATATTAACAACAATAGCAATGTTACACACTACATGAAAGGTCATTTTCAAAAATCCATAATAGGGGGACTTTAAAATTCATTTAAATACAATTTTGTATCTTGTTTGCCACCACAATTGGCTTGAATTGAGTCGAAAAGGCAGAGAAAAGGGACATAGATGGAAGTAGAGGAATAAGGAGAAGGTCAGGTGAGCAGTCAATACCTTAAGCTTCTGGAAGATATGATGGCTGGTGTGTGTGTGTGCGTGTTGGACTATCTGCCATTTCACCGGCTCATTAGGACTGATTTACACAGTCAGGCGAGCAGGCAAGAAAGCCTCACTGCTATGGCTTTTGCCCTTCCTTCTTTGCTCCTTTCCACTCTCTCTCTCTTTTGCTTGACTGCCACACTGAGACAATGGAGCCCTGGAGAATACTAGTACTGTGCTGAATTATTCAAATGAGACATAGCAGCAAGGCAAAAACCAGGGAGAGAGAGAGTGACAGCAAGAAAGAGAGGGAGGCAGAGAAAGGAAAGTGTGTATAGAAAGTATAGAGCGTTTACATTTCTACTCATTGGCATGGTAAGATTGGTATGGTATGGTTTACTTTGTGCCAGCAGTAAGATTTACTAAGAGATAAAAAAAAAATTCTTGAAAGTGTTTTATTAATAAAATGAATAATTTCAGTTAATTGTAAAGATCATTATTTACTCGCCCTCATGTTGTTCCAAACATGCTGCTGTTATATATTCTGTGTAAGAATTAATTTTGAAGAATATATATATTTTTCCATACTAAATTTGTCAAGCTCAATGTATAACCTACAGTCTTTGAAGACTTAGAATCAAACTTGTTTTATGGTGTTTTTTGGTCACTATACTGTTGTATGGAAAAGAGTTGGATTAATATACTTACGTTTCTGTTGCACACACACACAAAAAAACATTTTAGTGTGCAGGATTGAAATGAAATAAAGTAAATAATGGAAGAATGTTGATTTTGGGGGAACTATTTCCCTAAAGCATTCATCTGCTTTCTTTCTTTTTTATACAATGAGGATAATGTTATTTCAGTTTTGTCTTGGCTTTTTAAGGTTTATTTTTAGGTTGCATCTTCCTCTTTGTTTCTGGCTCTTTGTTTTTGCATATCCACGTACATGCTGAGTAACAAGAGTACGGTTTCTTCCACACAATCGCCTCTGTAGCACTAGTGTGATCACGCTAGCGAAGAGGCAACTGACAAGAGGCAACATGTGTGGCTATGTGTGTTGGAGGATGTGAAAGATGTGTGTGAAGAGTGTAAAAGTGGGGGTGGGGGATTTGTTGGGAAAAGGAAAGAGAGAGGAAGCAAGGATGTGTGAGTTAAATTATCACATCACACAGTCAAGGACTGAATAGCAGGTAATTAAATATCAGCATCACAAATTAAAATGAAAAGGAACACTATTTTTTCCTGTCTTTACTTCAAAATGTCACATTTAAATTCACTGTGCTAGTGCCATATTCTTGTCATTATTTGTGAAATTTACTGTGGGCAAATTGTTTCCAAATAAATCCTACACAATATTTTTCAGTGTAGACAACTACTAATATATATAAAAACAAGAATCCCCAAAATAATGTTTAATAATTATATGCAAAAAAATAAAAGTGCTTCTGTTTTGTAAATTTGAAGAGTTGACATTTAAATAGTTGACACATATAAACAACAGACACATTTCAAAAGATAATTTAAAAAATTGCCCTCACTCTAAAAAATGCTGGGTTGTTTCAACCCAATTTTGGGCCAAATATGGACAAACCCAGCCGTTGGGTTACATTTTTAAATTACATTTTTAACCCAACGTTTGGGTTTGTCCATTTTGACCCAACAACCCAGCATTTTTTAGAGTGAAGGTAAAGGTAAAATCACAGGGAGCAAATACGATCACCCTATACAGTGCTGATTTCCTCCCTTCTTGTACTCAAACATTGCTCTTTCCCTTCATCCCTCTTCAATTCCTCATTGTGCTAGCTCTCCCAGGCCCTTTTATTTATGATATTATTTACCTAAATGATTGAGGGAGCGGATGAACAGCTTGTAGCTCCACTCAGCATCACCCTCCAGTCAAGTCCTGGCATGCTGCCATTCTCACAGGCTTTGGAGCACATTAAAATCTCTCTCATGAGCCTCGGCTGGCACAAGGGTACAGACTTAAACAGGTGTAGGATTGCCCAGCAATCAAATTCAAGAGACAAGATGGTGAAAACGAAAAGAACATCTTTAACCCTCTCATTGAAAAAAAAAAAAATGTAGTGGTGCATTTCTCAAAGGATTTATTAGCCAATTTCCAATACTATTGTCTTACACTTCAATTTCAGGAGAAAAAAAGTTAGCGCAGTAGAATATAGAGTCTCAATCTCTCGCAAGAGAACAGTATTGTGGTGAAGAAAAGCCTCCTGAGTCCGCACCTGGAACTCAATAGATATTCATGAACTTTTTTTTGTATTTAGAGAGGGAAATAACTTAATACAGACAGTGTCGATGGAATAATAGACATTCCTGGCTGACTTGCAGCCCTTTGGAAAATGAGGATCATTTTTCTTGTCTGCTCGGGTGTTTCCAGCATCCTTGTCCGTGAGTTGAGAGAGTGGCGATGCTCACAGCATTTTCAATAAGAGAGAAAGAAGGTGCATGTCAAAGAGTGATGGAACGGCATAGCTGGTAACTATAAAGGTGAACTCCTCAAAGGTGATAAGCATAGCAAACCTACAGAGAAACATCTCACAGCATTCAAAATCTACAATTAAATTAAACAAATTGAACATATTCATTAGAAGAGAATGGCCAGAAAATCCTAAATAAATGCGATGTTAAAGTCCTTTATACTAAGCTACTTATAAACATTTTAAGAATCAAATAAAATAGATTAACTTAACTTGACTAGATAAACAGATTTTTGTTATAACTAATAACAAAGCTGATAATTCAGTAAACAAGTTATTTATATTTCAGTGGTGTTTGCTAGACTGTAATGGTATTCATCCCTCTTTTTTGCAATCCTCTGTTCTGTCATGTCTTGCATATACGGCCTCAGCATGAATAAAACATTAGCTATGGAGTGGACTGCATTTTCTCTCATTATACCCCCCCCCCCCCCCAATCCCCCCCATCCCCCCCATTTTGTTTCTATGCCCCTTACATCCGTATCTCGTCCCTATACTGTCATCTTTTTTATTCTGCTCAACCAGTTCACCTCTTTCTCTCTCTCAACTCTGTCTGAGAAATTACATTTTAAACACCCTCCAAGGGTGTCCTTAACTGCTTCTTAGTAGAATACGTATTGGTTGTCCCACTCTTAGCATGTCTCCCAAAGTCACTCGAAACCTTATTCCACAACTGTCTCGTTTTAAGTGATGTTTTTTTTTTATCTGTGAATGGTGAAAGGAATGTATAAAGGAAATTGGAATTTCCACTTCCACATTAATTATTTGTACATTAATATTTTAATTATTCCCATCTGGGAATTAGTGGAATCTTTAGAAACCTAAAGGGAATTATCATTTAGGATTCCAACATCAAACATAATGGTTCAAACTAGATCAATATAATATTTTGGAACATGTAATTCCCAATAGGATTATGTGATTTCATTGTTCATTGTTTTGAATTGTCTTCAAAAGTCAGCCCCATAATTTGTAACACAGACCTGAACCTTGTCTGTCCCAGAGCCAGTACAAACTAACTAGTCCAGGGGTTCTCAACTCTGGTCTCTGAGGTCAAATTTCCAACCTTGATCAAACTTAACTCAGTATCTTTTTAGTAATCCTTAAGATCTTAATTTGCTTGTTCAGGTGTGTTTGATTTTAGAGCTAATCTCTGCAGGAAAGTGGACCCCGAGGGCCAGAATTGAGAACCGCTTGTCATGGGTTCACCAGGCTCTCTCACCACCAACATTTAATGATCCAAGTCTCCCAAGTTCTAACCAATGACACCTGTCAATCAATTACTCACCTCATCAGACACCACATATAAGCACACACCTCAGTTTACTTGATGTCTGGCCTTGTACTAGGACATGGACCCTTACCTGTGATTTGTCACCTGAACTTTGGTTCCTGTGATTTTTCGCTTGTAGATTTCTAAATGATACTTACCTGTGCTTGTCTCCCACATCTACCCTCTTAGGTGTGTGCTTCAACAATCCCCTCTGCCAGCCACTTCTTCCGTCTATCACCTGTAAGAGACATTTCATTATTATCTGCATTCCATCCACAAACTCAATAACTACTCACTCACCTGTTTACCTCTGCTTCAGCTTGTGTGTTCAATAAAGCTTGTGTGGATTCAATTACCTCCCTGTCAAGTGTGTTTATCATGAACCCCTGGCCATCATTTTTGAGGCAGTGCCCCATTCTCGAGCCAATATGATTGATTCTTTGGTTCAAAACACTGTCTACCATACTTTACTGTAGCTCAAACTGACTCAAAAGATTACATTTAATTTAGATTACAATTTTAGACTCCAAATAACTTTATTTGAAGGCAAAGAGATTTGTGTAATAAATAAGACTGTACATCATCCCTTAAATGTCCATCTTGTTTAAACTTGTTAATTTGTCTAAGCTTATTGTGATGATCCCCTTTAGACATTCTGTTGACTAACAAAAGTTGCACCTACATGTCAACTAACTCTCATAAGAGTATTAACAGACTGTCTGCTAACACTTTATTGTGATGGTCTCCCAATAGACTATGATTAATTTTGCAAGTACGTTACATCTTATTTAACTAACCGTAACACCTTATCCTACTTACCCCCACCCCTAACAGTCTCCTAATACTCAAATAATACTCTAATGAAAGTTAGTTGACATGGTGCAACGTTACTTAAAGTCAGCAGAATGTCTAAAAGGGACCATCAAAATAAAGTGTAACCAATGCTGTTTTTCTTTGCTTCAAAGAGCACTTGAGAGCAAAGAGCAAACAATGCTAAACGCTGCAAATCGCCTTGTAATTAGACATTTTTTGACAGTCTTCAGACTACAGAATGTGACAAATAAGCTTGGGACCGTTTGAAAGCAGCTCCTACCGTAGGTCATTATTGGACCTGCAGTCCGCCCATGCCTATTGATTCCCGAACCTCATCCGCACTGCAAATGTTATTTCAGCCTTCGGATGATGGCAAGTTGTTTATTTATTATATGTGTATAGTATGTTTTTGTGTGTACTGTGAGTACTTCACTGTTTTCATGTATTGCTGCTAATGCACTTTAATTTCCCAACTGGGATCAATAAAGTACTACTTACTTACTACTTACTTACATCAAATATTAGTGGTTCACCCGTGCCCGCGTGCAGGACTCTCATCCTGGTTAGTCTAGGCTGCCAGCATAAACAAGACATCTAACCGTTTTCGGGTCTCATTTTCAAAGATCAATTTTGCTACAAAGCCTCAGTTTCTGACTATAATCTTTGTGCCAAAGCAAACTTCAACACGTCCATGTGACTTCTACGCATCAATTAATTCACCATCCATGATGGGCTTCCCAAGACATCACTGCAACCAAGCCAACACGTTCTCACCCAACTCATCACATCTTGACGCTTTGTCGTGACCCCTTGGCATCACTTTTTAATGCACAGGGTCCTTTAATCCTTTAGTGTCATTTTTCGACGTGCAGGGTACCTCACTGTTTTCAGTTGTTTACCCTGCGTCAGATCAAGATGCATAATTCTTTGCATTTGTAACAGTAGACATGATTTTATTAATATTTATAGTCTACTTTGATATTTTGGAGCAACTAACCCCACTCCTACCCTAAACCTACCCACTTCTGAACAATATAAAACACAACAGGCAAATAAAAGTACAGTCACAGGTATTTATTGCAAAAACTGACCAAAAAACAGTATCATATATTAACTTGTTGCATTCCAAGTCTTCTGAAGCCATATGATATCTTTATGTGATGAACAGAGTGGATCTTAATGTTTTAATTGCTGAACGATCCCGCTTCATAAACACACGCAGTCATGTCTCATTCAAAATATATAGGCTACCCTATTCTTTAGCATGACGCGATCGTTCACGAGACATACTGTACGAGAGCCCATTTCACAAAGCTGACATAATGAAGCAATCGATCATGAGACATATGAGAGCCAATGCAATTTTACTATTAAAGCTGACGTAACGTTTCTTCGGGTGACAGTTTTTTGAATGTGTGCATATGATGTACGGCGGATGGAGACAGTGATCACTTTTAGAGCTTTTCTTCACACAAATCAATCGCTTGGCCTCGGATCACTTGGGATATTTGTACTTTTTAAAGAAATTGTGCCTGTAGTCATATCTGCTACAGATAGTCATATCTTTTTTTCCTTTGTTTTATATCATATGCACTAATAGTAGGCAAATGGGTAGGTTTAGGGGGGATTGGGTAACGTGTTCAAGTGTAAATAAAAATAAATGTAAATAAAATGATGCTGCCTGATTAAATTGAGAATCACACTCCAACATGTTGTCCAAAATTTTAACCCAATATATAATTTCATCATGACGATAACATTTCCCATGCCCAACGCGTCTGTGTATGATGCCAAAGGTTTCTCATCGTAAGCAAAGGGGGTCCCTGCGTGTCCTAAAATTATGCTAAATGGGTACCCACCCTGTGTGTTCAAATGTGATGCCGACGGGTCATGACCAAGCGTCAATATGTGACGAGATGGGAGTGATAACCTGTTGGACCAGCAAATGCATGAATTTGGGAAACTCCTTTCTGAGAAGAGGATGTCAAATTCCTCCCTCAGATATCAGACCGATTATTAATCGATACTTATTAAATAAGTGGCAAGAAGAGTGGAATACGTGCAAGAATAATAAGCTATATGAAACTCATCCGGAAATTACAAACAGACTCTTTATCACTCTTAAAACTAGACTTGATCAAGTGGTCTACACCAGATGTCGCATACAAGTTTGACCCCATACTTTTTTGCTTAAAGGTGAAGACCCAACTTTATGCATGTTTTGAAAGATTCCCTTATCTGTTAAACATATTTTATTAGATTGTTCTGGACTTAATAAGTAGAATGCTCTTTTATGAAGTTACCATGCACTTAAGGGGCCCTATTTTAACGATCTGAAACGCAAGTGTCAAAGCGCAAAGCGCAAGTAACTTTGTGGGCGGATCCCGGCGCTGTTGCTATTTTCCCGGCGGGATAAATGACTATTGCGCCTGGCACAAATCTAAAAGGGGTTGGTCTGAAGTAGTTTCATTATTCATTGGTGTGGTTTGGGCGTAACGTGAAATAAACCAATCAGAGTGTCCTCTCACATTCCCTTTAAGAGCCGGCGCGCTTGTTCCATGGCGGATCGCTATCATAACGGCGGTGTACAAAGTCAATTGCGCTGGGTGCAAGATAGGGCCCAAGGACTTATTTAATACGATTTTTTTTTATCATATGTTAATTTAAAAAATCTTGTATAATATGACTTGCTGTTTTTGTTTGTTTGGTTTTTATTGTATGATATTTGTATTTTTGTAATTAAATTTTTGCCATGAAAATAGCTTTGAATGATGACATGGCACTAAATAAAACAATCTGAATCAGAGAAGGGAATCTCCACAAACTAAAAGCAAACACAAGTAAGCCTCAGAATCATAACTGAATTATCATATAAAGTTTAGTAACCCTGTTAAGAAACGATAAGAGGCTTGAATTAATGATTGATGGTTCGTTCAGGTCAGGGTCTAACTGAATATGTTGCTAGAAACTTGGGATTTCATTCATTTTTCAAAGTCATTCATTTTTTTCCTTTTTTTATATAAGACTTCGCATAAGACTAAAGAAATATATAAAATAAAAAAAACAAACAAAAAAACTGAAAGAAAACAAAAAGTCTTTATGGTAGAAATATGTATTGCATCAGCATGTCCAACATTCCTCTGCAATGCCCAGGGCTATATTCTCAATTTTTCTCCCAGCAACCCAGGTCTCCATGGAAACAAGCCAAAAAGTTTCAACCCTTATTATTATCCAAACACCATCCCAAAGATCCTCAGAGCAAAGCATCCTTGATTCCCTGTTCACTGCTGCAGGTTGCATTGTACTTTTTTTTTTTTTGTCATCTGGCCTGGAGCACCCCAGTGGGCCAAACTTAAACTACCTGACCTGAGAGAGCAGAACCTTAGCTGGCCCTCAGGGCAGTGGAAAATGGGCCAACTAGGGACCCTCCTCAGGGGTTTAACAAGCCTCCGTGGGCCCTGTGCAGCTGGATCCGTTGACTGGAGCTCTAGGGACTTTCTGATAACAAGTTCATCACCAACAGTTGTGAGTAGACAGATTAAAGTTCTTATTTGAGAAAGTTGAAAATGCAATGTAAATTGTTTTTGTCAAACTGCCAAAAACAGGTGACAACTAAAAATGCACAAATTCCCAAAGTACAATGACTGGTCAAATGTAGAAACCACAAAGAATATCAAACGTGGCACATTTCTGTTTTTGTTGTACATTTTTTCAGAAAGTAAAACAATTACATTTCTTTTTCGCAGACAGGATATTCTACTGAGGATGTGCTGAGAAAGTGTCGTCACTCTGATTTGCTGATTTGTGATTGACACGGTGCAGAGAGAATTTTTTATTTATTTACAAACTCAAATGTTTAAATCTTTATAGGTCTCTAAGAATAAACCAACACAAACATACTGTATGTTGTGTTGTGTATTTCACCAGGGTAGTGTGTTCCTAAAATACATTATAATTATTATAGATAATAAGGAAATTGAGTAACAAAGATTCACTTGTACATGCACGCTTTGACTAAATGTCCACACAAGGATAATAGATCATGAAAGCAACATGTGGGACAAGTCAATGACCAACAATTAAAACAGCCTAACATAGTAAATATGCACTTAAGAACAATCTAAAATGCTTTTATGAGGGTTAGGTTTAAGTGTAAGGCAAATTTTCATTAGCTAGAAAAGAAGTCAAAGGGACAAATAAAGCCGAAGGGGGGAACAAAAGTGTGTGAGTGTGTGTGTTCTTTAATAAACATGCCTGATGATTTAAGGCAGCTGGACTTCCACAATCAGTTGATGGTTCAATCATCAAGACCCCTCACAGACATATGCAAAATCACTGTTCTGCCTAAACTGACTGCCGTTAAAAGGCACTATGTTGACTAACAGACAGATGGTATGGGGTGAAAACTTACTGAGCTCAATCAAAGACAATCAGAAAAGGTTGATAAACAAATCTTGCGATTCACATGACATGCTGTAGTGATCAAGTGCAAAACTTCCAGAAAGTTTCTGATTAGAGGTGTTAACAAAAGCTATGTCAATATTGTCCACTATACAGGTACATTAGATTAGATAGTTTTGATTAGAAAAAAAGAAAGTATACTTATCAACAATATACAGTATATATATATATATATATATATATATATATATATATATATATATATATATATATATATATATATATATATATATATAAAGCGTAATAGAAATATATGTACAGTGACATTAATTTAAGTTACAGCACACTATTATATGGACATTTTTTTTTACAATATAATACATGAGTAGAATGTTTACCATTCATGATCTTTTTTTTTCTTTTTTTGCTGCAGTTATCCCACAGCAAACAAAATAAAAATTAACTGATTTTCATCCTAATTAAAATGTTGGATTTTAGACGGGTAAAGTGATAAATCTTTTAACTATTTGAATATGGTATCAGAAATCACACATAATAAAATGTATTAAATAAGCAGAATCACTGAAGATGAAGAACAAAAAGAACAGAAAAAAAGAGACATGCAGGCAGCACAACAACTACAACTGACTTACAGCCACATAGCCTTATTAATCCAACTGCAAATCAAATCAATAATAAACTATATCAAAAGGGGAGGCAAACAACTCAAAAACATCATTACCATGTTCACGTATAAACCCATTTAGCTTTATTTCTTTCATATGGTACATTTACAAAAGTTGTTGAGGTCTGTTTGCCTTTACTTGGGCACATGGCCCTTGACTGTTGTGCATGCTATCACTATTGTCTACAATATTTTATGGTCTTGACTGCAATGACAATGACCTTTTACTATGCACACTTTTGTGACTGACTGTTGGATTTTGACAGATATCAGATCCCAAATGAACATATAAAGTCTTTAAACAGCAACTTTTAATTTTCAACATTCATTATCAATTTAATTTCATTCGTTTATTTATATAGCACATTTAATGCAACAGCTGTTGCCCAAAGTGCTTCACAATCTCTAATAAAACACAAAAATAAGCAGAGTACAGAGAAAGAAATTAAAAATAATAATAAAATAAAATAAAAAAATAAAAATTTAATGCACAAAACAGACAAGGTATAGTCAAACACTCATCATGAAGATGCCCAGGACGTTTTTAGCAGATGTACTTTTAACATGGCCTTAGATTTCGGTAGTGACTTTACTTAGGAAGAGGGAGATCATTCCAAAGTTTGGAGGTCCCATCTTGGAGGTGGGTGGAGGTGAATGGAGCAACAGCATCTGCGAAATACCAAAAGTATTAGGATATGATTGGATAGATGAGAAGGTAATAAGTTATGTAACAATTTATTCTTCCCGGCAGAACTTACGCTAGAGCTAGAGCTTTATGACTATGCTGGTCCACCAGCTAGACCAGCACTAACCTGCATAAACCAGCATGGAATTCATGCTGGTTTATGCTGGATTTTTCAGAAGGGCAGTGTAATTCAGCTAGACAAAACTAACATTTTTGTATAAGACAGTAAGCAGTGCAGTGTCAGGAAAAAATGTATAGAACAAACATGAAATTTGTAGGCCTATATAACAAACATTTCCATGGTTGACTGCCAAGAAAAAAAACATTTTTGACCAGTACGGTTCACACAATTTTTTGTGGCATTTTACTGACACAATAACTAGGTTTTGAAGAACAAATTCAATGTTTTGGTTGAGTTATTGCATTATGCAGACATATATTCCAGGAAACAGTTGTGACAATTGCACTTACAGAGAATGTTAAGACTGTTTAAAAAAGGTGTCAAAGCAATTGAGAAAAACTGTAATTCAATATTTTATGACCCTAAAAGGATTTGTAAATATTGGCAAGTCTCTTAAGTTGTTCATGTTAACAATTTAGATGCTGTAAATATGTTGATAATGTAAGTTTCAGTGTCTAGCAAGCTTACAAATTCTATGTGGGCAAGAACCACTTTTGCACATGAATACTTAGGATAGATAGATAGATAGATAGATAGATAGATAGATAGATAGATAGATAGATAGATAGATAGATAGATAGATAGATAGATAGATAGATAGATAGATAGATAGTGCCTATGATAAATAACTGTATTGCTTACAAGCTGTTCAACTGTCTTTACAGTGTGTACTATCTCTTTCCTCTGTTCTGTGTTTAAAAGTGGTGGGTATATTCTTGTGGGGAAACAAGCGGGTAAACATCCCACCCATACTAAAGTTGCTGCTTAACAGGCCACAGTCTCTGAATGATCTAACCTGATCTTTATGCCTTCAATATTTCATGAGTTTGCCCTCCCAGCCATACAAGAGCTCTGATTGTTACTTCTGCCACAAGCTCTGAAATATGGATGAGACTGTTCAGCCATTTACCCAGGCCGTTTGACAGATGTACAGGTAGCCTAAATAATCCACACTCACAAACATAAAACAGTGTGTATGCACTCCTCACCTCCCCTCCTCACTGGAGCCAGCCTGTTAGAGCGAGAAAAAGGACAGATGCTGATTCTGATACACATTTTGCAAAAGTCCACAATTGCAGTTTAGAAACCAGATTAGCATATCCTGTGACACACACCCCTGCAAGGCAGCAAAATAACAGTGTTAAATATTTAAGTAAGTTTAGGTTTTAGTAAGGTAGGTTTATGTAAAGTAAAATGCTACATCAGAGCTTCACTTATGAGAATCAACACTGTATGAAAATCACAGCAAAGACTGAAATGATCTGCAAAAAAAATCTATTTTTTAGGCAAATAAATAAATACTTTTCTCTGGAGAAAAATCTGAGCATCGAATTAATATCATGCTAAGGAATTATTGAGATATTTTAGCATTTTCTACAGATAGGTTAACAATATTAACATTAACTATTAGTAATTTCTACATACTAATATATTTTAATATTAAAATGTATAGAACATTATTATAAAGCTTACAGGCATGTCAGGGACCAAAGCAGTGAGGCAAGAGGACACAGGAGACTGTTTCTCAAAAAGGGGGTTTTATTACCCAAAATATTGAGAAGTTTACATAAAGGCCAAAATTAATGACTAGGCCTTAAAAGAGGTCAACAAAAAAGTAACTGAATATAAACTCAAATACATAAACTCATAACACAAGGTTAACTGAACAAACAACTGACCTGCCACAAAGAGACAGCAGGGAGCTTATATAACAGTTTGACAAAACCAAATAACATAGAAGGGGTAAACAAACTAACACTTGAGAACTAAAGAGCTAACTAAGGACAAAATCCCCCTGGCACATGGTGAGACATGGTATGGCCTAACGAGCTGGCTTCCAGATATAAGTCTCCTCAGCCCTTAGCCACTCCTTTCGCCCAACCAGGAAGGGACCACCCCCAACAGTCCAGGTAACTCAACACAAAGAAACATGTGATTAGTGCATTCCCCGTAAATCAATATAAAACTAAAGCAAATAAACCAAATCAAAAAACTGCATTGGGTTCGTTATTTAGATCTCATAGTTTAGATGACTGTAAATAATAATCAGTGCAACAAACAAAAGAGGTGAGATACTAAAACGGTAATCAAATGTTTAGAACTGAGGTTATATTACCCTGTGTGGCCGTAGCCATCACACACTCCCCCCCTTCAGGACTCTCGCTGGTACAGCGAGACAGGTAGTCAGCTGTCTGGTTCTCTTTTCCTGGGATGTGTTGGATGCTGAAGCGGAATGGTTGCAGGGCCAGGTACCACCGGGTGATTCTTCCATTGGTGTCCTTCATCCTCTCCATCCACTGCAGTGCTTTATGGTCGGTCTCCAGTGTGAATTCTCTACCCAGGAGATAGTAGCGGAAGGAGTCCAGGGCCCACTTGATAGCCAGTCCCTCTTTTTCCACGGTCGAATAACGGACCTCCCTGGGGAACAGCTTTCTACTGATGTAAGCAACCGGATGGCGGTTCTCAGGGGGCCCCTGAAGAAGCACAGCGCCCAGACCCCTGTCGGAAGCATCAGTCTGCACAAAGAAATGGTCGTTAAAGTTTGGACCATACAAAACTGGTTGCATACTCATTGATTGCCGGATATCATGGAAAGCTGCCACAGCCTCCTCTGTCCACTGGATCTGATTGGGACTCCGGGACCCGGTCAAGTCTGAGAGCAGAGCCGCCCTGGTGGAAAACTGCGGAATGAAGCGACGGTAGAAGCCTGCCATGCCCAAAAAGGATCGGAGTTGCTTCCTTGTTTGGGGTAAAGGACATGACTCAATGGCTTGGATCTTACTAACCTGTGGCCGTATCATCCCATTCCCAATGATATGGCCCAGGTACTCAGTCTCAGATGCAGCAAAGGCACACTTTGCGGGATTTACGGTCAGCCCAGCAGCGTGAAGACAGCCCAAGATGGTGCGCAGATGTTCCAGATGTTGCTCCCAGCTGTCACTATACAGAACTATATCATCAAGATAGGCTGCCGCAAATGCAGAGGAATCACGAAGTACCTGGTCCATCAGCCTCTGGAAATTTGCTGGTGCTCCATGAAGGCCAAATGGGAGCACCGTAAAGTGGAATAAGCCCCATGGAGTCCGGAAAGCAGTCAGCTCTCTGGATCGCTCGGTCAGTGGTACTTGCCAGTACCCTTTGCTAAGATCTAATGTGGTCAGGAATTTTGCCTTTCCCAGCCGTTCAAGCAGATCGTCAATCCTTGGTGTTGGATAGGAGTCAAACTGAGAAACTGAGTTCAAGTACCTGAAATCAATACAGAATCTTATGCTACCATCCTTTTTTGGTACAAGGACTACCGGGTTGCACCATTCACTCTTTGAAGCCTCTATGATACCCTGGGACAGCATGAGATCCACCTCCTCCTTCAGTGCGGTCAACAGGCGCTCAGGGATCCTGTAACTGAGTCGTCTCACAGAAGCACCTTCTTTAAGGACAATATCATGTTCAACAAGGTCAGTCCTCCCAGGATTCTCCTGGAACACTTCAAGATTGCAGATGGCTCTCACCTGCTGCTGTCTGTCTTCAGAGAGATGACTGAGATCGAAGTCCACTGGAACACCTTCAGAAGGTAAGTATTGCTCATCCACTTCCTCCTCTTCCAGAATGTTTCTGACGAGCATCACTTCTGTTTTCTTTTCAGGTCGTTGCACCCATTCCTTCAGGAGGTTCACATGCAGTACTTTACTGGAACGTGACTGACCTGTGGTCAATATCCGATAGGTGGTAGGCCCAAGTTTCTTCTGGACCTCAAAGGGTCCTTGCCACTTTGCCAAAAGCTTGTTGTCATCACTAGGGAGAAGCACTAGCACCTTCTGTCCAGGGTTGAAGGATCTCTGGCGGGCTGACTGATCGTACCAGGACTTCTGCCGTTTCTGGGCTTCTGCCATGTGTGACTGGGCAAGCTCGCTCATTTTCTCCAATCGGTCTCTCATCTGCACAACATAGGATACCACATTAACAGAATCCCCTCTCCCCTGGTCTCCCTCCCAACTCTCTCTCAGCAGAGAAAGAGGGCCTCTGACATCATGCCCATAAAGAAGTTCAAAGGGAGAAAAACCAGTGGAGGCTTGGGGTACTTCCCTGTATGCAAATAAAAGATATGGCAGCCAGAGATCCCAGTCTGTACCACTGCTGTTCACAAACTTCCGCAGCATCTGCTTCAGCGTCTTGTTGAAACGTTCTGTCAGCCCATCTGTTTGGGGGTGGTAAGGTGTGGTTCTCAAGCTCCTGATGCCAAGTAATTGATAGACCTGCTTCAACAGAGTTGACATAAAGTTAGTTCCTTGATCAGTCAGTATTTCACGAGGGAAACCCACTCTTGAAAAAACCTGTACTAGACAAAAAGCAACAGATTTAGCTTTTATGGACTTCAATGGGAACACCTCTGGGTACTTGGTTGCATAGTCTGTTATAACCAGCATGTAACGGTTCCCAGCTTTACTCTTCTCAACAGGACCAACGATGTCCATCCCAAGGCGTTCAAATGGAGTAGCAATGATGGGGAGTGGAAGGAGTGGAGCTCTGGAGGGAAGGCTAGCAGATGTCATTTGACACTGAGGACAACTTTTGCAGAATTCAGCAACATCTCTATGCAGTCCAGGCCAGTGAAAATGATGTTTAATGCGGGCTGTGGTTTTGTGCTTACCTAGGTGGCCAGCCCAGGGAACAGAATGCCCCAACACCAGTATAGCCTCTCTGGCTGCTTGGGGCACCACCAGCTGCAATATGAATTCCTGTTGACGATAGAGAATGCCATTTTGCAAGATGTACTCCTCTTTGCTCACGTCCAGCTCATCTCCTGGCTCTTTCTCCTTGATTTTCTGAAAAAGAGATGCTAAAGATGGATCAGATTTCTGCATGTTTATGATACTGGCTGGCATTTGAAATCCTAAAGGCAACTCTGGCTGGGTATTAGTTTGGGACTGCACAACTGTGTGAAGGAATTTCTCCTGTCTTCTCTGCTTACGAGTTTTACGTGACTTCCTGGGTGCTGCCTCGTCACTATAAAAAGGCAAGGTACTGAGGATCTCCAGGTGCTCATTAGACGACTTAGCCTGCCCCCTGGTGACAGCAGCATGGCATTTTCTGGTTTTGTCTGATTCGAACAAATCAAAAAGTACTGGGAGGTCTCGGCCTAGCACAACAGGATAAGGTAATTTATCAGCTACCACAATGTTCAAGAGATATGTTTGATTGTCAACTTTGATATACATGTCAGCCGTTGAGTAACTCTTCTCATCACCATGCACACAACATATAGGGATGGTATCTCTGGTGCTGATAATATTGGTTGGTACAAACTTCCTGTGCACAAGTGTCTGATCACTCCCGGTATCAATTAAAGCTTTGAGAGCAGTTCCATTAACTTCAACATCCGCCATCTTTACAGCCTGATCATTCTTGGAAATAGCATCCACATGAGGGCGTGGTACAACACACATCTGAGTCAACTTTGCTGTATTTTTAGGGCACATGGGCTTTGTATGACCTTCTATTCCACAGAGATAGCAAATTGGTTTTCGACCTGAGGGGTGCGATGGTCTGTTAAACAACTGGTTCTCCCTAGGGGGAACCTTACCCCCGCTGGCCTCTGGCTTTGGTTGGTACTGCTGGGTGGATTGATACTGCTGAGGGGGTTTACGGCTGTCTCTTGGGGTCATCCATGAGTTGTAGCTCCATGGCTGTCCTTTTCTCCGCGCCGCCACAAACACATCCGCCAGTTTAGCAGCCTCCATGGCAGAACCTGGGTCATGCTCTCTGATCCAAATCTGCAGCTCAGGGGACACCATTCTCAAGTATTGCTCCAGCATGATCATTTCACCAATTTCTTGTGTTGTTTTACCTTTTGGCTGGATCCACTTTCCATACAGTTCCTTGATTCTTGCATACAATTCCTTTGGGCTCTCGTCAGGGCTCACCTCTAGGGAACGGAATCTTTGCCTGTAGGTCTCAGGGTTAATGTCATACTTGGAAAGAATTGCACTTTTAACCCTATCATAATCAAGAGAGTCATCAATGTCCATATGCACATAGGCACTTCTAGCTTTACCAGTTAGCAATGGCATTAAATGAAAAACCCAGTCTGGCTTCTGCCATCTGCAGGCTAAGGCAATACGCTCAAATGCAATGAGAAAGTGTTCAATATCATCATCATCAGTAAATTTCTCTAGTCTGGGCACATGGTGTGGATGGACTTGACCTGCTGCTGTCGTATTTGAATCAGTCACATCAGTGGGATCCATTCGGGTTTGAGAACGAGGTCTGTTGGGTGAAAAGGTCCCCAGATCTTGATCAGAATCTGCTGGTGGAGGCTCTGACAGTGGAGATGTTCGGGCTTGTACTTCCAACTGCAGCATCTGAAATTGATGTTGAAGGGTTTTAAACCGCTGTTCTTGTCTTGAACTTGCTTCCTTCTGCTTCTCATCTCGGGCCTCCTGCTGTCCCATGTGTGCTTGGAGAATGGCTGCCAGGTCAGACAGGGTTGGCTCCTTTCCTTCATCTTCAGTGTTTTCCACTCCAAAAGCTCCATTTTCTCCTTCTTCACTAACAGGTTGCTTGTCCGATGTAGTTTGACTTGCAGCTCCTCCTTGTTGTCTGCCTTTTCCACCTCTTCCACCACGATTCATTTCTTCTTGTTGGAAAAAAATAAAAAAAAAATAAAAAATAAAAAAAAAAAATAAAAAAAATAATAATAATAATAATAATATCCTGTGTCCGTCACTGGATGATCCCACCGCTGCCACCAATTGTCAGGGACCAAAGCAGTGAGGCAAGAGGACACAGGAGACTGTTTCTCAAAAAGGGGGTTTTATTACCCAAAATATTGAGAAGTTTACATAAAGGCCAAAATTAATGACTAGGCCTTAAAAGAGGTCAACAAAAAAGTAACTGAATATAAACTCAAATACATAAACTCATAACACAAGGTTAACTGAACAAACAACTGACCTGCCACAAAGAGACAGCAGGGAGCTTATATAACAGTTTGACAAAACCAAATAACATAGAAGGGGTAAACAAACTAACACTTGAGAACTAAAGAGCTAACTAAGGACAAAATCCCCCTGGCACATGGTGAGACATGGTATGGCCTAACGAGCTGGCTTCCAGATATAAGTCTCCTCAGCCCTTAGCCACTCCTTTCGCCCAACCAGGAAGGGACCACCCCCAACAGTCCAGGTAACTCAACACAAAGAAACATGTGATTAGTGCATTCCCCGTAAATCAATATAAAACTAAAGCAAATAAACCAAATCAAAAAACTGCATTGGGTTCGTTATTTAGATCTCATAGTTTAGATGACTGTAAATAATAATCAGTGCAACAAACAAAAGAGGTGAGATACTAAAACGGTAATCAAATGTTTAGAACTGAGGTTATATTACCCTGTGTGGCCGTAGCCATCACAAGGCAACAGTCTATAATGCTTACATGTACTGCATGTACATTTCAGCCAATGAAATCCTGTGCTTTTAAACACTTTTAAAAACAGAAATACAGCATAAAGAGACATGTATTAAAAAAGAAAACTATGAACAGTGGCAATGCACCCCTATATTCACATTATTCTTTTACACTATTCACAATGCTCTCCCGTTATCAAATAATTGTCTCTAATTTTGTGTGGATAAATCCAGTGCAAAACTAATTGCTCATAATGACTACATCAGGGACTACATTTAGTGGGTGGCCTAATAAAAACTATTAAGCTCATATGCGCCTGGTGGCTCCTTTGATGAACTGGTGCTTTATAGCCGGCAATCAGTGTATTAAAAATTAATGATTTATAAGTATTTAATCTGCAACCACATTCAATAAGGCTGTAATTTATGATAATTAGGCTGTACTCACACCAGTACAATTGATATTTGTTAATTCAACAATGATGGTCTGCACTGTTAGACAATAAACAGCTCATTAGGAAATGGTTAAAAACAGAACATAAACTCCCAATTAAGGCAAAAATATTTGACACAAAATGAATTTGGCTTTAGTACTGGTAAGAATATTACAACCATTTTAGATGTATTCAGTGTACTGTAATCAGACATAGAGGAATAATTGAGCAATAAATATTTTTTTGAGAGTTCTAGAATCTGACCAGCTAAATTGGCATTATATCAATTACCTTCAGATAATGGGTTGACTGTGACTTTTGAAAATGTTGTTGTCTTGTTGTTGTTTTTCTGACAGTTGCTGTCAGGTTATGTCATGAGACATCATCTTGAACATACGGAATGGCAGTAAAGGAAGTCGCTGGAATAAGAACGCTGCGTGTGCGTCTCAGAAAGCTCCCTTGCTTCCTGGGTCGTTAATCAGTATCGTGTACATGAATTCGGGCACTGGAAAGGACAGTTAAGACCCTGGCTCACTACTCATTGGGACACTGATTAATCTATTTCTGGCGACATGACAATGTCTTCATTGTACAATATCAATCCTGGTATTTATGAACAACAGCAGAACTGATATCTTTCTGACATTATATATTATTTAAAGTAGTACATTATGATAAATACTTTGCTTGTTACATATGCGTGAAACATTTCATCTGTGAATAAATGATAAATTACCTAGATTATGTTCATTACCTGTCTAACAATGTATGTTTATGCTTAAATATAATTAAATAATTGTTTGTATATAAAAAAAAAACACATATATCGCATGTCATTGGCCTTGTTTATAGCTGGTATTAAGATATGTTTTGGTCGATCGGATCACAAGTAGATGAGGGACACAAGCTAAGTTTCCATCCACTTGTCAATCGAATAATCTGAAGTTTTGTAAAAAAAAAAACTCATGCGAATAAAGCTGGTGAAAGTGTGTTTCCATCCAACAGCTTTAAAGCGAATACAAACCTGTGCGTAATGACGTCACATGCTGTTTTGCGATCAAATTGGTATATCGAATTGATTTGAGACATTTTAAGGTGTTTCCATTAATTTTCGCACTAAATCGCACAACATTCAAGTCAACATTTGCGAACAAAGTTTTGCTAGACAAAATGCAATTCATTATTTATTCGGCAAATAACGTTTCCATCAGCGCTTATCGCATAAGCCGTATCGCATAAAATCCGATGAGACCGAACTTATTTAATTTGAGTCGATAGTCATGAAATTCAATCGAATTTTACTGTTTCCATAAGGCATTTTTCATTCGATATCACTTAATTCGGAAAAAAACATGTGGATGGAAACATAGCTATTCATTAGCTGTTTACACCTGGTGTTTTAATCCGCCTTTTGTCCACTTCAACGACTTCTGTCCTGATTTCTTCAAGGGAGGGTCTATGGGCAGATACATGTAAGTGTTTATTCAGATAATAAAGAGATGACAGAAAAACATACGGAGAGCATCAGCTTTCTTTTCTGCTCTGACAGCCAAGATCATGCTGAACACTGTGAATGCGTATCATTATGGGAAGCGCGCTAGACAGACGAGATTTAAGCTTTGTCGGCTGAAGACCCAAGTTTGGTGTAAAGACGAAAAACGAATCAAGCTCAATGTTCTCTCACCAATCTTGATTTCTAACACACACTCACAGCGTTCGGTGTGGTCATTCATATGTAAATTGCGCCTGCTTATTTTGTCCATTAGATCAAAATATCTAAAATAGCTTGAAGAAATCAGGACAGAAGTGGTTTAAAGTGGACAAGAGAGGCGGATTAAACCACCATGTGTTTTTGTGTAAACAGCAAATGTTATTGTAATTCAATATTTTTTCTGTCTTGCAGTTAGATCAAGACAGATACTGACCTACTTCAGATCACATAGGCTACTCCTCCATCTCCCACAAAAACCTTTAATCCAACAGGTCTTTTACCAGTCCAAAACGCATCTTAATACCAGGTGTAAAAAGTGAACGAGCTCAAAGTGTTTTACACCCCGTTTACACCTGTATTTAGCGTTGTCCACTTGTGATCCGATTGACCAAAATGCATCTTAATATCCAACGCTATCTCACGACCAATTCGTACGAATTTGTACGAGTGATTAAAAGGTGGCTAATTTTTACGAATTTGTACGATCTCACTCGTACGAATTTGTACGATTTGTCTAAACCCACGTGACGGTTGGGTTTAGGGGCAGGGTCAGGGGTAGGTCATTCGTATGAATTCATACGATTTTGGCAAATCGTAAAATATGTACGATTTAGCAAAAAACTTGGTCGAGTGAGGTCGTATGAATTGGTACGAATTAGCCACCTCGTAAAATTCGTACGAATTGCCGTGAGATCGGGTTGTAATATCAGATGTAAACAGGGCCATAGTGTGTGGTGTGTTTGCTCGAGGGAATGTTTCGCACTTCAGAACTTCCTTTAAGGGGACATATTGAGAATCGATGCAACCTGGTTATTGTGATAGTTTTTAGGGAGCGAACGTTTCAGTGCACGTATGCTTTTGTGATTCAAACAGTCCTTTAAATGGCCGACTCCCTGATCAGTGCCCTGATTACTGAACTATAGGGAGCTGATTGAGACGCATCCTCTGTGTTCTTCTCTTCCAACAAAATGAAAGAGTCACAAACATTAAAAAAAGAACACTAGCAATGTAAGACTTGAAATACACATCCGAGCAAATTCATATATTGGCACATATCATACTACAGTGTCATGATAATAAATTCAGTGATTCGGGTTGCAATTGACCCTTCACAGGGAGCTTGATTGACCAATCATAGATTAACATGGGAGAATTTGAACTTGAAAAACGGAGTGTACTGACGCCTTTCTGCGGTTAAAACAACATTCCTTCTTATGTTCATTCATGTTTATTTGATGCTATAAATGAACTAGAAGGAAGAGATGATCGGTTCACGAGCAGCTTTAACTGAGGCTCTACAGCGATCTGTCAGACACATTAAAGAGCCACAAAACGGTATTTATTGTTTAAACTTCTTTTAAAAAATGACCAAATTTTAAAGGTGAGACTTTGTTTAATATGTTTAATATCAAAAGTAACCGAAAAGTAACCTGGTCTGTCCTGTCTGTCAGTGTGTTGTCAGTGTCCTCTCTGCTCCACGATGTGTTTTTCACTGCGTGAGAACATGGTGTGTGTGAGAGCGGCATAGCTTGTCGGACATAGCGACAGTAACTAAAGGGGGCGGGTCTTTGCGAACGGTCAATTGTGTGACGTGGTGACATTTATACAGTATGTGCTAGAGACTAGCAGTCAGTTTTTGGAGTATAGGCCTATTCCAAATGGGAAATGTCAGAGTGAAGAAGACAGGCTGAAACAATGATGGGCAGCACAACTGCATTCAATGTGAAATTATGTAATATGATTCATTTTATGTTCTATTTGAGAAAGAAATTGATTTGCATGAAATGGAAATGAAAAAAAAATCAGATTTTTCCTTTAAATGAAAATATTTGGCGGATATTATGATTTTTACTTTTCGCAAACATAGTAGACACATATCCAACACCTCAAGCCCTCTCACATAAGGGAATAAATCAGCAATTTCGAGCAGTGATAAGCTAATTAAATCAATATGAGATAAATGAACTGCAATTAGAAGGTCTGGCGGACGTCCATCTTTCTGCTGTAAATACTTTTTTTTTACTCCCCATGGGGCTCATGTCTTTCTTTAATCTGTGAGTGTTTCCACTTTTCCATGAGCTACAATTCCCTTAGCAACCATTTGGATTAATTATAGCCAATGTCCCAGAGCTGCATTTATCCTTATGCTAAAATGCTTTGAATTACTTTTTTTTCACATCAGTCTAAAGTAAACTCCGTTCCCTAGAATGACAATACAACAAAATATTTCTGAGAACTTTATAAAATGTATTAAAAAGAAAAAAATCCTGATCCTTTGCTGTGACATTTTTAGTTCAGGTGCATCCCATGTCTATCAGGGAGAAACAGAATGCGTGCAAGAACATTTGAAGGGCTTTTCCCATCGAAACACCAGATCAGCAATGACAAAAGCCTACCCCCTGCAGCAGAACAGCGGTGAGACTGGTGACAGAGGGAGCTTAATGAACGCATCGGAATGATAGGCTGTCATGGACGTTTAAAGTTGAAGCCATACATTGACTGGGTATAATTTTATGAATGAATGACAAACGGAATACAAGTTTTAATGCTAGAACTGTTACTTATGCCGATTCTCTGGATCATCTTTGAGATGTAGTTTGATTGGAGTCCACCTTTGGCGATGGGGTATGTGGCAGGCAGGGTGAGGCAGAGAGCCGTGGGAACGGAGTGAGGCCGGTGGCGTGATTATTAATGAGCGCCTCCTGCTCCCCACACCGGTCTTGAGTCCCACGGAGGAGCTCTGTAAGGATAAAAGGTGGAGGACAGTGAAGGAAGAGAGAGGGCCAGGTCTTTATTTTATGTTGTTGTCTTATTATGTTTATATGCGGCTTTCGTCTGTGAGAAGCTGCCACTTCACTTTCGTTTTGTTAATGTTTATTTGGTTTTAGTTACGTTGAACGTTCGCTGGTTCCTGCCTTCTGCATATATAGCGTTTAACAGTGTTAACATTGTTCACAGTGATTTGGGAAAGTTTTTGTTAACAGCGAGTGCATCTACATCACTTCTAGGCAAAAATAGCATCTGGTGCTGCATTGGATGTAACTGTGAGAGCCGGAGACATAATGTGGAAGTCAAGTCACCTTTATACAATATTATTTCGAAGCACCTTCACAGTAACAAACAGGAAAATAACGATACATTATGTAAACTTCATCATATAAGACATGATTCAAATTCTGCTGAAGAGCAGTTCATTATTCAGGCTTCAGATTAGATTTTGATTTTGTTCAGTTCAATAACTGTGTAAAGTTAGGCTTAGGGTTAGTAACCATTTCAATTACGAAATGAGTTTAATTCAGCTGGACAGGCGTTGGAAAAATGTTGTTGTCGATGTTGCAAAAATGTATCAATTATGAATCAGCTATAAAGCGGCTCTGCAGAAAACAGTGGTGTGTTCATCGTTCAAGTTTTTTTTCTCATTCAATAGTGGGGAAGTGAACATGTCCATTCAAGTGGGAAAACACTTATTTCCAAAAACAACATTGCTCACAGTGAATAATGTAGATGGAAGTGTAAAAGTAAACCCACAACAGCAAACAAACTTTCTGCTTTATATAAACTGCCTGTGATTTCCTCCACCACATGACAGAATAATAATAATAATAAAAAACACTATTTCCCTTTGGTGTCAGAATCACTAGCACACTACTCTGACAGCGTTAGCAAGGGCGCTAGCACTTAATGGGCTTTTAACAGCGTCGCGGTGGGACTATTTGTGCATCACATCCTATGCCAGTGCTTCTGACAACAGTATTTTAATGTCTCTTTAGTGACGCGGTGAGAGAACTCTGAGATGTGGTTTCCCTTGGGAATGAATGCAAGAAGAGGAAGATAACATTTTGAAAATCTGCTCCACTTTTCTCAAACACTTCATTATGAAGTGTAAAACACTCTTTTTTTTCTGTCCTTTGCTGAAAACTTAAATGCTTGCAAAGGTGTTTGATTTAACCAAGCGCTGCAGTATTTTACTGGTCCCATGAGAGCTACCAGTTTATGACATGCACGACTTGTTTGTATTTACATGTTGTTTTCTTTCGCCTCGATTCAGAAGTGGTAAGAAGGGAACTGTCACTGTGGGAGTGCAGTTTCTGTCTCTGGGGGAATGGTAGAGAGAACAACTCTGTGTAAATGTGTGGTTGTTTGCACTAAAAAGCATGTAAGCATGTTTAGGTACGTATCACCCCAAAATATATTTTTAGAGAAACTCACTCACTCTAAAAATAAACAATAGTTTAGATTATTTTATGATAGCTTAGATTATTTATTTATTTATTTTAACTCTAAAGGTTACCCACCCTCTTGCTGTAAAAATGATTTAACAACTTTATAATTAGTTGTGAATAGATACATACCTTAGTGAAAAAAAAACCTGTATCAAAATGTATTTAAAATACATTTATTTCATACTAAGTATACTACAAATCCATTAACATTTACTGACATATCGCTTGAGACTTACTGATATATATGTTATAAGAAGTACTTCTTTATCGCACACTGCACGTTTCTTAAATGTGCCTAAAAATTTGTTTTAATATCACTATTAGTAAGGATAGTTTGATCACTGTATAATATGTCTTTAAATGCCAGAAATTTAAAGTGTCCCTAAAGTATACTTGCAATAATTCCACTTTCAAAAGGGCCGGATCAGATGAGTGACCGGTTAGTATATTTAATGTTCAGTTATGCTTGACATTTAAAAGAGTGTCTGTTATGTTGTAGTTTTTGTGATTACCATTGTGCTGAAGAGCAGAGCTTAAGTTGTGGGTGACTATGTGAATTAAGTCTATGGCCCTGTTTACACGTTATTTAGCGTCATCCACTCAATGAGCAATAGCTTCTAAAAAACAACGTGAAATAGCTACTTAAAGTAATTAAACTGATATAACTAAAAACATTAACAAGTTAAACAAAAAAACAAAAATGTATAAAATTAAGATAAATTCAATTTATTTAACCACTTACCTCAAAATTGAGTAAAATCAAAAAGCCATTTTTTGCAGTGTACTTCATGAAGGACACATTCAATTCTGCCATAGGGTCTGCTTGTGTAGACTAGGTTTTAGTTTAGACTATTTAGTTTAGATATTTCAATGGAATTACTGTAGTTTCCAGGCCAATATGAGGTCATAAATTGGCTTGGACTGTTGATATCAAATAATCTTTTTTCTTGTTCCAGGTCCTTCTTATTGAAAATTAGAGGACATGACCCACCCAAAGTAAAACCATGCTTGTTTAGTTTTTGGACAGCCATTTGATGTGACCTGTCTCCTGTAATGTCCATGACGTTGTCTTTCGTAGGTTGGGGGATGAGGTGGACTCAGCTGAGTGCATGGGCAAACCGTGAAATTACCTTGACAACAAAGACCTCCATTCATTTCACTCTTGCCAAGACCTCTTCTGCATCAGAACAGCACATTCCAACATCCCTCCTTGGACTATGTCAAACCTTATCTATTGCCTTCTTTTTGTCTTCACCTTTCCTCTTCTCTCCTCTTCATTTCAGGTTTTTGTGCACAGAGTGGAAAAGATCATATTTATCAGCTGTCAGAGTCTGGCAGTTTGGAGTTACGTGAGGCAGAACAGCATAAAATTATCATACACAGGCATGAAATTACAAAACCGCCCGGGGACACCTAAAAAAAAAATCATATTTCTTCCCTTCCTACCTACAGCTCCAAAAAAGATAGAGGGATTGTAATAGAAGATCTACAGAATGCAGGTTTAGCTGTGGTGCTCGAGGACAGGATAAAGGGCAAGAGCTCTTCTGTTTTTGATACTACCATATTTGTGCAAATGTAAATTTACTTGTCAAAATGTTTGATGTCTTTAACATGTGCAGCTGTATCCCTGGTCTATGAACTATAAAATGTTAATATGGATATGAATGGTGGATTATAATGGAGGAAAAACAGCCAACCCCAGTTTGGTAACGCAGTTGTAAAATTATTTTCTTTCTTTCTTTTTTCTCATTTAAATCCATTAAGAATATTTGCGTATCCAACTGGATCTCATTTGATCCCATTATGGACTTTTTGAGTTGGTTCCGAATTATGATAAAAGTAGGAATTTCTTTGCAATATTTGATTATAGGGTAATAGAAATGAAGCAGAAAATTGACTATAGTATTTGCTTGTGAAGGATTTCTGGAAAAGCTGGGGAAGATTTTTGGTCCTTTTTTTGTCAGTGTACATAGTGAGACCTCACTTAATGCAGAACATACTGATTTGGTTTGCAAATGTGAAATAACCATATACCATACATGATCGTGGGAGGAAGAGGAGGGTGAACACAGGGGGTCAGTGATACTCATTAGAAAGAAAAATCTCAAATAAGATCTCTATATTTTCTCTGTTGTTTCTTCAAGACAGCAATAAGATTAAATGGAGAGCAAATTGAGATTTTTGCAAAAAAAATGTCCTGTTTCTCAATTAATTGTTCTTCAGTGAAAAAGATAGTAATTTCCCTTTTAATTTATTAATGCCAGTGCCATGAAGTGTGCTCAAATTTGACAAGATACCCAAAATCTGGAATCAAAAGATCTCAGTATGAACGGAAACCCAGCGCAATTGACTTTGTACACCGACACTCGTATCATTCCTACTTTGCACCCGCACACAGCGGCCTTTTCCCTCCACAGACGTACATCGGTAAACTAGGGAATGAACTTGCGCCAAAAAATCGAATCAAAAAAGCTTTTTTGATTTCTCAAATGATTTTCATATACATCATCACATCACATAATGTTTTATGTAATATCTTGGCAGTGGTTCTGCCTTGCACTGAATCTCATGTCATATTTGCACAAGCCCTGACGCTCCTTGCCATGCTTGTTTAGCTCTTTGGTTTCACTTTAATTTGATGGTCCTTTAACACATTCTGTTGACGATAAGTCAAGTTGCACCTGCATGTCTACTAACTCTCATTAGAGTGTTAGTAGAGTATTCGTAGACTGCTAGAGTTAGGGTTAGAATAAGTTGACATTTAGTTGCAAAGTTACTTATAGTCAGCAGAATGTTCAAAAGGGACCATCAAAATATAGTGTTACCAGCTCTTTTTGTGTTTGTTACTGTGCGTTCACACCGGACGCGAATAGTGCGTCAAATTCGCGCCTGCCGCGTCTAGTTATACGCTTGATCACTTTGTGTCCATTCGCGCGTCATTTTCGCTCTTTATGTTATGAGTTTGTTATGCTATGTCACGTAAAGCAAGCAGGCTCCTGATTGGTTAACGCGGCGCCAATTGATGCAGAACTTCAGATTTTTCAACTCGGGCGGCAGACGCGTATTCGCGTCACTTTGTGTCCATTCGCGCGTCATTTTCGCTCTTTATGTTATGAGTTTGTTATGCTATGTCACGTGAAGCAAGCAGGCTCCTGATTGGTTAACGCGGCGCCAATTGATGCAGAACTTCAGATTTTTCAACTCGGGCGGCAGATGCGTATTCGCGTCAAACGCGCGAATGCACAAAAAGCACTATACAATCATCTGCGCATAACGTGCCAGACGCTCAATTTTAATTTGATGGTCCTTTAACACATTCTGTTGACGATAAGTCAAGTTGCACCTGCATGTCTACTAACTCTCATTAGAGTGTTAGTAGAGTATTCGTAGACTGCTAGAGTTAGGGTTAGAATAAGTTGACATTTAGTTGCAAAGTTACTTATAGTCAGCAGAATGTTCAAAAGGGACCATCAAAATATAGTGTTACCAGCTCTTTTTGTGTTTGTTACTGTGCGTTCACACCGGACGCGAATAGTGCGTCAAATTGCGCCATAATGAGGCGTATTCGCATCTACCGCGCCGCACTCTACGGCTCATTCGCGCCGCAGGATTTTTTACGCGTGTAACGGGTCTTTGCATTGACTTAACATTGAAATCACTCGCGCCTGACGCGCTATTCGCGTCCGGTGGGAACGCACCATTAGGCATGACCCCCAAAATTGCAATTTCTAAATACAATTTTGACAATTAAAAAAGGTAATATTTGAACCTCTAAACGTTTAGGCACATGATATAACTGGAAGGCTGGAATGTTTGTACACTTCAGACCACAACTCTCTCTTAACTGATCCAGGCTTTAAGATTAGTGCATTTGAGGTGTTTTTGCAAAGCTCTTCTACAATGTTGTTGTTAGCTTACATGCGTCTTTATGGTTGTGTCAAGGAAATGGTTGGTCAATATTTATAGACCCACTCAGAGAACTCCTGCCAAGGGATCTATAGGACGCTATTCTCGATGAAGCAAATCAAATGAAGTCAGTGAGGGCAGTTGAGTTTTTCTCAGCTGTTATCACTTTGTAGTTATATTTTTTTTATCTTTGAGCATGTTTTTAATGAAGACGTGTGGATACATTTGAGTGTCAATACACATAATTATATATGTTTTAACCCTCATGTTTGCTGAGATTGACTTTATTGTTTTAATGTTTGGGGTTCCAAAGATCTCAATGATGTAGGCCTATAGAGTCAAGAGTGTCAATGGTACACCAATTTAACGGGTATACCGGTTTTGGTTTGGATACAATATGCATTTTTCAAATACCGCCATAACAAGAAACAATTGCTTATCAAAAAGAAGATCTGAGAGGGAACCCCTATTAACTGCATATACTTACAGTAACAAATACATATGTGCAAAGGTTTTTCAAACAAAGACAAAGTTTCTCAGAGGAATGCAAAATATTTACGAGAGAAACATTACCATATATTTTTCACTCCCATCTCATTTTTTTCATCACCATGTCTGATGTTTTTGAGATCCAGGCTAGTCTTACCTCGACTAGTTCTTCTGACATTTGCCACTGACTCTGATGCCTCTATAATGGTTAAATTTGAGATATATTTTGTCTTGTTTATATCTGGCAGTCTTTGGTCTTATGAATATATTATTTGTTCCCTGGCATATCATTTTGATATGCCATATAAACAAAACAATGGACTCAAGTTCGAAATTGTGTGTACTTGATATTTAGAAACGCCTATCCTTTGTAAGCGGCAGCCACGTCGGCTTTAAACAATTATTGAACAGAGTATTAACAACCAATAACATTTTGGTTGAAAAAAAGTATGAATATGACCAATTTTTAATTTAATGGAATTTCCAGAGTTGTATGATCTATCAAAAAATCTCACACAGATATATAAATTAAAAATCCAGAGCGAGAGTGTGTGAGTTGGTTTGCCAGATAAAAATGCATAGCCTTAGTGCAAAACATCATTAACTGTGTCTGACATAAAAAATTAAGATAGTTATATTCAATGTAAATACAAATGTGAACTTGATGATTGCAAATAGTGACGCATGTAAGTAGTTTCCTGTGAAAACCATCCGGCTTGGTCTAAAATATAAACACTTATATAGCTGACCAGTAAATCAAGGTATGACAAAAACAAGTTTTGGAAGAAGGATGGATGATGTATTGACTCATTATTTAAATGTTGTTCATTTTGAACAAAATAAGTTACATAGTGTACCTTTACCTATAATAAAGATTAGTAAATGCTGTAAAAAAATATATGGCTCATTGTTGGTTCCTGTTAGATAATGCATTACCTAATGGTAATGATAGGCTACCGTATTGTAAATTGTTACCAAATAGTGCATTATGATTAAGTTGGAAATCATGTGTAGGCAGAGTTAGAGGATTTGTGGGCATATTCTGAAGACTGAATATGTCTATATGTGCATGAAAGACTTGTATAGAGAAAGTAACAAAATGAGAACAGTGCGTGCATCAGTTTCACTCATCAATATGGCTGCCAGGTGCTCAGGTGGTACAGCGTTTGGCCCTGGCCCCGGCTCATCAATGTGAAGGGCGATCTCATCCTTTTTGCATCTCTCCTCTCTCCCACTTGATTAATTGGGTTACTAAAATGCCGGTGGAATGCATAATGCAAGACCCCCACCACCAACACACACAGTCTTTTCTAAATAGCTTTCTTTTTTTCTTTGAGGCTCTCTCTCCTTCTCTCTCCCTCGCTGTCTCTTGGATCCTCAGGATGTGTACCTCCAGCTTATTTGCATATACTTGATATTCATGACAGGCACGGCAGGAGAGAAAAAAAATGAAGAGGAGGAAATATGAAAAACTATTTAACAATAATAATGATGCTGATGATAAAATTAATTACGCCCTGGGATAGTGAAATGGATGGATGATGAGGAGACAGTGAGACGAGAGTTTAATTTAATTCTGCCACCTCATCTGTGTTCTGAGGTGCCGTGGAAAGATCTCACTGTGAAACAAAAGACATTGATGCACAATATATAATATCACACCATGTAAGGTAGATTAACTTTCTTAGCACTTATTCACACTCATGTTATAAAGGAATAATTTTAAGCAGTTCTTCTTTAGGACTGAATCTGCTGTGTGCGTTTTGAATATCCGGGTTATTTTCTTTCCATTGTGCAGTAATAATAAGTTCGTATTTTTGTTTTCATATTTTTCTTACTGTTTTCACACTGGTAGTTTAGTTCGGAACGGGGCACGGTTCGCATGAAAAATCGCTAATGTGAGCGCTGTCATGCGGACGCGGGTGCGTACTGGCTGGGGTACCGAACCCGAGACTACCTGGAGCCCAGTGTGAAAGCACCCTTAATGAAGTGTAGAACAGAACAGAACAGTCAGACTCAAATATTGTGAACATGGTTTTGGGGAGCAACAAATTAAAAGTAATTATTATTATCATTATTGTTGATCTTGAACGCAATTTAGACATTGTATATTGTTTCACAGGTTTCACAAAACCCCACCCATATCATTACGCCCCCTCCTCTTTCCAAGGGCTTTACCAGAAAATCAAACTATTAGCCCTTCATTTTCTGAAGGTTTTTAAATAAAACCCAAGCATTTCACATGTCACTCACTGTCAGGGTTCTGCCCTGACATTGTCTGTGTTGTCTTTTTTTTCATGTCTCTATGTTTGTTTTGTGTGTCAACACATGGCTTTGTCTTTGTTTGTGTTTGCCATGTCCTGCTCTTGTTCCGCCTCCTTGTTTCCTGTTACCACGCCCCCTTGTTTAGTCCTTGTCTAGTCCTCGTTTACTTGAATGTTTACACCTGATCCTCATGTGCTGTTCCCTTTATATTGTGTCTCTTTTAGCCCCTGTCCATACAGAGACGCATTTAGCTGTATACGTACAAATTTTGTGTCGTATTGGTGTTTCGTCCAGACGGATCCGTCGGTTTGAGAGACTGAAACCGCTATTTTTTGAAACCGGGTCCCAGAGTGGATAAATCTGAAAACAGCCAATCCGTATATTTTATGAAACGATGATGTCATTACCCCACGTGTCGACCAGTCAGACACTGCTTAGTCACGTAACAGCAACAACAACTGCCGACTATGCTTGTATAATAATATAATATAATGCTGCAGAAGATACTGAGCCTCTTTTATTACTTTATTTATTATTTACTTGAATGTATTTTTATTTGACTTCTTTATATTTTTCTTATGCTATGGTATGGTGCTGTCTGTTGTCTGATTAAGACATTTGGTATTTTGTAGGGATGGGTATTTCAGGCAAAAAATAATATTCGATGATCGCTGGGAATTATTTGATTATAGGCTATTCAAAAAACGCACCCCTGCCCCACATGCTCACCGGCACAACGGCGCTCGCTTAAATTCCACTCCGACATTAAATTTCTCAGTAAGCCTGTTGTACCCATTAAAGAAAATGTATTTTGTTTATTTAGTTTTATATGTTTAAATAATATATTATTTTTTTATTTCAAAGTGACTTTCGTTTTGTATAAGTTTATGTTTCATCAACCAATTGCCTGGATTTAATAAATAAGAAGCAAATATAGCTGACAATATCACAGGGCTCTCAAGTTTTGAAGACAAGCAAGAGTGACACCCCCGTGTGGATGTGGCCTTAGTCTAGTGAAAGCCCAGTCTTTATTTTGCTCTAGTTCTTCCAAGCTTTATTTGTTGGTTCACCTCTTGTTTTTGCTTTTGTTAACTAATTTTTTATTTATTTTCTCTTTAGCTTGTCTTCAAGGTTGCAGTCTTGTTTTATTTCTTTGTTTACTAGTTCCAGTTATTTATTTATATAACTTTTTTTTCCTTTGTTATTGCTCCAGTCATATTTAGTTCCCTTTCGAACGGTCACTTCGTATTGCGTATAGCTATACGCAGTGGGGAAACTTAATTCCTTAGATTTATTGAAGCTTAAAAATGTAAAGCACATTGCAGCTGCTCAGCTAGCACAGTGAGACTGGCTCACTCATTGGCTGTGCTGCAGCAACTGCACATCCAATGGCGAAGGCGCCTCCAACGTATGCGGCAATCAGCTATCAGTGCGCCGACATACATCAGAGCCCGCCAACAGGGCATGACAGAGTCTATAAAATGAGCCCAACTTTGCCATTATAGCAGATTTTCTCAACTTCAGCGACAAACTCCGTCTCTGTCAGTGGCGCTTCCAGAAATTTTTCATAGGGGTGGCCAGATGGGGCCACTTAAATTCTTGGGGTGGCACACAAAAACAATAAACCATAATTTCAGAATTTTATTCTACTGTTGTAGTAAACCGGCCTGAAGAAAACTATACAGAAAGACTTAAGGAAACTCCTACTGATATACTTTAGTTTATTGTGTTAAATTTAACGGACAGTGCATCACGTTGCATGAATTTCTTAAATGAAATAAACAGAGTTCACAAGCATACACACACTCCATTTCATCATTGCAAATAACACATATGACTCGACTGACAGAACTAGAAACTAACAGACACATGAAGTAAACTTGTGTGTAGTTTATAAAGTCCAACCTTGCACTTGAAAACAATCTAAACTCTGTTTTTATGACACAGCTCTTATTGATGCGACTTACCAGCAGCGAGAGATGTGACTCTGCTGGTGGTGACGTAGCTCCGCCCGCAATATCACACACACAAATGCGAGTGACGCAACAGCCAATGTCGAGTTTTCCCAATTAATGCATGAATTTAACAGCATTATTTAAACTCCGTTACACATATACATGCACCAGCTAACGACGTTAGCTAGGTAACTCTTGTCAAAACGTGTCAAAGATGCATCAAAAAGCTGTTGTAACAGAATACTGTAACCATTTGGCATTTAAAAAGCACATCACGACACATAATTCCCCGTCTTCTTTTACTAAAGCATATTTTTTACTTATTTACTTACCAGTAGTCTTCGTCTTCTTTCTTAACTTCTTTTAAAATTGTTGACCGACGGGCACGTGCGGGGGAGGGGCGGGCTACTGTGTGCGATCGAAAGTCTAGAGCGGCTTACCTGCCTGGCTGTGCATTAGGGATGAAATGCATAACTGATGCTACTAAAATTTATACTGGCCATTGGGGTGGCCAGGAGTCGGCCAAGGGTGGCCACCCCCTGGTGGCGCCACTGGTCTCTGTGTCTTCTTGAAAAATTTTAAGCTATTGCCGCCGAAGCAAGCCTTCTCTGCTAGAACGAGCACTTCACAGCAGACTGCGCCCTTCTCTTCGTTGTCGCTTTCTTCTGTCGCCGTTTCCTGTGGCCATCTGGTCGATCGACATATATCACTTTCTCTAAAACTGTTACGTTATACAGTTTGAAAGAGCTGAACGAGCGTTGTTCCAAATGCCTCGTTCTACATGCACCATGTGCGGGTCCCATCTGCACGAGGGCGACGGGCACTTGGAGTGCGTTTCGTGCCTGGGGCCTACCCATGCTAAAGCCGCGCTCTCTGCTGGTGGCTGCTCTCTCTGCGAGGGCATGCCTGTTTCGGTGCTGCGGACGCGGCTAGCTCTCGCTAAGGATGGCGACGCCGCACCCCCCACTCTTCCGTTTCCCGCGCTGCTTCTGCCGAGGAAGAAGCAACGCAGCCAGCGACAGCCCGAGAGCATGGAGGTTATCGAGCCCACGCCGGCCACGTCCCCACGTGCCTCATTCTCCTGCCCAAACACCTTCACCCGTCCTGTTCTCACAGACGGACCAGCGCCCCAATGAAACAATGAAAGACAACTTAATTTCCTTATAATCTACACCTGTAATGTTACCATGTCCATGCAGTGCTAAATGATAAATAACTTCCTTGAAGTAACAATCGCATGTACCTTTTGCTAACGGACACGTGGAAGGTCCCATCATGAAGGGATTTATGTGTTCTCTTTAGTTTGGAACGCCCCAACAAATTGCGTCTTCTTCCTGAAGTGCACTTTCAATGGTGCAAAAATGTTCAGTTTGGAATTTATGAGGCCCGTTTCAAGTGAAACAGGTGAAACATTGCATTTCATATTCATTTCTTAAAAATATTGTGTGTAGTATATGCTTGGGGGAAATTCATGCTGAAAAATTAAATTAATAATTTAAAAATACAAAGGCACTCAAATTTGCATTACAATTCTGTGTTCTGTTTCTACTCCATTTTACATTCCATTCAAATTCCAAAACCAAACTATAATTTGAAAGGCATTCTTAATTAAATTCGGAATGCCGTACAGCCCTGAACATTACAAGAGTCGCCAAATATAAAATGTGGATTTGTTTAGTGACCTTCTAGGCATCCCTTTTTAACAGTCACAATCCCCTTCCAGTCATTTTGACTCCCTTCTGCCCCACCTCGACATTTGATTTACATATGATCTTTAAGCAGGCTATAGCTATTAGGTTATCATTCAAATTATTCACTATTCACGTCACATTTTCAGATAGGTCATTCCCTCGCACCAGACTTAAAGACATGCACCAGGAAGGAGGAAAGAGAGAGAGAGAGAGAGAAATAAGAGGAAGGGGCAAAGAAAGAGGGATGAATGCATAAGTAATGAAATAAATTGATTAAGGGCTCCAAAATCAATTGCTTTCCTGCCTGCAATGGAAATCTATAGCTTAATTTAGCATGGTGCTGCAAGCCTGTAGTTCAGCAGTAAATAGGGAGAAAGGGAAATGGAATTTAACTGCCATTAGATGAAGTACAATAATAAACAGTAAAAAAAAAAAAAGGTAGTTAAGAAAGGAGAAAAGAAAAAAGAGGAAGGTGTCTAGTAGTGGTGTAACAGTAGACTGATACTTTGGTTTGATACATGATACTGATCTCAAAAACAATGGAAAAAAATGTATTATCATTTAGAAGAATATAACAGAGTGCCTTTTTTGTCACTGCTCATTTGATGTGCAACGAAATGTACATTTAATAATTTACCCATATCTAAACACGTATAGGGCCTACATAAAATAATTTTAATAATACAACATTTCCCATGGAGTAAGATGATTATGACAGTATTGGGGGTGTGGTAATGTCACAGTTATCTGGACTCATTCATCTTTAGTTTCACTTTCACAGACTTTCAGTTGGTTTTCATTCGTCACGTGTTCCTTTGTTTAATTTTTCCGCCACTCATCCATAACTCATCCGCCATACGTAACCATCGACACTAATCATCATCACAACTGCTCATCATTTAGTTCATCACCATCATGTATTTATGTTCCTCCCTGTGCACACCAGTTGTCGGTTGATGTTTGTGTGTTAACTTTTGTTTCATGTATGCTCTGTGACACTTTCTGTCAGTTCCTAAATTTATTGTATTATTAAAATTACTTTATATTGGATCCAGTTTACCTTAGTCTTCATCCTCATCTTGTGACAGATCGACCGACCCAAATGGATTATGCAGTGCCATTTTATGTTATTGCTCGTGAGAGCCTGGACTTTTTTACCTTCACAGAAAAATTCTTGCCGTCACCAGCCCCTTTGATGACGAGACCCTGAAGTCACTGTTCTGGACCTCCAATCACCCATATGACCTCCAACACACCTCTGAATTGAACTCGAGGGACGCTATCATCCAGTGTCTGCAGAGTGTCTACCCCCGGTCCAGAACGCTGCCGGACCAAGAGCCTGTTTCACCACCATTGAGTCCCGGCAGACGGAGAGCTACCACCCTGCCGCAACGCGTCAGCCAGTGCCTGAAGATAAGAGGTCAGCCGGACCCTCTCACCGGAAGAGGAGCCCCCCAGAGAGTCTGACCAAGGGTGTGAGCCCACGGCATCAATGGCCGAGGGTATTTAAGTGTATTTTGAGACTGTGTACTGGCTGATTGACTTTAGCACAGATGTATCGTCTCCCACCCCATTTCAAATTGTTAATCGCTGTTCCTAGACAGCACCATGGACTGTTTGAACTTTTTAACTGTTCCGTCTGAACCTTCCTTGCTGTTTTTAGCACAGTCATCTGCATGGACAATGTTGATACCTTTGACTTTATCTAGCCTTCATCTGCCTCTGTCACTGCCCTGCTTAGCCAGTCCTCCAGCCCTGCCTCTGCTGGAGGTTGTTAGCCCTTTGCAATCTCCTGCGATGCCAAGCACTCACGTCAAGCCTCAGGTTCTACAACCACCATCAGCGCCTGAGCAGATATTCCGTCTTTGGCCTCAGATCATCTCGCTCCGTCTTGGCCCGTCGACCTGTTGGCTCCACCTTCAGCTCCACCAGACACCGCTCATCATCGCCGCATTGGTCTCGTGGTCTGTATTATACAGTGCCCTCAACTCCTGTCCTCTCCGTTTTCTCGCCTTGGCTGCCTCCAAAGCCCCCTCCATCCCTTTCTCACCTCTGCTACAATGCTCGTGGTCGTGCCTACAGGGAGGGGGCTTTCTGTCACAGTTATCAGGACAAATTCATCTTTAGTTTAACTTTTGTGGACTTTCAGTTAGTTTTCATCATTTGTGTTCCTTTGTTTAATTTCCCCCCACACATCATCACGGCTGCTCATTCAATTCATCACCATCATGTATTTAAGTTCCTCCCTGTGCACCCTCTTGTTGGTCGATGTTTGCGTGCCGTGGGTTAACCTTTGTTGCACGCACGCTTTGTAACACTTTCTGTCAGTTCCTGAGTGTATTGTATTAAAATCACTTCGTATTGGATCCTATGTACCTTCGTCTTCATCTTCATCTTGTGACAAGTAATGGGGGCAATATTTTATAGTGTTCAGAGACTGCTCTGGGGTAAAATCTGTTTTTAAGTCTGGTAGCCTGCCAGATGGCATCAAAGAGAAGACTATAAGAGTGAGTTACATCATTTAGAATGCAGCTGGATCATATGATAAATAGTTTAAAAAAAAGTACTATACATAATAGACTAATGCTGATTTTAGAGCCTTTTTAAGTTTCTGGCGATATTTTGGTATAAGAAAAATGGTGTTGTGGTCGGACTCACCCAAAGGGGCCCTGGCCACAACATGATAAGCCTCAGGAATAGGAGAGTAGCATTGATCCAGTGTTTGCGATCTGGATTTGGGGTTTGTATCTGGGAAGTACCTTCCTCAAGGAGACATGGTTGAAATCTCCCAGCACAAACATGGCAGTGTCGGGATTGTTGTTTTCTACCTCCGTGATATTATACACAAGTTGCTGCAGAGCAGCCGAAGCAGAGGCGGTTATATAAATAACCACCAGGACAACAGAAGAAAACTCTCGAGGCAAGTAGAAGGGCTTACACATCACAGTGAGAGACTCCAACTCTGGAGAGCAGGTTTGTGACAAGTTTTTACAGTCCGAACACCAGTTGCTATTGATGTAGCAGCCAACCCCGCCTCCACGTAGTTTTTGTGAGCACACAGTGCGGTCTGCACGGTGTAGAGAAAAGCCGGCTAGATGTAACATGGAGTCCGCGAAACTCTCAGCCAACCAGGTCTCAGACAGGCAGATAGCGGCGGCGTCCCTGAAGTATCTCTGTGTACGAATGAGCATAGAAAGTTCGTCCAGTTCGCCAGGGAGTGGACATTGGAAAGAATCAGGCTTGGTAGAGCTGGGCGGTAGATGCGACGCCTAAGACGGACAAGAGCACCACCCCTCACACCCCGCTTCCGAGTCTTCCAGCATTGTTTAAGCCGCTCCTTGTGTGGTTGGAAACCGATCTCTGAAGAGATTCAAGTTCAAGATGCTAACAATCTCTCTTATAGTGAGTCAAATCAAGTTCAAGGACTGGTTCGTCACGATCGATCTAAAAACGCTTACTCCCATATCTCCATCCTTCCACAACACAGGAAGTTTGTGAGGTTAGCTTTTGGGGGCAAAGCATACCAATATAGAGTCCTTCTGTTCGGTCTAGCACTGTGCCCTAACTTTCACTAAATGTATGGATACAGCCCTGGCCCCACTCAGACTCCAGGGCATCCGAGTTATCAATTGTATGGAGTTCTCAATTATATTGGCTAATATTAGCTCAGTCTCAGGAGATAGCGGCATGGCATCGAGATGTCGTGCTCAACCACATGATTGGAGCTAAAACTCAATGCAAAGAAAAGGATTTCCTTTCATATGGGATCATATGTCTCTGGCTCATATTGAGTCGATTCTGGCTATGGTGACCAGAATCAAGCTAGCCTGCAGCTCTGCAGTTTCAGAGACTGTTAGGCCTCATAACAGCTGCGTACAACATAATATATTTTAGCCTACTGTACATGAGACCCCTGCAGTGGTGGCCCAGGACCAGGGTGTTTTCCCCGAGGGGCAACCCGTTTTTTTTACGATCAAGGTTACGCACAGGTGCCTTCGTTCCTTGATCATGTTATCATTGAAAGACACTCTGGACAGAAGCATCCCACACAGGGTCCCACCCACCCTCTTTTCAGAATGGCGGACCAGATCCTCCTGTGGTCCCAGGGGAAACTGCACTCCCTCAGAGCAGTCTACATCCCAGGGCACCTGAATTTGGGAGCATACGTCTTGTCGAGGCAGGGGTTAAGGCCCGGGGAATGGAGACTGAACCCTGAGATGGTGCAGCTAGTTTGGTACAGCTGTTTGTGTCTCAAGAGTATTCTCCTTGTCTGGATTCTCATCTCATCCTCTGGAGCTGGACGCCATGGTGCAGCCATGCAGATTGCTCTGCTCCCGGGAGTTCTAGAAAGAGTACACCAGGAAGGGGTTCGTCTTCTTCTAGTAGCTCCGTTCTTGCCGGCCCGAGTTTAGTTTTCGGACCTGGTAGCCCACCCAGATAGTCTCCAGTGGGGATTTCGGTCAGGAGGGATTTCCTAACGCAGGCCGGGGGCACAATATGTCACACCTGGCCGGAGATGTGGTCCCTGAGGGGGATCACCTGGGGAAGCACCATCTTGTAACTCGTTTCTTTTGTGGTACTTTGAGGATGAGGCCTACAGCTCAGGCTAGAGTTCAGGCATGGTATCTAACCATAGTTTTAGAAGGTTTTTCCTTGACACCCTTTAAGCCTTTTGACACTGCATCTGACAAATACATGGCCCTGAAGATGGCATTTCTGTTGGTGATGTCCCTCAAGAGAGCTGGAGACTTAAAAGCCCTGTCAGTTGCCCCCTTCCTTCGCCTGAGGTCGGATTATGTACCTAAAGCACCCACTAATGTGGTCTGATCAGTAGTCCTTCAGGCCTTCCATCCTGCCCATGTGTCGGCGCAACAAGAGAGGCTATAGTTGCTCTGCCCTAGAGGTTTATGTGAGAATAACTTCTCAGTGGATAAAGACTGACCAGTTGCTAGTATGCTACTAATAAAGGTTGGTTTAAAGCACCTAATTAATGTAATTTCCCCATTTTCCATTACCTAATCTAAAGTAAGAACTATTTACTAATAAGTTAATAAGTTATTAACAAAGCATTATCTAACTAACTCATTACATATGAGCTAATTAATCAATAATATTTTTTTTAATTTCAGTGACAATGAATGTAGAACTTACTTTTTGTATATAGTCTATTAATGTATAACTACAATTTATAAACTATTAGTTAACTATAAACTTATTGTTTGCAAATTATTTTTTAGTACTTTATTACACTATACATATTATAAAGTGTTACCATAATAATAATAACAGTAATGATAATAATAATAATAAGAAAAAGAAAAAGAAAATGAAAATGAAAATGAAAATGAAAATGAAAATGAAAATGAAAAAGAAGAAGAAGAAGAAGAAGAAGAAACAGAAGAAGCATGCGAGCAATAATATGTTAACAGAATTGGCTTTCTGAAGCTAAAACAATTCCTGTCTAATACATTGCTGGCAAGAATGTCTGATTACCACCAGTGACACAGACTGGCATCTTATTGTATTCACCCCAATCTTCTCACTTTCATTTCTCTGTTTCATCTCTGTTTGGCCCCTGTCTAGATTGGGGGCCACATCTGAGTTAAATGCCTTTTGGGTTAGATGCAAATACATTGCACCATGTTTCCTTTTTATTTTTTAAACCTTTACCTACACACACACACACACACACACACACACACACACACACACACACACACACACACATTGAAAGACACGTGTACATATACACACGGACACAGCATTTTCATCCAATCTCAGAACTGACATCGTCAATACAACAGAAGACTGATGTAGGAATTGCTTATCTGTATGGAATGGACAAAAAGCAGCTGTTGTATAAAGACTGTAAATCTGGAAATCACAGATTGTCAGATTTACTCAATCATATTATTTGTGATGTACACAACAAAACTGTATTTATGTTTTTAACTTCATTTATTTAAAATCTGATCAGTGGTTTGTTTGCTTGAGTGGCGAGAAAGTAAAACATCAGAATTTATCAAATAAATCGGTTTTAAATAGTGTGGCTTGATTTATACAGTTCTCATAATGTCAGATAATGATGCAGCGCCAGGTGAACCAATGAATAAGAATATCTTGGTTATGTGTGTTAACCTGAAACTGAGCAAGTTTTCCATTTTCGTAGAAATCATTATTTTTTACTTTTATTGTCCCCCTTTGGGGGCAATCTGTTTTATAACATTGGAGTACAGTCACATACAAAACAAAAAAATACAAAACACCATAATATATTTAACATGAATAAATGTTAAACATATTAAAACAACAAAAACCTAAAAAATTTACCCTTTTGTATATTTAAAATGAGCAGGGAAATAGCACACGGAACAAAATAAATTTAAAATCTATTTGTTTTTACTAAAGTGATACTTAGCGACTCTTAATACAAAGATCTACTCAAGTATGCCTCGGTTAGTGGTCTGCCATTGGATCTTAAGAAGATGGTGTGAGCATGCCCTTATTAGGCACTGGCTACGTGTCCCCTTGAAGGGCGGTGCTAAGCTAGCCTGGTTCTACCAGACTCTCGTACATTTCATTTGTACAGATAGTCTGGCCTCTCTCCATTGACAAACGTTAGCTTCCTTGAAGGCGGGTACTCTGTTGAAGTTTAAAACTATTGGATCTGCCCAGAGTCACTCTGGATCTGCCATAACCAATCGCTAACGTTTTGTCGTGACGTATGACGACGCAAACTAGCGTACAACCTCAACGTCATCGTTCTCAACCACTCCCTCTGTTCGCTGATTGGACCTGCAAAAAATTGATCGGAGAAAACCCAAGAATACACCACAATCCCAGACCTAGTACTGAAGGAAAATGAAAATTGAGTGGAAGCACGTAGGAGGGCGGAGCCAGGCTAGTGCTAAGCACCGTCAGCCAAAGAATTGGCATGATTTAATAAGCGATTCATACAATTGCCAAATCTGACAGTGTTCCCATAGCGTCAGCTACTGACACAGGGTTACATACTGAGATACTTTCAAGGATGAGGGCATATCAGTAGCGTGTCCATGTTGGCATCTGCCTAATTTGGCTAGTTTCTAACATAAATATCACAGTTTTATTGAACACACAATCTGACAGCAATTAGGAAGCATTTTCTCCACCCTTCTAAAAGCTAGTTTACTAAAATAAGGAAATAATGTTCCCTGTAGCTACTCTGATGTTCATGTAAGCCAGATCTGCACAGATACTGCTCTAATTGGCTGATATTTACATCATGACAAGTATGTTCAGTGAATTTGGCTTACATGACCTAGAATTTGACATAAATCCTACATTATGAAGCTAGAAGGTGTACATTTAAACCCTACATAGCAACATTTTATTATATGCATGAGGCTACTATCTTTTTCTAGCTTCATTTTCCAAAACCTTTTAATAGGAGGAAATACCAACATAATGTGAATACTTGTACTATTTGTAATACTTGTCTATCATTATTTGCACAGTGAAAAAAAAAACATTCACCTTCAAAAATTCTGAAGATCTCATTCCTCTATCTCAAAGCGACACTCGTACATCAAATTGAATAAGGGAACTGTGCAGCAGAGAAAAGAAGCAGGGAAAAGACACGGCACTCTTTAAGGGACCTGTCATGATAATGAAAACAAATAGCACTCTGGTCGCAGGAGATGCAACTGAGGATGAGGACTTCATTTGCGAGCCATCTTGACCAGAATTTTTTACCACTTCAGTAAGTTTAGGGTTGTTAGTATAAGTGACACAAGGGAGAGAGGTAAACGTGTGACTAAAGAAAAATGTGAGCAGTCATTGTAATAATTGTTCAGGATCAGTTATTCCCATGTCGGTACAATCACTCTGATATACCTTATAGCTGACTTTCAGAGAGCCACAAGTTGGTAGAAATGCTGCACATCATCTGTAAAGTTTGTTTGCAAAAGCCAACCATTTTAGTACTGCACATTAAGGTTAATAACAGAAAGCCTAATTTGGTTTCTTACAAGGGCTTCTAGGTATCTAGAATTATTTTCTGTATTTTTAAGTTTCCGTTATAATATTATTATTGTGCTCATTACTGCAATATACTGTAAGCTGACAGTGATACTGTAGTTAGATTGGCACAGTATTTTCAAATTGCAGCGTTCACAAAATGGTAAAATTAAACATATAAGCTAGCCTACAATGCAGAAGCTGCTGTTACAACAAATGTTTGTCAAATCTTGTCAAAATTCAGTACTTACCCTTATCTCGCTCTTTTCTTTCTTCATCTTCTTTTTCTCTGCACTATGATAGTGGTTCCTCTTCATTTTCAAACACAAGCAAACTTTATCAAATGTATTATTACCCAGCATTACTGTCTGAACCCCTGGCATGGGGCCCCCTGATGGCCCTATGAACCCACTTATGTTGCTTATTAGGTAGGGCTGGCCCTGCGGAGATCTCATAGGTATCACAAATGGGACACATAATGATTTCCTCACATTCTCTGGTTCAAGTTAGCAGTCTAAAACAAATGTGGCGTAAATGAGTTTGAAAAGAAAGCACTAAGATGCGCAGCACTGAGACCATCCTTGCCTTTTCTACTGTGCCCCCTGAGTCCCCTGTCACGGCCCTTGACATAATCTCTGCCTGTTCTGTTATGATCACAGAGGCCATCCCTACCTGTTCTATCACAGCCACAGAGGTCATTGCTAAATTCCCCGTGTTTCATACATCCAAGAGTACTTTCATATCCAAGAGTGGCTCTTCTGGCTCTCCAGAGGTCTCCAACTTTACAGGTTGTACAGGTGTCTCCTGTTTCGCCAGCTCTCCAGAGGTCTCCTACTCTATACAGGCTCTCCAGGGGTCTCCTGTTCGGCCAGCTCTCCAGAGGTCTCCTACTCTACAGGCTCTCCAGAGGTCTCCTACTCTAAAGGCTCTCCAGAGGTCTCCTACTCTACAGGCTCTCCAGAGGTCTCCTACTCTACAGGCTCTCCAGAGGTCTCCTACTCTACAGAATCTCCAGAGGTCTCCTACTCTAAAGGCTCTCCAGAGGTCTCCTGTTCGGCCAGCTCTCCAGAGGTCTCCTACTCTAAAGGCTCTCCAGAGGTCTCCTGTTCGGCCAGCTCTCCAGAGGTCTCCTACTCTACAGGCTCTCCAGAGGTCTCCTACTCTAAAGGCTCTCCAGCGGTCTCCTGTTCGGCCAGCTCTCCAGAGGTCTCCTACTCTACAGGCTCTCCAGAGGTCTCCTACTCTACAGGTTTTACAGGTGTCTCCTGTTCTGCCAGCTCTCCAGAGGTCTCCTACTCTACAGGCTCTCCAGGGGTCTCCTATTCTGCCAGTCTCCAGAGGTCTCGCGCTCTACAGGTCTTCTCTTCTTTCTGAGGTCTTAGTATAGGGCTCTCCTGTTCTGGCTTCTCTCTGAGGTCTCCTACTCTGCTGGCTCTTTAGTGTTCTTCCACTCCGCTGGATCTGTCTGCTGTATTTAATAGTGGGAATAAACTGTCTAGCTAGTTTTTATGGTATTGCTTTTAACGAATATAAGACAATGTTTTTTTTTTCCTTAGAAGTACATCTGAAAAAGCGGGTTCGTCTTATATTCCGAGTCTAGACTTTTACATAATTTAAATAATACACTCGCAACAATAGGTGGTGCCAAATACGCATAAAACGAGTCTGCCAAGAAATACGGTGTGTCAGAGTGTAATGTTAGAAGATTGCGAGTGCAAAAAGACAAAACGATAACAGTCAAAGAAAAGCTTGCAGCTACGGAAGCATAAAATGAGGAGCGATGACATTGAAGGACGAGAGAGGACGAGGCCTGGACTATTTTATGTTATGTTAGGTTTATGTGCTTTTAATTTTGTTTTGTGTTTATTTTATTATAAAAATGTTGAAACGTTCGCCGGTTCCTGGCTCCCGGCTCCTTCTTCCCTTATCAACAAACCGTGTTCATTAGTGCTGATATCCGGGAGGAAGGAGGAACGTGCTTGTCGTAGAGCCCTCACTGCAGTGGGTGCCATCAAGCATGGCTGAGCAGAGTCTGCCACCAAGGACACTCGAGGCGGTGAGCTGTAGTGAGTTGATGAGGGGACGGACTAATTCGCTTGGGTTCTGGAGGGGAGGCTGCCGCCTGTGAGGGAGTGGAGGAGTCGCCGCCATTTGCCGTGGGCTGAAGCCTGCTGCCACCTGCCATTATGGGGAGGAGCAGGGAACGGGGGAGGAGCTGCAGGCTGCCCGAACCTGAAGGAGCCGTCGCCGTCCACCACGCGGCAGAGGGGTTAGATGGCTGTCCACTGAAGGCCACTGCTAGGGTGGGGTTGGGGGCTGAGAGAACGGCACGAGGCTGGTGGCGTGATTGATAATGAGCATCACTGCATGCCACACTGTCCTCGTATCTCTCACGGACTAGCTACGGAAGCAATGAAGGACGAGAGAGGACCAGGCTTGGACTATTTTATGCTATGTTATGTTTACTATTTTATGCTATGTTATGTTTACTATTTTACGTTTGCAGGTTCCCGCCTCCTTCATCACTTATCAACAAACTGTGTTACAATAATATATACAGAGAATGTATATGTTGTTGTCATGCTGTTGATATTATTGCATACTGTTTTATGTACTGAGGTGACAATATATAGTATCTGGCAATATTTACACTAGGTATAAATTGCATCCAACATTATTTACACTGCTAAATACTGCTATTTTCACCTTCTAACCATGAACATGGCTGAAACAAATTCCTGACTCTGTTACCGGACTTTTATGTTTAAATCTTGATCCGGTTTCCGGTATCCTATTCCACGTTTCATGTTTGTAGTCCTTTTCCATGTTGATTCGTATAGATTGTTCCCAGTGTCTTTTAGCCTCGTGTGAATTCGCCTTTGGATAAGCCACGCCCTAGAATGTAGATTGACCAATCACAGCGCAGCCAAGAACGAGCTCCCACAGAGGTCCGACACTTTTTCACAGCGCTCCATTGACTTTAACACAGGCGTCTCATATTTTTGGTCTCGGCAGGCTATTACCGTCGTAGTTTTGTCAAAAATATGGTTAAACGTTGTGCCTGGGGCATTTGTAACACAGATATGCGTTTCCCAGAGAGGTTGGAGGGGGGTGTCTGTTTTTTTTTTCCTTCCCAAAACCGAAGTCAAATCCTGACAAGTGTCGTCTTTGGATTAAACTGTGTGGACGTCCTCAGTCAGCGAAACCCCTCAAGGATCAACAAGCACACTTTTGTGTGCTCTATTTTTGCTTTTAACCTTACTGTGAAGTTATACTAGTTAGACAGTTTTATGCTGTTTAGGTTATGATTTCGGTTCTCTACCGTAATTGTTGATACGCTAGCACATGCTGCTAATAAATACAACTTTATACTCGCGTAGTCCGTTTGCTTTGTAATAACGATTATAGAAGTGAATAGAGACCTACCCAGCATTTCATGAACAGTGTCGCTCCTTGATATTTTTAGTCACAGCCTCCATCTCGATTAGGATATGCGGTGGTTAATTTTTTGACTGTGACCGTTATGCTTTTGCCTCTATTTGGATGCCTTGTTGTTGCTTGTGTTTCACCGGTATGTCTTGAATATAGCCTTCGAACGCATATTGCAGCCCCTTTTGCCTACTTCTATCGGACACTTTATTTGCTGCTTTATAAAAGTTTGATAAAAATCCAGCAGGAAGAGCCGTCACAGCATAAGCCATGTTGATACCAAACCAGAGCCCAGATGAAGTTGTCGGAGGTAGCAACAGTAACTAAGGGGGGCGGGGCTTAGCCAAATGTGAATTACCCTGGTGTTTCCATTGTTCTTGGTCTGTCATTAAATGAGTATGTAATGTTATTGGATGTGTTTTTCATTTTATTGTTTTCTGTATTTCCATGTTCACTGTGCTCCTTGGTTGTATAGTTATAGTTTTTTTTTTGCACTTAGATCCTGGTCTCTGCCTCTTATCCAACTGCCACACGCAATGGCAACCTTTTAAATAAAACAAAGTATATGTACAATATGTGAAAATGTTAATTGCTCAGCAAAATTAGTACTATAGGAATTAACAGTTTCATTGTAGTAACCTGCTACACTAAATAAATACAACCTTCGACAACATTTCAAATTAATTGTGAAAGTTTTTTCCATATTTTTATTCCATGTCTTTATTTCAGCTGATATCCAATTTACTTTTTCTCTGTGACCCGTTTTTCTTTATATCCTGTTGCTTTTTTGGGTGTGGGGTGGGAATAGAAGCAATTGAACTATTATCCTGCTGTGGCAAAATAAGAAGATACACTTTCCCAGAACACCATTTTTTATTCCAATCCATTCTTCAGCTCTCCTCTGCAGATGCTCTCATCTCCTTCAACCCCCCAGCAATTCTTGCGACTAACAGCTTCCTCTTCTTATCTCTTTCCCTTCCACCCCCTCTCTCTCTTCCTCTCTCTACCACCCTCCTTTTCTGACTTTCACTTCATCCTTCAAGTGCAGCAAGCCCATCTTCCCCATCAAGACGTACAGCACATCTGCATTTGCGTCACGTGCCCGCCAAAGGTTACATGGTCCACTTTCTTATCAGCAGCAGGCATTCTGGGATATCAGGGTGCTCTGGAGCTTTAGAGCTATCTCTACCCCCCTTCTCCCCTCTCTACCTGCATTCTGTTGACTGCTGGAAAAACGACCTCTGCTGACCTTGTTCTTTATTTATAGCCCCCACCAATACTCATGCACCCCCTCTCTATACCTCAGAAGCTTCGAAGTGATCTCACACTGCATAAAAACGAGAGAAGCAGGAGGTAAAATCGCATGAGAGCCAACGTTGATAAGACCGGGCAAAACTGAGTCATGAAGGAAAAGTGCCATCGGCTTTATTCCCACCGCTTGCCTGATACACCAGACAACAGATCAATACCACACTGTTATCCCCACACCCACCCACTCACTAGCCATGCACAATCCACCTACAAGCCCTATTGCTCGAGAAGGATGAGGGTATGGGTTGAGGGGGAGTAGGGGATACGTTTGACAGAGCCATCATGAACTAATTCATTTTGGATCAAGCCAACCACTCCATTATGGCATACGATGCTCAAGGTTACATGTAGACCAGGCAGGGTTTTAAATCATGTTCTTGACCAGGACTGCACGTTTTTGGATGTCTTGTTACCACACACGATGTATATTATCTGGGAAGTTGCGAAACATTGTACATTAAATGGTTCCAGTATAAATATTGCAATTGATTATGATGTTATATACTTTATAACAGTTTTTAATGTAGCTCATTAACATTCATTTCTTAACATCGGTTTTTCGGCTATGACTAGTAAGTGTGCATCAAGCATATGAATATAAGAAGGAATATAATTTGTATATTTACCATCAAGGCAGTGTTGTGTGCCATTCAGAATTTAATTGTAAAATTGCATTATGTTATCCACAATAACCTAAAAGAATGTCTCAGGTTACTTGACTGTAACCCTGTTCCCTGAAAAAGCAGGAACAAGATGCTGCGCTGAGTTAGCGCTATGGGAAAACAGCCTCAGGACTTCTTTTTAGCTGAGATCAGCGATTTCAGGTCCAGCTTCTTTTTCGGTGGTGGGCCGGTCCCCAGTCTTTCCGTGGGGGAGCAGGACTCACCACGCTCTGTTTCTGAGAAGCTGGACCGAGTTGGAGCTGGGTGGCCCTTGAGCACGGCGGGGAGCAACACTGCCGTGGTTTGCATGTAGCACTGCCTGAAAAGCTTTATTCACCAGCGTGGATGTAACCCTGCACAGCCTGGAGGAGAGCACAGTGATTTTTTAGTGATGATGCGCTGCCAGGGGAGAGATAGTCCATGATTGACTCTTCAACCTGGGACATAATTTTATAACCCTGTGCCTTTTCACCAATGAGAGTCAAATAAACCAACGTTGCAGGCACAAACACATTGATAGTTCATCATAGAGATCTTGAAAGAAGGGGAGGTATTGTTACTCGTGTGCCTCCCTTTGGCTACACTACAAAAACCTGTCATCCAACTTTGACCATCTGGGGATCTCTTGCTCCTGTGGCCAGTCTAACTGAAGACTGTCCACAGTGCTAGTGACTACCTTGAGCAGCTCATCATACGATCTGTTGTCATAAGAGGAGCGCTCCGAGGCAGCGCACTCAAACTCCATCTCCCCAAGAGAACTAACATCCTCGGCCCGGTCTGAAGAAGCGCCAGAGCGCGCTCCAGAAGCGGGCTCGAGGACCTCATGATCTGTTGAAAGAACAAGAGAAAGGAGAGGACTCGCAAAGTGTCGCAAAGTGTGCCAAGAAAATATCCCCCAAAACAAGACTGGATGGATCCATGCTTTAATGATGTTTGTTCCAAATTCTGACCCTACCATTGAATGTCGCAGCAGAAATCGAGACTCAACAGACCAGGCAACATTTTTCCAATCTTCTATTGTCCAATATTGGTGAGCCCATGCAAATTGTAGCCTCAGTTTCCTGTTCTTAGCTGACAGGAGTGGCACCCGATGTGGTCTTCTGCTGCTGTAGCCCCTCTGCTTCAAGATTTGACGTGTTGTAGTGAGTGGTTATTTGAGATAATTTTGCCTTTATATCAGTTCGAACCAGTCTGGCCATCTTCTTCTGACCTCATGCATCAACAAGAGATTTTTGGGCACAGGACTGTCGCTCAATAGATATTCTAAAATACTATATTCTTTTAGAATCCCAGTAGGTCAGCAGTTTCTGAAATACTCAGACCCGCCCGTCTGGCACCAACAACCATCTCCAGGGCTCCGGAAGGATAAAATGATGAATGACGAGTGCAAGATATAAGAGGACCAGGCCTGGGACATTTATTTTGGTATTTTATTTGGTGTTTTATTACATGTGGCAGTCATCCGTGAGGGGCTGTCGCTTTACTTTAATTTTGTTGTTTGTTTATTTTTGGATTAAACGTTAAACGTTTGCCGGTTCCCGCCTCCTCCTTCCCTGAACTATGAACATCGTTTTGGTAATTTTTGGCACTCTAGCGGTTAATAAACAAATCTAAATGCATTGTGTGGAAGAACACTGTAGCCGGAGCTACCTCTATTGTTTATTGATATGATTAGTCATGCAGGTACTGGGCTACTCCGCAACGGTTTTCATCCCACTAGGTCTAAAATAATCTAAATATAAACACTTATTATATGTGTACCATAGTGATTAAGGGTAAGACAAAAACGTGATGGATTCGCTCATTATATAATTTTTAAACAAAAAAAAGTCACATAATTTACCTTTAACGAGCAATTGAACAGGTTTACCAAATACAGTGGCTAATGAGTGTACACTGCTCTTTGGTCTGTTATTTGAAAGATTTGAAAAAACAGTGAATAGAGAAATGGAGGTGATTAGAGAGGGAAAAAAATTTCTGTGTGCACACAAAGATAATACATCCAGATTTCATTGATCAACCAGTCACTAGATGTCAAAGAGACCAGACATTAAATGTGCACATTATGTAAGGGAGGAAGCAACAGAGACACAGGAAGAGATCAGCATCATGAGTGTTAGTGGAGCTGCAGTACAGTATGGCTTTAGCTAAGGTTCTAGGTGAGAGCCTGAAACATATTGGAATAATCACCCCGATTCCACATAATCCTTTAACACACACAAACGGCAATTTGAAATAAAGATTAACTACAAATACAGACTCAACCCTACCTCTGAGCCTCTCTCTCCAATTTTATTGAGAGAGGTGGGATGAATAGTACCTTTGGGAGTCTCTGAACAATTTTTATATAGGATTAGAAAACAAAAATCAATATTTAATTATCTGTGAACCTTTTGTGTCACTGCATCAAGCTGCGGTGGTTGCACCTGTTTGGTAACTGAGAGAGTGGTTAAAAAGCCAGTATCTTATTAAGGATCTCTTATTGCTTATTGCACTGTAATAAAAATGTAGCTTGTGAGGTCAATGGTTGTGCATGTGTGTGTGTAGCTTCAACAGTAATAAAAATGCAAATATCCGTTCAAATATTGTTTCATAGATTTTAATTTCTTTCTTTCTTTCTTTCTTTTTTTTCTTTCTTTCTTTCTTTTTCTCATTAGAATTAGCCCTCCCAAAATGCTAAACGTAAATTATTCCAGTTTAATAATGGAAATATATTATCTAGATTCTAGATGCTTACTTGAGTAAAAATTGGGTTGGAAAAAGTTTGTTTACTTTTATTAGGCCTATTAATAATAATATTAATAATTTAAAAACATATTTAATCACCCTAACTAACCCCTTACATTTACCTTTTGTGTTAATAGGAAATATTAAACGTGCATGGGTGGGAACCCGCAAACGTTTTAAATGTGAAGTTGTGGATGACTGCTGCACTCACATAAACCTAACATAACATAAAATAGTCCAGGCCTGGTCCTCTCTTGTCCTTCTCTGTCGTCACTCGTCTTTTAATGCTTCCAAAGCTCCTCCGTGAAAAATTCAAGACTGGCGCGGCACAAAGGTGATGCTCATTATCAGTCACGTCACCATCCTTGCTCCGTTCTCACGGCCCTCAGCCCTGCTTGCCACACAATACATCTATTATATTTAATTCCAAACTGTATTTAATGATATTCTTTCATTCTCTTCACTTCAATACATTCCTTACCTTCCTATTTATCTCTGTCTCTCTCTTTCACCTTCTCTTACTCTCTTTCTAGCCCTCCCTTTTTGTGTCACATGAGGCAATGTGTACATCAGCAAGTTTGGCCTCTCCTCTTCGTTACTTCCCTCCACTTGTCACTCTTGTCACAGCTAGCTCATGATAACATCATTGTAATAGAATGGGTTGCACTTTATTTTACAGTCCGTGTACTTGATACTTACCTAAAAATGTACTGGGTAACATAAGGTAAGGTAACTACATAGGATAAGATTAGGTTTAGGGTTAGGTTCAGGGATAGTACCTAGTTATTACCCATTACTATAATACATTACATAGTATATCCATGGAGAACAGGACTGTAAATAAAGTTCTACCATAACATGTTGTGAATTATTTGTGCTTTAGTTCCCCATGATGTCCCCATCCACAACAAGATTACACATTCTCACTGGCAAGTAACGCAGTTCGCTTGTGCATTCGCATTATTTTGTGTTGATACAAGTTGTAATATTATGTTTATCTTGTGACTCTATATGATCAATCTCATTTAGGATGCATTTGGTTAAGTTAATTAACCCACTAGCAAAGTGCTTCAGTCAGTTACTGGTGCTTACTGCCTTAATGCTTGTTATAGTATCTATCCAGTGCTATCAAAAGGTGTGAGGTAAATATGACACATGTGTTTTTTTGCTAGAAGAAAGTTTGCTGGCGACACAGTAAATGTTCTCAATGTATGTTCTCAAATATGTCTGTGCTGTAGTTCTCAGATCAATGGTAAGTATCAGTAACCAGGACCGGAATTGAGAACCACTGCACTATGGAAACACCTGCCAGGTTTGTGACTAATGATGTGAAGCCTATAGAATCAGGGCATTTCATTGGCTAATGGAGCTGACATCGCCGCTTGAGGTACTGTGTCACCAGCTCTTCATAAGGAAGAGCCACACCAATCACTACTCTTTCTTTGAAATATCTTCTCCAGTTTAGGGAATTTTATTGTTTTATTGCCGATCTATTGTTCTGTCCTAGCCTTACACGTCTTAGCGTTAAATTTTTGGGCTTCAGAGACCAACTTGAGTGTATCTTGTTTCCTTGTGGTGAGAAGATGTAGAACTCAAAATGTAGAATTCCACAATGTAATTTGGGAAGTGTGTGCCACTATATCATCGCTTTATAAAGAGCAAGGACACACACGGTAAGTATCTGAAGTGCCTTGACAATTTTAATGGTCGAGCAGCACTCAATGGTACTAATGTTTGTATTCACTATGAAAACTTTAGAGTTTAAGTGCTTCACTCCCACCTTTGGCAGAAAGAAGAGAGATCAGTCACCCATCCTTCCTTGTTCCTGGTTGTTGAGGTGCCTCATGAAACAGAGCCCTGGGGATCCGATGTCGATCCTGAGGAGATGGAGAGTAAGCCGATGGAATCCTCTATCTATCTATCTATCTATCTATCTATCTATCTATCTATCTATCTATCTATCTATCTATCTATCTATCTATCTATCTATCTATCTATCTATCTATCTATCTCTCACCTTATCTTGTCAACCATATTTCTCTAGTTGAATTCACTCATGATGATCTTTGTACTGGCCCAAAAGCACACTGTGCAGTTTATTTGGGGTTTGAGGTCATTCTTTCTACCACTACATCAGAATCTGAAGAGTTTGGTGGTGTTTTTTTCCAATGCTCTCCCCCAGTGGTCAGGAGGTGCGGGACTCATGCACTTTTAAAAAGCTTACTGAGGTGGTTTCATTTGTTGGAGACAGGTGTTGGAGAAAGGAGCCATAGAAGAAGTGTCTCCTTATCAAATGGAGTCTGGCTTTTACAACTGATACTTACTTTCATTTTCAATGCGACTCCAGGCCATCCGTATGCTGCCTTGACGATTGGCTGATTCTAGCGCAGCCCGAGGACTTGGTGTGTCAGATCTACGTAGTCAAGCTCAGTTTGAGTCTGCGGAGTTCGCCTGGCGACAGTGGCGGACTGGCACCAAAAAGAGGCCCTGGCAATTTTAGCAGAGAGGCTACATTTGTCTTCTCAAGTCATCTGCAACTCATTGCTGGGCACAGGCTTTTTAGCAAATTAACTCCACAATATTGACGCTTTTCCCACTTTCAGCCAATAAAGCCTTACGCTTCTTCTCTCTCTTTTTTTTCTGCTCCACCCTTTTCTACTCGCCGTTTTCTCATTCTTCGATCCATTTTCTTTCACTCCGTGTTGTTGATATGCTCTCATTACCCATCATTCACTTGTCGTCATTATCTATCATCTCATCAGGTCAATGATCGCGAGAAATTCCTTCGCGAATTTCATGAAGTTGAGATCGCGAGAAATTCAAAATACCTTAGAGAGATTACATACATTTACGCTATTTGTCCTTCACAGGAAAAATAGAAATAAAAAGTAATTATTAATATAGCTGCAAGCAGCAATTACGGGCCCAAGCCGGTGGCACCGCCACCCTGGTGCCTTTAGTTACACTAAAGGCACCGGGCTGGCGCTGCCACCGGCTTGGGCCCTCCATCCCTGCTTGCAGCTATATTTATTTATATATATATATATATATATATATATATATATATATATATATATATATAAAGCCGCCACCCCGTTGCCTTTCGGGTTCCTGTGCACGACGGGCAATAACGTAACCCCGCTTTGACTGTCGAGAAGAAGTCTGCTTTAGAGCTTTTATCAGTGTGAGTCTTTCTGCTCCCCTCCAAACACACACAGAAAAGGGGGGGGGGGGGCTGTCTGTGTGTGTGCCCTCCCTCCCTCCCCCCCCCCCCCCCACACACACACACACACACACAGAGAGAATGGCAGGGGGAACTCTGTCAGAGAGAGACAAAACCACATTCAAACCAAAATATCTGACTTCCTGTTGGTCGGAGCTAATGACTGTAAATCAGAAAGTTGTCCGGATCGATAAGCACAATATACAGACCGAGTTTTGTGACTGTAGGTAAAAATAACCCCCCCACTTTAGTCAAAAGTATCTTGAAAGTAACACACTTCCTGCTGCCAGTTGGTGGCGCTATAACTTTGACTCACAATAGTCACATCCATGTGATCGCCCTCTTACAACAAACACGCTACTGAAGTTTCATCAAGATCAATTAATGTATGAAGACGTTATAACACATCGTGTTTCTCTTTTCTCGCCATAACTTTGTTTCCTCGCCACGGCCAAACCGTTTGAGATATCAAAAATCCGTCCGCAATTTACCGTCCTCAATGTCTTTACTTCATGCTGACCGAGTTTGGTAGCGATAGGATACTTTTTCTTGGAGGAGTATATCAAATTCCAGGGGCATGCATTTTCATACAGCCCATAATAGCCGACTTCCTGTTGGACTGGCGTAAAACTTAGAGCACGAAAGTTGTTCGGCCCGATGATATCTAAATGTGTACCGAGTTTCATACTTATTCATGCAAGCGTGTTTGATATATGGACAAGTGTTCGAATCCCATTCCAGGGGGCGCTGTCGAGCCCCCATGCCACGCCCAGGTACCAGCTTCAACCCGGCCCTGATGCCCGTGGGTTCTGACCTGTGTGCAAAATTTCAAGAGTTTTTGAGCACGTTAAGGGCCCCATAAGTGCCCAAGAAGTCGCACACAGCAGAGAAAGGGTTAACATAAAGCCCCCCTCCTCTCTCACACACACAGACACTGAGAGAGACTGGCAAAATTCTCAGATATTCTCCCATTCAAACCAAAATATCTGACTTCCTGTTGGTCGGGGCTAATGAGTGTAAATTAGAAAGTTGTCCGGCTCGAGGAGAACAATATCCATACTGATTTTTGTTACTGTAGGTAAAACTAATACCCCATTTTTGACTAAAGGTGGCGCTACTGAGCCCCTTACCACGCCCGTTTCTGAAACTTTGCACAAGTGTACTAGGCAATAAATGTGATATGCATGTTGAGTTTCATGCAATTTGAAGCATGTTAAGAGCCTCAAATGTATCCAAAAAGAATATAAAAGTTTAAAGCGTTGCCATGGCGACAGTATTAAAGATATCAATAATCCTTTCACAGGTCTACATCTGTCGTGTGTTTACATTATACAGATGAAGTTTGAAGCAAATCGGGTAAAAATAAGAGGGTGAATTCAAAGCATTTTGAAAGTGACACACTTCCTGCTGCCAGTTGGTGGCGCTATAACTTTGACTCACAATAGTCACATCCATGTGATCGGCCTCTTACAGCGAACACACTGCTGAAGTTTCATCCAGATCAATTAATGTATGAGGATGTTATAACACACTTCCTGTTTCCAATATTCGCCATAAATTCGTTTCCTCGCCACGACCAAACCGTTCGAGATATCAAAAATCCCCTGGCAATTTATCATCCTCCATGTCTTGACTTCATGCACACCGAGTTTCGTGGTGATTGGTTGAATCGTCTAGGAGGAGTATTTTAAATTCCATTGCATGTGTTTTTTAAACTACGCCAAATAGCCGACTTCCTGTTGGGCTGGGGTAAAAAGTCAGAGCACGAAGGATATATGAACCGATGAGATCTATAAGTGTACCGAGTTTCATATTATTACACGCAAGCGTGTTTGATTTATGGACCAAGTTTTCGGACCGCGTTCCAGGGGGCGCTGTCGAGCCCCCCTGCCACGCCCAGGTACCAGCTTCAGCCCGGCTCTAATGGCCGCGGGTTCTGACATTTGTGCAAAGTTTCAAGAGTTTTTGAGCACGTTAAGAGACCCAAAAGTGCCCGAATAGTCGTAAGAAAAATAATAATAAATATATATATATATATATATATATATATATATATAAAGCCGCCACCCCGTTGCCTTTCGGGTTCCTGTGCACGACGGGCAATAACGTAACCCCGCTTTGACTGTCGAGAAGAAGTCTGCTTTAGAGCTTGCATCAGTGTGAGTCTTTCTGCTCCCCTCCAAACACACACAGAAAAGGGGGGGGGGGCTGTCTGTGTGTGTGCCCTCCCTCCCTCCCTCCCTCCCTCCCCCCCCCCCCCCCCCCCCACACACACACACACACACACACACACACACACACACACACACACACACACACACACACACACACACACAGAGAATGGCAGGGGGACCTCTGTCAGAGAGAGACAAAACCACATTCAAACCAAAATATCTGACTTCCTGTTGGTCGGAGCTAATGACTGTAAATTAGAAAGTTGTCCGGATCGATAAGTACAATATAGAGACCGAGTTTTGTGACTGTAGGTAAAAAGAACCCACCCACTTTAGTCAAAAGTATCTTGAAAGTAACACACTTCCTGCTGCCAGTTGGTGGCGCTATAACTTTGACTCACAATAGTCACATCCATGTGATCGCCCTCTTACAACAAACACACTGCTGAAGTTTCATCAAGATCAATAAATGTATGAAGACGTTATAACACATTGTGTTTTTCTTTTCTCGCCATAACTTCGTTTCCTCGCCACGGCCAAACCGTTCGAGATATCAAAAATCCGTCCGCAATTTAGCGTCCTCAATGTCTTGACTTCATGCTGACCGAGTTTTGTGGCGATAGGATAATTTTTCTTGGAGGAGTATATCAAATTCCAGGGGCATGCATTTTCATACAGCCCATAATAGCCGACTTCCTGTTGGACTGGCGTAAAACTTAGAGCACGAAAGTTGTTCGGCCCGATTAAATCTATATGTGTACCGAGTTTCATATTATTACATGCAAACGTGTTTGATATATGGACCAAGTTTTTCGGACCACGTTCAAGGGGGCGCTGTTGAGCTCCCCTGCCACGCCCGGGTACCAGCTTCAGGCCGGCCCTGATGGCCGCAGGTTCTGACCTGTGTGCAAAGTTTCAAGAGTTTTCGAGCACGTTAAGGGCCCCATAAGTGCCCGAGAAGTCCCACACAGCAGAGAAAGGGTTAAAATAAAGCCCCCCTCCTCTCTCACACATACAGACACTGAGAGAGACTGGCAAAATTCCCATCAAATCACATTCAAACCAAAATATCTGACTTCCTGTTGGTCGGAGCTAATGACTGTAAATTAGAAAGTTGTCCGGCTCGGGGAGATAAATATAAATACCGATTTTTGTTACTGTAGGTAAAACTAATACCCCATTTTTGACTAAAGGTGGCGCTACTGAGCCCCTTACCACGCCCGTTTCTGAAACTTTGCACAAGTGTACTAGGCAATAAATGTAAAGTGTCTGTCGAGTTTCATGCAATTTCAAGCATGCTAAGAGTCTCAAAAACTTTAAAAAAGAATATTAAAGTTTCCTGCGTTGCCATGGCAACAGTATTTAAGATATCAATAATCCTTTCACAGGTCTACATCTGCCGTGTATTTACATTATACACATAAAGTTTGAAGCAAATCGGGTAAAAATAAGAGGGTGATTTTAAAGCATTTTGAAAGTGACACACTTCCTGCTGCCAGTTGGTGGCGCTATAACTTTGACTCACAATAGTCACATCCATGTGATCGGCCTCTTACAGCGAACACACTGCTGAAGTTTCATCAAGATCAGTTAATGTATGAGGATGTTATAACACACTTCCTGTTTCCAATATTCGCCATAAATTCGTTTCCTCGCCACGGCCAAACCGTTCGAGATATCAAAAATCCCCTGGCAATTTTTCATCCTCCATGTCTTGACTTCATGCACACCGAGTTTCGTGGTGATTGGTTAAATTTTCTAGGAGGAGTATTTTAAATTCCATTGCATGTGTTTTTTAAACTACGCCAAATAGCTGACTTCCTGTTGGGCTGGGGTAAAAAGTCAGAGCACGAAGGATATATGAACCGATGAGATCTATAAGTGTACCGAGTTTCATATTATTACACGCAAGCGTGTTTGATTTATGGACCAAGTTTTCGGACCGCGTTCCAGGGGGCGCTGTCGAGCCCCCCTGCCACGCCCGGGTACCAGCTTCAGTCCGGCTCTAATGGCCGCGGGTTCTGACATTTGTGCAAAGTTTCAAGAGTTTTTGAGCACGTTAAGAGACCCAAAAGTGCCCGAATAGTCGTAAGAAAAATAATAATAATAATAATAATAAATATAGCTGCAAGCAGCGATTACGGGCCCAAGCCGGTGGCACCGCCACCCTGGTGCCTTTAGTTACACTAAAGGCACCGAGGTGGCGCTGCCACCGGCTTGGGCCCTCCATCGCTGCTTGCAGCTATATTTATTTATATATATATATATATATATATATATATATATATATATATATATATATATATATATATATAAAAAGCCGCCACCCCCGTTGCCTTTCGGGTTCCTGTGCACGACGGGCAATAACGTAACCCCGCTTTGACTGTCGAGAAGAAGTCTGCTTTAGAGCTTGTATCAGTGTGAGTCTTTCTGCTTCCCTCCAAACACACACAGAAAAGGGGGGGGGGGGCTGTCTGTGTGTGTGCCCTCTCTCCCTCCCCTCCCCCCCACTCCACACACACACACACACACACACAGAGAGAGAATGGCAGGGGGAACTCTGTCAGAGAGAGACAAAACCACATTCAAACCAAAATATCTGACTTCCTGTTGGTCGGAGCTAATGACTGTAAATGAGAAAGTTGTCCGGATCGATAAGCACAATATACAGACCGAGTTTTGTGACTGTAGGTAAAAATAACCCACCCACTTTAGTCAAAAGTATCTTGAAAGTAACACACTTCCTGCTGCCAGTTGGTGGCGCTATAACTTTGACTCACAATAGTCACATCCATGTGATCGCCCTCTTACAACAAACACACTGCTGAAGTTTCATCCAGATCAATTAATGTATGAAGACGTTATAACACATTTTGTTTTTCTTTTCTCGCCATAACTTCGTTTCCTCGCCACGGCCAAACCGTTCGAGATATCAAAAATCCGTCCGCAATTTAGCGTCCTCAATGTCTTGACTTCATGCTGACCGAGTTTGGTGGCGATAGGATAATTTTTCTTGGAGGAGTATATCAAATTCCAGGGGCATGCATTTTCATACAGCCCATAATAGCCGACTTCCTGTTGGACTGGTGTAAAACTTAGAGCACGAAAGTTGTTCGGCCCGATTAAATCTATATGTGTACCGAGTTTCATATTATTACATGCAAACGTGTTTGATATATGGACCAAGTTTTTCGGACCACGTTCAAGGGGGCGCTGTTGAGCTCCCCTGCCACGCCCGGGTACCAGCTTCAGCCCAGCCCTGATGGCCGCAGGTTCTGACCTGTGTGCAAAGTTTCAAGAGTTTTCGAGCACGTTAAGGGCCCCAAAAGTGCCCGAGAAGTCCCACACAGCAGAGAAAGGGTTAAAATAAAGCCCCCCTCCTCTCTCACACACACAGACACTGAGAGAGACTGGCAAAATTCCCATCAAATCACATTCAAACCAAAATATCTGACTTCCTGTTGGTCGGAGCTAATGACTGTAAATTAGAAAGTTGTCCGGCTCGGGGAGATAAATATAAATACCGATTTTTGTTACTGTAGGTAAAACTAATACCCCATTTTTGACTAAAGGTGGCGCTACTGAGCCCCTTACCACGCCCGTTTCTGAAACTTCACACATGCCTAGTACCTAATAAATCTGATATGTATGTTGAGTTTCATGCAATTTGAAGCATGTTAAGAGCCTCAAATGCACCCAAAAAGAATATAAAAGTTTAAAGCGTTGCCATGGCAACAGTATTTAAGATATCAATAATTCTTTCACAGGTCTACATCTGCCGTGTGTTTACATTATACACATAAAGTTTGAAGCAAATCGGGTAAAAATAAGACGGTGAATTCAAAGCATTTTGAAAGTGACACACTTCCTGCTGCCAGTTGGTGGCGCTATAACTTTGACTCACAATAGTCACATCCATATGATCGGCCTCTTACAACGAACACACTGCTGAAGTTTCATCAAGATCAATTAATGTATGAGGATGTTATAACACACTTCCTGTTTCCAATATTCGCCATAAATTCGTTTCCTCGCCACGGCCAAACCGTTCGAGATATCAAAAATCCCCTGGCAATTTTTCATCCTCCATGTCTTGACTTCATGCACACCGAGTTTCGTGGTGATTGTTTGAATCGTCTAGGAGGAGTATTTTAAATTCCATTGCATGGGTTTTTTAAACTACGCCAAATAGCCGACTTCCTGTTGGGCTGGGGTAAAAAGTCAGAGCATGAAGGATATATGAACCGATGAGATCTATAAGTGTACCGAGTTTCATATTATTCCACGCAAGCGTGTTTGATTTATGGACCAAGTTTTCGGACCCCGTTCCAGGGGGCGCTGTCGAGCCCCCCTGCCACGCCCGGGTACCAGCTTCAGCCCGGCTCTAATGGCCGCGGGTTCTGACATTTGTGCAAAGTTTCAAGAGTTTTTGAGCACGTTAAGAGACCCAAAAGTGCCCGAATAGTCGTAAGAAAAAAAAAAATAATAATAATAATAATAATAATAATAATAATCCGAAGGAAAACAATAGGGCCTTCGCCTTTTCAAGGCTTGGGCCCTAATAATGAAGAATAATCCGAAGGAAAACAATAGGGCCTTCGCCTTTTCAAGGCTTGGGCCCTAATAATAATAATAATAATAATAATAATCCGAAGGAAAACAATAGGGCCTTCGCCTTTTCAAGGCTTGGGCCCTAATAATAATAATAATAATAATCCGAAGGAAAACAATAGGGCTTTCGCCTTTTCAAGGCTTGGGCCCTAATTATTTAGTTCATAGGGCTATTATTTTATACCGTGGTGTTTGTTTGTTTGCTTTTTTCCTTGTTTTTTTTGTGGCCGCCTGCAGCTCCGCTTAATTTATTATTATTTTATTATTATTTACATTTACATTTATGCATTTGGCAGACGCTTTTATCCAAAGCGACTTAAATTGCATTCAAGGTACACATTTTTACATTTTGTCAGTTCATATATTATACATTATTTATTTATTTAGCCTTTTTATATGGTTGTGATGAGCGCCGAGCGAGCCGCCGGCTGTGCTGCCGGTTGCGGGCGGCCAATCCGCCAAAAGGCGGCCGCATCTCCGCTTTATTTATTTATTTAGCCTTTTTATATGGTTGTGCGCCAGAGGTTGTGATGAGTGACGAGCGAGCCGCTGGTGGTGCTGCCGCTTGCAGCCATTGCGCCAATACGCGGCCGCTTCCTCGCTTTATTTAGCCTATTTATTTGTTTGTGATGCGGCCACAACAAGTGATGAGACCAGGCGGCCGCAGTGGCATTTGCCCACATTGCCCAATGGCCAGTCCGTCACTGCCTGGCGATCAGGAAGTGAGTGCTTCTAATTGACTTCACTTCTCTCCGTTGAAACCTATGGGGTCGCTGTGTCCAGTTTATATACTGTCTATGGATAAGTCGCGAAAGAGAACTGAACTCTACTGACTGGACGCTGCGCGCGCGCTCCGACCGAAACACGGACAAGCAAGCACAGTAGCCTTTGTCTTCGGTTGCGCGCCTAAACGGCCAAATAAACACAGAAATATTTCAAAATGCCAAGTCGAGTATTCACGTAAACACAGCAGATGTAAATACTGTGTGCATTCACTCTCTCTCTCTCTCACACACACGCACACAAAAGAGGATTTATGCTCATCACTTGGTAACTCAACCTCACAGTGAAAGCCCTGCACAATTAATTCCATATTGCAACTTATTTATTGTTTGCTGAATATTTGTTTGTTTTTAGTTGTCTATGGACCGTTTTTTTTTTTTTTTTTTTTTTACTGTGGCTCTTTTGGAAAAATGCATTATCCAAAAATGAAAAAATGTCTCTTTGGTCAAAAAGGTTCCCGACCCCGGTGCCTTTCACAGACATGTAACGTTAGCTACGTTAAGTTAGTCACAAAGCGCTTTATTACATTCACTTCTCACCACAAACATACATTTGCATACACAGATATCATTCATCATTAATACAAAGTACTCCGTTAGTATCCATAACTGACATAATCCACAGCAAAACTTCTGTGAATAGATACCTTTTTGATTTACCTCGGGCTTAGCCTTCGGTTTGTTTTACCCTTCGAACATGGCGGCGGCTTGTTGCTATGCAAGTCACATGATTTGTGACGTAACGCCGACCAAGAGAATACTCACTGAAAGACGCTTGAGAGCATCGGTTCCCAAGCAGACTGTGTGGGATACCTACGTGTACACTAATACATTTCCATTTTAAAACGCATAACTTTTGCTACGGTTATGCTTGCCGTCCACACACTACTCCGGAGTTTTAGACCCTCGAAAATGGAGACCGTCAGTCAAGACCGAAGCAAGACACGCACAACTTGACGCAAATGACGCAACGCGTTATAGCAACGACACCTCAGACTGACAGAAACGTAAAAATAAACGTGAATTTAGGCTACTTTAGTCTTGTACACATTGTCATGTAAATTATAAGCAAATGCATTTTGTTTTATTGACCACAATATTATCAATGATATTTGTTTGAGAAGGGCACTTTTGATTAATTTTGAAAAAGGGCAGGGGCTCGAGCACCCAAAGTACCACCCCCCCAACCCCCCCCCCCGCCCCCCCCCCCCCCCTCCCCTCTGCACGTGCCTGCAGGAGGATGAGAGACTGCATAGGTCCTCTGTCCTGTTAGGGTGTTGAAGATTTACATTGACCATTAGTCAAAGGAATAAATAGGATCAATCCTATCTTTGTAGAGGGTGTGGCCTGAACCCTGAATACACACAACTATATAAGGACTTAGGGTCCTCCAAATGTAGGTTAAACCAATACTCACACATGTTTTTTTCATGTTTTATGGGGACCTTCCATAGACATAATGATTTTTATACTCTACAAACTGTATATTATATCCCCTTACACTAACCCTTCCCATACACTTACTCATTACAGAAAAATTTCTTCATTTGTACATTTTCAAAAAACATAATTTAGTATGATTAATAAGCTGTTTTCCTCATGGGGACCAAAAAATGGCCCCACAAGGACAATAATTTTGGAAATGTCCATCTTTTTCTTTGTACAAAGTGCTTTAAAGTGTTACATCATTTTTTTCTAAATGATTTTTGTTCATAAAATTAGGCAGGACACACTTGGTGCACCATAGATGCTACACATAATGTCATGGAAAACAGGAAAACATTTAACCCAAGCCACACATTTCAAGGGAATAGAAGTTCTTGGAAAAATGTATAACTATTTTAAACCTTTTTTTTAAAAAGATGACAGGATGTTTGTGAGTAAGACATTGTGAAAAGACTGGTAGAACACAAGAGCATGCAGTGATTGAATTTGAGGCTCCCAAGGGGTCAATAGCACTTTGCCCAGTGAACTGTTTCCTCACAATCCCCAGGGCTATTTGTAAAAGTGATGGACAGCACTGCGGGGCACAATGGCTCAGATAACTCTGTCCTCTCTGGATTATATAATATCCCTCACTGATGAGTCAGCTTATTTAAGCCAAACTAGTTTCCAGCTGCTGTTACAATAATTTTTTTTATATATATAAAATAAAAACATACATTAATGCTTCTCGAAGGCTTTAGCTAAACTTTCCTAATAATTTACTTGATATTCATACAACCAGCAAATAATATATTTGGTTATGTGCATTATTTTAATACTGATTACACTTTTAGAACTGTTTATATACACCCACAGACTAAATGACATTTTTTTGTCATTGTTTTGATACAAAATTTATTCAGTGAGGACATCCTTGAAAATTATAATGTCTTTGCACTTAAAAGTGGGGTAAGTCATTTTTGAAATATGCGGTTGGCCAATGTTGATATTTGAAATCAACCCAAACAAACACACCCCGTCTTTATTGCTCCGCCTCCAAAACTCCCACTCCAATCCTTACAGCCCTGCTCCAAGTCGATCTCGAACCACAATCCCCCTGCAAGCACGTTGAGAGCACTAATAATGACGCTAAACACCGCAGTCACTAGCAGTTGCCAAGGCGACTCTCACTAGCTGGCCTCCATCACGCACCCAATCCAAGAGAGGATGTTTGTTTATCATAGCAGAAGCGCAACAGAATAATTCTTCACGAAACATAAAGTGCAGATGATGAACGAATGACAACGAAGGACAATTAACATACAGTACACAATAGTAATTACAAACAAGATGTTGCTAGTTGTCAACAGCACAGCAGCTCCAGACAAACAATGACACTCAACCGCAGTGTTACTCACGTGTGTAACCAAAGCAACATCCACGTCTGTTTTCAGGCCTTCCTGCTTAGCTCTCCTAAAGCTCTTGCCCAGTCATAACCCTTTATTTTCCAGTGATTTCTTCTGAGCTTTTCTCTTTTGTATTATGTCTCATCTCTATTTCTGCAGTCATTCTTCAAATCTCCCTCTTGATCGTTCTCTCTCCTCCTCCGTCTTACTGCTGATTAGCTACACGTTTGTTGTTGTGTCGGACCGACTAACATTCAAACAGCATATTTCAAAAACCACTGATCCCACCTTTAAAGGAATAATTCACCCGGACATTAAAATTGTGTCATCATTCACCCTCATGTTGTCCCAAACCTGTATGAGTGTCTTTCTTCTGTTAAACAAAAAAAGACATTTGAAAGAATGTTGGTAATCAAACCATTGACGGTAGCCTTTGACTTTCGTAGTATGAACAAAAAAATATGGCTAATTCAACGGCTACCATCAACTGAAAAAAGTTAATGCATGACAATGCAATTACAGTTGGTCATTTGTAGTTGCTATCAGATACACCACCTACCCAATGTACAACCACAGGTACTGTAGATTCACTACAGAAAGTGTAATTACACTTCTTTTTTTGTGTGATAATATGTCCTATTTATTCGGGTATATGAAATGGCAGGGAGAATGCTAGTTTGTGGTTATATCAAGTAATGCAATATGTTAAACTATTTCAGAGTGCGAATTTGAATTATCTCTTTGTATCATGCTTGTCCATCCTCACAGATATGGCATGTCAGGCAACATTTAGACCAATTAGTTCTGCTCATCAACCACACTGTAGCATGCGGCACTGCAGCATCTGCCACTAATTCAAACCATATAGATATCATGTGGACGGAGGGCTCTTTTTTCCCTGCTGGCTCCTAAAAACAAACAAATACTGATCTATGGATTTAAATAGACTTTGACTTCTGTGAAATTAAAGCTTTGAACCACCTGCACTCACCCGAATTAGAAACTCCAGTGTTCATCACTGGAACTCTCGCTTCTTTGGTTTCACAATTGAAACACTACCATTTCCTAACAGTAACTTGGACTCCAAGATAAAACAGGGTATAAATGATATATAAATTCTTGCTTATTTCATAATTTATATGTATATAAAACAAATGAATAGAGTAGGTTTTTAATGAAAATGCACTGTTAAAGACTTTGATTCTTCATAGTTTTTGTTGTTCATTTTTAAAACTATTTATATAATTGATTTACTTTTTACAAAAAATAAAGGTGCAGAAATGGTTCCCTTTCAAATTACATTTTAAATTAATTTGTATGCAATGACAATACAATCTCTCGTATTCGATCCTCTCTTAGTTAGCAGGATGCTGAAACTGTTATACATGCCTTTGTCAAATCTCAACTAGATTACTGTAACTCACTTCTTTATGGCCTTTCACCTAAAAATATAAAATTATTACAATATGTTCAAAACTCTGCAGCTTGCTTGACCACTCACACAAGAAAGAATGAGCACATTACTCCAATTCTCTATCTCTATCTGGTTTGTAACCCATCTTTGTAAATCAACCTTGGGTTTTGGAAAGGCGCTATATAAATACAAATAATAATAATACTTATTGTTATTAATAATAATAAGAACAATAACAAACAGATGTTTAATCGTTAATCTAAACGTTCCAGTTCCATAAATCAACAATCCGAGAAGTTAGGCAAAAATGTTCAACAATCTGCCAAATCTTACATTAGGCATTAAAAGCATTTCTCTTCTAACTCTAAAACAGGGACTACATCTCCTCTCCAAGACACAACCTCTGATCCCACTGTACTTCAACATCACTCAGCTGATGCCACATATCAAGGCAACGTCCTTCCACCTCAGGGTGCCATTACTTCTCAGCCTAACAACTTCCCTTCCGGTGTCCTTTTGCCACTCCCTTACCCTTTCCCTTGGGCTAACCAAGCGCTGCCTCCCACTTGCTGCCCAATGTTTTCTCCTCATACCTGCCTTCCCTTCCTGCTGAACTTCCATCTACTTCATCTATGCTAGGAGTATATACAAGCACGAGGCTGCCTCCGCAAGCACTATCTGCTTCGGCATTTCTAACTTCTAACACCTCAGTTCCTGGCTCTCTCTTTCCTCCCAACTATTTTGCCTATGGAGAAGACCCTAGCACGAGGCTTCCTCCGCTCCTCCTTAACCAGCTTACATAACCAGCTTTTCCTAGGATGCAGAATCTGCAGATTGGTAGAAACCAGACTTCAAAATGTACCCAAACCCTCTAATGTCCCACAGTCCCATTGTAGCTGTGCTTCGAATTTGAAAATACACTTTTCAACAAGTGTGAACGACTTCAACAATTTTAGTTGCACTAGAGTCTAGACAACGTTGTCGTTATCTACCTATTTGTAATTACTGTGCTTAGAGGACCCTCGTTCCTCGTGTTTATTTGGTGCGTTGGCCTTGCGTCTAGCATGAAAGGGTGACACTTTCATTGTACATGGGAGATGCTCCCTGCACAGTTACTAAGCACTTTAGTGTACTGCTATTGACTGCTTCAGTGCTGGCGTGTTGAACTCTCCGCCCAGTTTAAGCTAAGCTCATAAACTATACAAGCCTGATCGCTCACAGTGCTACAATGGTAATTCAAACATTTCTGCATCTTACTAATCTGCATTGTCTGGCGATGTTGAGTTCATCTTGTTATATAAACTGCAACGTCTCTACCAGGCTATATGTGCTACGGTAGTCTACCTCTGTTCCTAGGCAGTCATTTGCGCAAGGTTGTATTTTCATGCTTTTAGGGTTATCCCACATCCATGGTCCCTCTGCCCATTTAGTTTTTTCTCTGGGGAGTTTCGTTCTGGGGAGATATGAACTGCCAGTCTGCTATCAAGCCATTATATCGAAATTACCATTATATCGAAATTGCTTGGCGTGCTGTTTTCAATATTCTGAAATCTTATTCTCAATTTAAGAACAAACTTTACCCATGGATAGCACTCCAAACCTTTTTTTCTAAACTTTTTTTGCCCATTGCCCAATCATACAGTATTAAGTTGTACTTTACCTCTTATTCTATGGGGACTCTCTCTCTCTCTCTCTCTCTTCTCCAAGGCATCTTCACTTACTCTGAGTTGGGTGGTCAGGAAGAAGTTCATTTTAGCTCTTCTTGTTTTGTTGTTGTTGTTGGGTTTTTTGCCCCTCCTGTGCCCATTTTTACATCTCTTGTTGACCAGTACTTAGCCACAAAATGCCAAACTTAATTTATGCTTTCACACAGGTTACATTTTTCAGAACCTGTTTCAGTCACGCAGTGATGTTTACTAATCAAGGCTAAATCTACTTCTCCCCCCAAAATCATAATAACGTAAAGCTTTGAAAAGATGAAGTAAGCCAGGAAGTGACAAATTGACTCTGCCAGCTTCTCCAGGAGATTCATTTTCATTTTTTATGTGGCTTTCAAAGGAGTCTGCTTTTTCAAATATTCCTCATTTTCTATTTTTAGGTCCAACTCAAGGTCATAGGAATAAAAAAAAGTGACTAGCTGTTCTGCTCACTGTAGCTCGAAAATGATGAATCTGTAAAAGGGGTGTGCAACAAAGCGATGATCTCTGTGTATAAGTTGCAATGAAAACATTTTTGGGGGGTATCTGTATTAAACAGCCTTAAATGGATAGTTCACTTTAAAATTAAAAGTCTGTCATCATTTACTCACCCTCAAGTTGTTTCAAACCTGTATTAATTTATTTTTTCTGCTGAACACAAATAAAGATATTTTGAAGAATGTCAGAAACCAAACAGTAGTCTGTACCCATTGACTTCCATAGTAGGAAAAAAAAAATACTATGGAAGTCAATGGGTACAGACTACTGTTTGGTTTCTGACATTCTTCAAAATATCTTTCTTTGTGTTCAGCAGAAAAAATAAATTAATACAGGTTTGAAACAACTTGAGGGTGAGTAAATGATGACAGAATTTTCATTTTAAAGTGAACTATCCCTTTAACACAGGCTTAAACCGGAAAAGACTATCAAGACTAATGTACCAAATTAGCTCAAATGGGAATGTGGATAATTAATTATAAATTGTTATAATTAATAATAAATATTTGGAATTTGGACCAGTTAATTAACTTGATGTAGCTGAATTAGTAATACAATCAATTAATCAGTTCGTCCAGAAAACACTCACTATTGATTGTTTATCAACTCTCAGAAAGGATATTTCTCTTGGCCCCAGAGCTATGAAAAGAGTAATTTAACCATCTGAACAGAACCATCAGTTTATTTCAAAGCACCTTGTTAACAAGGGGTCTACAGTGCCGTCCACTAATATTAGCACCGTTGGTAAAACGAGCAAAGGCAGCTGTGAAAATAAACCTACATTGTTTATCCTAGTGATCTTTCATTTAACATTTCACAAAATTCTAACCTTTCATTGAAGTAAAACAATTGAAAGTGGAGTGAAACTAAATAAAAATAAAAATTCACTAGGACACGTCGGCCACAATTATTACAAAACCTTTGCTGCTATGGTTATCAGAGGCCTGGTTCTGCCTGGGTGTTAGTTGCAGTTCAGAGGTCGTTCACAGAACTTTAACATTGCTTTTTTAGTTTGCTGGATTATTAAAGGGTAATTAAACCCCTGGTCAGAGCCTATCTCCACCCACTGACAATATTTGAAAGACGCTGGAAAAATGGGCAGAGCCCAGCGGAGACAGGGGAGACAAACCGAGGACAAATAAAGAAATAAATGGTGTTATCGTTTACAATTACAGTCTTATATTCAGTAATTTTAAAGATTTTAAAATGTTTTTAAATAATATTAGTGACACGAATATTCTCACAAAGCAAAGAATCTCCCCCATCTGCAGCGCGAGCTCGTGTAGGAGCGTGGATGGTGAGCCGCTGGGCTTATGCAGCAGGTGTCGAGGCAGCAGGTGCCCTGGGCAGTGTCACATGTCACCCTGAAGTCATTTAATTTGGGGCAGGTGTTTGTTTGTGGTAGCAGGAAGTGGTTATGGGAGTTGAAGAGAGTTTTAGACTGACCTAGAACTGGTGGCAGGAGGGCAATGGGTGGTCTTTTGCCCTCGGTTCTGCTCCCAGTCACCAGGTGTCTGAAGTCTGCAGTGTCGCTCTCCTCTGGCGGTGGTGCAGACTTGAGCATGCTTGAGTTGTGTTGGGCAAAGAGTCAAACGTTTGTCTTTCACAGTGCTTCTCGGGTGAGCACTTTCCTAGTGTCAGCAGCTCCTGTAATTCCTGTAACCCTGTCTTTGTGCACTGTTTGTAGACTGCTGTTGGACGTCCTGTGGTGTTTGCAGGGTGACGACTACCGCAACTTCCGGGGTACTGCTCTGTGGCGACCGGCAGTGTTTCACTTGTGGCGTTTGGCTTGTTTGTCTGTGACTGAGTACGTTTAGAAATACACTTCATATCCACATCCAGCCACACATAGAATAAAATCAGCATCTTTTAAGCCAATACATCAAAATCTCTCATCATGCGGGTGTATGCCGTCAGATTCTGTTTCCCCCATATTTCTTACACAATGAGGTTATAATATTTACAAAACTTTGACTGGCTAGTTGGGGCCTATAGCCTTGTGGGCAGCGCACAGTCATTTAGTGCCGTTGCACTTTGAGTGACCCGAGTTCGAGTCCTTGCTCGTGGACTTTTCTTGATCCCGTACCCCTCTCTCTTACACTTGACTTCCTGTCCACATACTCTCTTATTATAATAAAAGGCAAACATACCAACAAATACCTATTTAAACTGATGCTGAATACGCTCCATCCACACAGAATAAAATCAGCATATTTTAAGCCAATACATCAACATCTCTCATCGTGGGGGTGGGGGAACGGATTCCGACAGCTGGTTTGTCTGCCGTTGGATTATGTTCCCCCCATGTTTCTCACACAATGAGGTTCTAAAATTTACAAAAACTGAGTCTGCCTTGTTACCGCCGATAGCCTCGTGGCCAGCACAGTCATTTAGTGTCGTTGCACTCCGGGTGACCAGAGTTCGAGTCCCAGCTCGTGGAGTTTTCTTGATCCCGTCACCCTCTCTCTTCCACTGGGCTCATCTCATCATGATATGAGCATGGGAATCCGTCCTTCAGATGAGAAGTAAAACCGTGGTCCTGACGCTCTGTGGTCATTAAAAATCCCATGGCATTTCTCGTAAAGAGTAGGGGTGTAACCCCGGTGTCCTGGCCACATTCCACCCATTGGTTCTTACCAATCATGGCCTCCTAATAATCCCCATCCATTGAATTTGGCTCTATCACTCTCTCTCCTCTCCACTATAGCTAGTGTGTGGTGAGTGCACTGGCGCCGTTGTACTGTGGCTGGCGTCGCATCATCCAAGTGGATGCTGCACACTAGTGGTGGTTGAGAAGAGATCCCCTGATATGATTGTAAAGCGCTTTGGGTGTACAGTAGTAGTGTTTTTTGGGTACGCTCCATGCACACACACGATAGAATCAGCATATTTTAATCTACTACATCAAAATCTCTAATCAGGGGGGTGGGGGGATGGATTACGACAGCTGGACTGCTAGTCATTGGATTCTGTTCCCCCTATGTTCCTTACTCTGGAAAGCCCATAGCCTCAATTTAAGAGAAGCCTTCTAGGCTTTATTCTTCACTCAATTTAACTTAAAGGTCACCTACACACCGAGGGATACGAACATCAAGGCTGATGCTTTACCCCATGTACATTCTCCTGAGGTACTACACTCTAAAAAATGCTTTTGGGTCAAATATGGACAAACCCAAACGTTAGGTTAAAAATGTAATTTAAAAATGTAACCCAACGGCTGGGTTTGTCCATATTTGACCCGTTTTTTAGAGTGTAGTACCATCCTCCCTCCAGTCATCTTCCTAAACGCTATCCAGTGTGATCTGGACGAACGGATTGCCGAGACTACTCACTCTGAGCCTACTCTGACAGGAGGACCTGAGGGTAAGATTTATGTTCCATTTATGTCCCGTCCTTCGGATGAGACGTTAAACCGAGGTCCTGACTCTCTGTGGTCAATAAAAATGCCATGGCACATCTCGTAAAGAGTAGGGGTGTAACCCCAGTGCCCTGGCTAAATTCCATCCAATGGCCCTTGCCAATCATGGCCTTCTAATAATCCCCACCCATTGGATTGGCTCTATCACTCTCTCTCCTCTCCACCTATAGATGGTGTGTGGTGAGCGCACTGGCACCGTTGTACTGTGGCTGCCGTCGCATCATCCAAGTGGATGCTGCACACTGGTGGTGGTGGTGGTGGTGGTTGAGGAAAGATCCCCTGACTGGATTGTAAAACGCTTTGGGTGAACAAATGCCTCATTATTGAATTCATTAATTCATTCATTCCATCAGCCCTGCACCTTACCCTCATGGACACTCTTCCTTAGGCTCAGGACACCCAGACAGTAAGCAACCCCCCTCTCGCTCCACTGCAACCGGTACTGGTGGCCCCATATGACCCAGGAAGTTCAGCGCTATGTGCAAGGATGTCCCACCTGTGCCATCTCCAAAACTCCTCGTCACTTACTTGAAGGTAAACTGCATCCACTGCCCATACCGCAATGACCCTGGTCACACCTAGTCGACAGGTTCTTCAAAGGTTATCTTAATGAAGAACCTCCCAACAGCCATGGAGACAGCCAAAGTGATATTCTATCATGTGTTCAGAAACTTCAGCTTACCTGAAGACATTGGCCCTCATTTATCAAAAGTGCGTACACCAAATTTCCAGCGTACACCTGGCGTACACCCAAAACGGTGACTTTGCGATTTATCAATATGGACGTTGGCGTACGGCACGCTCAAATCCTACGCCAGCTCAGGAGGTGGTGTACATGTACGCACGTTTTGAGTTAGTGCTGAAATGCGCAGAAAAACAATTCCTAACACCACAAAACGCACTGACAAACTAAAGATATGATATATTATGACCCTGTAAAAAAACAACAACAGAAATTATAAACTTCAGTGTTTATTTTTGTGAGTTAAGCCCGGCATGCGCGCACGGACTGGGTTCAGTAATGCGTTTCCATTACCCTTCAAATTGCGCAAATTGAAATTGCGAATTGAAAATACGCCCAATGGAAACACGTCAATTTCGCAAAAACTCGCGTTTATCGCAAAAAAAGTTTTTACGCTCGCATGAGGTGGTTTTTCAGGCAATTCGAAAAAGGAATATTTCGCAAAACTGCAATGGAAACAGTTTTTGCGCATTTACAGTCACCTGAAGACGCGGTGTGTTTGGGGTCCGTGTCCGCAAATAATAATAATTATCATCATTATTACTAGGCTATATTTAGAAGACGCTTTTATCCAAAAAAGGAACAAAGCAATTCGTCAAATGACATTCATAATACGGGTTAGACAATAATAATACAGGACTAAGATTATCACAAATAAACACAAGATTTTGACGCATATCCAAGGGTTTGTGGAGAGGAGTGTGGAACGCGCACTGGATGGCACGGAGGCGCGCGCGCGAACACTTTTTCCTATCAATAGTGAAACAATTTAAAATACTCCATCATTTCTGGTCATACTGAAAATAATAATACATTATTTGTAACTACAAGAAAACGTTGTGCTTTTGTAAAATAAAATAAAACAATCAGTTTCATGATCTCCGTGAACTGGAGCGCGAGAACTGAAACAAAATATAGCCTATCTAAAGCTTGAAATGTCCACTTTAAAACGAACAAATTCGAATCGAAAGCTAATACATTTTGTTCTGATTAAGTAATCCGTATGAAAGGTGCATTTCTCTCTAAAAGTGCATTAACAGCGAAGATGGAGATCTTAGCCGACTTAGAAAACAATAGTTTAATATTGGCTCTTCTCATTCATCACTGCGGGAAAATATCAATTCCAGATTCTAATTTGACCTTAGAAAACCAGTAAAATCGACATGTTTTCCATATTAATTTGTGTATATTTTACATGTTTAATAAAGGGGCAAAAAGTCATTAAACAAAAATCTGAAAATTCGTTGATATTTACTTTTTTTGCGCAGCAGTTGGTGTTGCCAGTTCAAATTAAACTTTTGGTGTTCAACTTTGCGTTTTAAAAAGACAACCGTTAATTTTTCGTTTTTCAATTACGTGTTTAAAAAGGAAAAACGAATAGACACAAAAGTAGCCTACATGGATCTTTTGGAATAAGAGACTTAATTAAATTAATAAAATAAACAATAATTAGCCTATAGGAATACTGGATTAAACCTCAAAGAAATGTCACAATCAAAACCTCAGAGCAGAAATTAGGGGAAACACCCAGACACTCCTTATCGTTCGGAGTAAAGTTAGCCTATAAGGGCCCTGACATTAATGCTTGGATAACACGTAGCCTACGTCTCCTTCCATTAATAATAATAATGTCTAATGCGGTGGCTGTGATATTATATAAACCAACGTCCGTTGCCGTGATTTTTGGAATGACTTATCGCGCGAGAAAAAAGGACGTTTTAGTTGCATAACATCGGTTAATGGAAACGCCGTCATTTCGCAATAGTTTTTTATCGATATTTAGATAATAGCGCAAAACATTTGACATTCTTCTTCTTTTAAATAATAATAATAATACAAATAATAATAATGACAAAGACATTCTTCTTCTAAATAACAATAAGCGTCATTAATAATCCAAATCATAATAGGCTACTAATAAGAAAAATATTACAAATTGTCATGCAATTATTCACATCATCATCACTATTGTACACCCTATTACATGTGACGTCATACGAAATTCAACGCTAATAGTTTCAAAACACGTGCTGTAAAATAATGCATTGTTTGTGATAGGTAATTTGCTCAACCAACCAGCGATTTAAACTGGATTTCCACCGGAGAAGTTTCTCCTCTTTGCCGTCTTCCACGTGTCCATGGCGTAAAATGAGGGCGTGGGGGAGGCGGAGACGTGAATATATAGGGGCGTGTTAATCTAATGACGATCGTTTTCAGCCGCGGCATTTATCAAGAGGCAGGTTTGCGTACACCTGAATTTCAAAGGTACGCACAGCTTCATAAATCAGGCGGTGAGAGGAGTGTAAGCATAATCTTACGCCAACATATACGCCCGTTTCGACGCAAGATTGATAAATGAGGGCCATTGTGTCCGACAGAGGACCACAATTTATATGCAGGGTATGGAAGGTGTTTATCCAGCTCCTCGGTGTATCAGTGATTCTATCTTCAGGCTACCACCTAAAATCCAACTGACAAACAGAACGGAAGATACTGTACAGGAGATCGGCTGCTTCCTGAGGTCATATTGCCACAGTCACAAACACAGCTTGAGTCGTTGAATCACGTGGGCCGAGTAAGCACAGAACTCCCTTTGTAACCTATCACTGGTTTCACACATGTGACCGGGTGTAATGGAAGAAATACACACCGGAAGCAAGCTATGTGTTTTAAATCAGGGTTTTATTCTGACTGCTGTTTAAACTAAATGACAGCGGTCAATGGGAGCACAATTAGACAGATAACAGTCTAATTAAGTCAAAGGGTTGCCTTGTTTGAAAAGATTTCACAATTTAGATTTTCACAATCAGATTTCACTAATTAAACAAAAAACAGAAGTTTTGAAAACAGTTTACAATAAATTTGAAGATGACATAATGTCACGAAAAACCTCAAGCTTAACCAGTGGATCAATGCACAAATCCACAGAATACCTAACGTTAACCCAAACTGAAATACGGCGTAATGCACTGCAGCAGGTCAGATTTAAATATATTTCTCCAAACCAAAAATGTGTTAGATCTAATTGAAATACAATAACAAACTGGAATACGGCAGTGGCTGAGGTACAAAAGAAATAAAAGCACATTAACAAAGCCACAACCCACGTTTCACATATTACTCATGCAGTACCAGAAATATGCATTAAGCCATACAGTTATACTGTATAATCACAGAATATAGCTTAAACTTATTAACAGATTTATCAAATAAACATGGCATCAGTATTTTACCACATAAATCATGAAAAGTACATACCCAATCCTTTACCAATCACCACGAGGTTCACTCGTCACACATGTGCTCCAAATAAATCTACAAGAAATGTACACATCAAATGTTCTTTAAACTCTGCTTCACAACATATGTGCATATTAAAGATATTGGAGTAATATTTACCCAGAAAGACGATAGTTTAAACCAGTAAATCAGATCGATGCACGCACAACAACATGAAGCTCTTCTGTACTCTGAAATGGCTTCTCTGGTCGCGCGCACGCATCCAACACTAGTGAATCATATCGCGAGAAGAGAGAGATTTCTTAAAGGGGCCATGAACATTTTTAACAAAATAGAAACCATGTATCTTTATACTACTTGGCCACATTCTCCCCTGCTAAGAAGTCATTGTCCTCAATGATATCAATACATATTTTTAACTTCTTTCACAGCTTCTCTGAAGAACACACTACCAAGGCTTGTCAAAACTTGGGAAAAAACTTCAGGACTGAGTGAGACAGAATTACAGGCCGATCTTGGCTCATTAAATGGGTTTGAATGCACACCCGCACTGGCCCGGGTTGTTCTTCTGGGTGCGGGAACAGGCCTCCTAGCCACAGGTTTGTTTATGGTAGGGACAGGGTCCTGTTCTTGCTCCACCGACTGCTCCAATTCAGCTGGCTGTTCCACACGATCCAGAACGTTAACAGGCCCAACATCTAAGGCTTCTTCAGACCCAGAGACTCCAACACCCACATAGCTTGTCGCTTCGAGATGAGGTAATGTAACCTCTTCCAACACCACATAATCTGTGTCAGCTTTTCCAACTTCAACCTGCTCAAACAGATTCTGAGACGGTGATGACGACAATCTACTCTCCGTTACCACTGGTTCCACAACAGAATTTACACAAGGGCGCAAGTCGACTCTGTGGACTCTCTTACAGGGACCACCCTCCAGAGGCTCAACCGTATATGTGGTGCCCAGTACATCAATGACCCGATACACTGTAGGAGCCCAAGCATCCTGTATTTTGTTTCTGCCAACAGGTCTGTGACGCAAATACACGGTCTGACCAACACCAACGGTAGGACAGTAGGTCTTGTCGTTTAACGGAGCGAGTCTCTCCGCAGCCTTGTGCTCTGCATATTCTCTTGCTTTCTCGTGAGCCTCTCTGAGACGATTCTGATGAATTGCTAACCAATCCTGTCTCCTATCCACAGCTTGTTCCTGAGCAAGAAGAGCATCAATGGGAAGACGTGGTTCTACACCAAACAGCAAGAAATAGGGTGAGTACCCGGTTGTTGCATGTGGGGTTACATTGTACGCATAGATCAACTCAGGGAGGTGTTCTGGCCATCGCCTTTTCTTCTCAGGAGGTAGTGTCCTTAGCAACTCATGGAGCGTCCTGTTAAATCGCTCGCACTGTGCATTACCTTGAGGACGGTAAGGAGTTGTGCGTGTTTTCCTCACTCCATACAGTCGACACAGTTCAGCTATCACCTCGCTTTCAAAGTTCCTTCCCTGATCTGAATGCAACCTCTCTGGTACTCCATATTTCATGAACCACTCTTTCAGTAAAATCTTGGCTGTGGTATCAGCCCGCTGATCTCGGGTAGGGAATGCCTGTGTAAATTTGGTAAACACATCTGTTACGACCAACACATTCTCACGACCATCTGTGGCAGGTTCGAGCACTGTATAATCCACCGCCACCACTTCCAAAGGCCTTGAAGCTAAGAACGGTTTCATAGGAGGACGGATTCTCGGCTGTGGCATCTTGGTTAGAATACACCGTTGACACTTTTTGACCCACCTCTCCACATCTTCGTACATGCCAACCCAGAAGCATCTCTGCCTTAACAGGTTGAGTGTACGTTCAATACCCTGATGTCCCATCTTATCATGGACACTTTCAAGGACTTGATCTTTTAAACAGGCTGGCAGGAGCAGCTGCTGGCACTCACCAAGACGAACATCCTCCACGACACGATAGAGCAACCCATCTGACTCACTAATATGTTTCCACTGCTTTAACAGTGACAATACAGGCTTAGGTAGGTGGTGTCGTTGCTGACCGGATGGCTTTCGCTTAAGATCCCAAAACTCCCTGAAAGAGCAGATGATCGAATCATTTAGCTGGAAATCCTTTAACTGAGCTTTGGTATAGCCCGGAAGGGTAAATGTACCGTGCTGAGAATCAGTCCTTTCCACTCTGGGTTCACACTCTAAAGCACGGATCTGACTCACTTTACAGCACTGATCACCAGCTGTCAACAATTCCACATCCAAGGGTGTACACTTGTTGATCACATTACAAATGGCAACACAATCATCAAATTCTGCATCCTCAGAACTAGTAGGCTCCCCTGCTAATGGCTGCCTAGAGAGGGCATCAGCAGCAGCATTATGCCGTCCGGGCCGGTACTTAACCTCAAAATCAAAAACAGCTAATTGGGCCACCCATCTTTGCTCGATAGCACCTAGTTTCGCTGTTTTCAGATAACATAATGGATTGTTATCAGTGACAATTACAAATTTTGAGCCTAACAAATACCCCCGGAATTTTTCGGAAACAGCCCATTTGAGAGCTAGTAGTTCAAGCTTCATACTACTATAGTTCCGGTCATTCTTCTCTGCATTTCGTAGCCTTCTACTAGCATAGGCGATCACTCTCTTACAGCCACCTTGTTGCTGGTAGAGGACTGCACCTAGTCCTTCACCACTAGCATCTGTCTCTACTATAAATGGAAGAGAAAAGTCTGCATAGCCCAATATTGGAGCAGATGTAAGCTTCTCTTTCAACAGCTCAAAGGCTGTCTGACACTCTGCTGACCACAGTGAACAAAACTCAGGCTTTCTCACAATTCTGTGCTGTTTCAGGCATAAGTTGACCAAGTCATGAAGAGGGCCGGCGATTTTGGAAAAACCTTCGATGAACTTTCTGTAATAACTACAGAAGCCTAGGAATGATCTTAACTCCTTTACTGTGCCAGGTGGTTTCCATTGTTTCACAGCTTCAATTTTTCCAGGGTCAGTCCCAATGCCTTGAGCAGATATTTGATGACCCAAGAATTTTACTTCTTCCTGGAGAAAATGGCATTTTTCAAGTTTAACCTTGAGCCCCGTTTCCTTCAGTCTACTGAACACGACCTCTAGTCTCTGGAGATGTTCATGGAAATTTGATGAATATACAAGGATATCATCCAGATAGACTAAAAGGATCTGGAAGATCAAGTCTCCCATCGTGGATGTCATAAGGCGCTGGAATGTAGATGGTCCATTACAGACCCCGAAAGGCATACGAGAGTATTCAAAAATACCAAACGGGGTAGTGAATGCTGTCTTTGGCTGGTCTTGCTCACGCACAGCCACCTGATGATATCCGCTAGCCAAATCAATAGTTGAAAAGAACTTTGCACCTTGCAATGCATCAAAACTTTCGTCAATACGGGGCAAAGGGAAGGCATCTCGTTTCGTTTTGGAGTTTAACTGTCTGTAGTCCACACAGAGTCTAAGATTACCATCTGTCTTTCTCACAAGTACTATGGGCGATGCATAAGCACTTTTGCTGGGTTTGATAACCCCCTTCTTAAGAAGCTTGGTGATATGCTCCCTGACCTCACCATACTGGGTTGGTGGGATGCGGCGATAGGGCTGAGAAATCGGGACATCATCTGCCAGATGGATCTCATGTTGCACTTTGTCAGAAAATCCTAGTTCCTCATCGTCCAGCGCAAATACATCCACATACCTCAATAGCAAAGATTTAAGCTCCACCTGTTGCTCAGCGGTACCACCTAACTGTAGCTTGTTAAGAAAGTCTGTTAAGGTATCTGTCAATACCTGTCTCTCTTCTGTGTTTACAGTTATTTCTTCCACTCCATCCGAGATTCTCTGAAACTTCACTTCACAACCTTCAGTTGGACTTAAGGATTCAACAGGACAGAGAGTACCCAGCCGGGTATTGGGCTGCAACCATACATCCTCTGAGGAGAGATTTACAACTTGCACGGGAAACAATGGTTTTGCAGTGGATACAAGGGAAGGTACAACGATTAAGCCCCCCGGTAAAGGTGAATTGCCAGGCTCCAACAACAGCTTTGAACCCTCAGGCAATGAACTCTTCATTCCCTTGACCATTAGAGTTGCGATTGATAAAGCAGGTAGGTGCACCGTCTCTTTTCCAGCAACCCGTCCAACAAACCGTTTCTCAAGTCGACTGGAACTTTGCATCTGCTGGAAAGCCTCTCTCCAGTCAGACTGCAACTCCCCTCCCAGGGTGGTATCGAACTCAGCATGAACTAACTGTCTACATCTGCCTATGATATTCATACCAATGAGAGCGGGCACGGCTGAAGAACTTTGTGTATCCCGGACTACTAGAAAACCACACTCTGACAGGGTGATACCCATGGTTTCAACTGGTAGCTCAAGATAGCCAAGGTATGGGATGTCTAGACCATTGGCAGCAGTAATTTTGAGCCAACCGGAAGTGGAAAGCATATCACCTGCTTCACCTGCTAAGTGCTCTTTGAAGAAATGTTCTGTAATGGTACTGACTTGGCTCCCTGTGTCAAGTAAACACGAAACACTCACTCCCCTGATTTTCAAGTCAACTACAGGACATCTCCCCACAGCATGTTTGAGTAGACGATCACGATCCGAGTTCCTAGGATTTGAGCCAACAGATTGCCCTCGCATCGCCTGGCTCACAGCGACCGAGGGTGTGCATTTCCCTGTGGCATGGACGATGATGCATCATCATTGACTCTTTGTTTATTTCTTCTCACACAGTTTTTAGCTATGTGCCCCACCCCGTTACACTTAAAGCATATAGGCTGGCCGTCATCAGTAAACCTAGGCTGCATCTTAGACTTAGTACCATGCACAGATTCAGGCTTAGTGCAGTGTGAAGTCAGTTTCTGAACAGCTTGAGTCAACTCCCCAATGGCTTTGCCTTGTTCTGCCACTACTTTTAGAACTTCATCAAGTGTAACAGAGCTCGCTGTAGGCATCACCATAGCTGCACACTGGGCTTCAGTAGCTTCAGAGCTTACATTACGGTTATGGACTACTTTAGTAGCACGCAGTTTGGGATCTTCAAGAGACCACATTAAAGCTTCATCTCTTACTTCGATCAAAGTTGACTGTGGCTTGTCCCTCACTAACTTACGAAGTTCTCTTCGAAGTGCGGGATCTCTTACTCCCTCCATGAACTGGTCTCGTAAAGCAACATTTACATTTGCAACCGCATCGGGGGACTGCTTCAAAACAGAGTTCAATGTCTGCGACAAGGCATGAGAGTATGCACGAAGGTCTTCACCTTCCGACTGTTTGCGGGTATAGAAAGTCTGCAATAACTGGGCAAGACTACGTTTTTCTCTAAAGGCCTCACTGAGGTAGGCAAAGATGTCTCCTGTTCGCTGAAGTTGATCCCCCCCTCTTAACCTAACCTCTTCCAAAGCGGCACCTTTCAATAGGGAAAGAACAAAGTCAGTTTGGTCTTCTGGAGTCTGGTTTCTCACAAGCAATACTCTTTCCACTTCTTCAATGAATTCATCTACATTTCTACCATCTTTGCTAAGATCGCCACTGAAAGACTGAATGTGGCGCTCTCTTGGCACATATATGTAAGACCTAGTTGGCTCTCTACTTAAGTTGGCAATAGCTGCCATAGCTTCAGCATGCTTTCTGCTGAGCTCTTGGATTTGCCCCTGCACATCACCCATGTCATGACTTACACCCTGTGCGCTAGCAGAACCCTGTACTTCTGGATATTCATCATCAGACTGTGACATGGTGAATTAAATTGAAATGTCTTTTCAGCAACAAAGTCCCTGAAATGTCTCTTTTTTTTTTTTAGTTCAAAGGATATGGGATCAAAAAAAGTCTGTATAGCTTCCTCTTCTTGTAGGAAACACAAAACAGTCTTCTTGTAGACAGCACGTTCTTGAGCTTTGAGCGCAGATGGCGATGTCCCCTCCTCGTCCAACGATCCGGTCCCTTGGCCACGAACCCTTAGCCGACGTCGTCACACTGGACACCCACAGGACAGTTAACCGCCTCCACTCTGGGTCCCTGCAGCTCACGTACCCACCACTACCGTATTCCAGAAAAAAACGCACTAATGCCTAAGAGCTCCCAACTGTCAGATACCCCACTCCTGGTACCAAAATGTGACCGGGTGTAATGGAAGAAATACACACCGGAAGCAAGCTATGTGTTTTAAATCAGGGTTTTATTCTGACTGCTGTTTAAACTAAATGACAGCGGTCAATGGGAGCACAATTAGACAGATAACAGTCTAATTAAGTCAAAGGGTTGCCTTGTTTGAAAAGATTTCACAATTTAGATTTTCACAATCAGATTTCACTAATTAAACAAAAAACAGAAGTTTTGAAAACAGTTTACAATAAATTTGAAGATGACATAATGTCACGAAAAACCTCAAGCTTAACCAGTGGATCAATGCACAAATCCACAGAATACCTAACGTTAACCCAAACTGAAATACGGCGTAATGCACTGCAGCAGGTCAGATTTAAATATATTTCTCCAAACCAAAAATGTGTTAGATCTAATTGAAATACAATAACAAACTGGAATACGGCAGTGGCTGAGGTACAAAAGAAATAAAAGCACATTAACAAAGCCACAACCCACGTTTCACATATTACTCATGCAGTACCAGAAATATGCATTAAGCCATACAGTTATACTGTATAATCACAGAATATAGCTTAAACTTATTAACAGATTTATCAAATAAACATGGCATCAGTATTTTACCACATAAATCATGAAAAGTACATACCCAATCCTTTACCAATCACCACGAGGTTCACTCGTCACACATGTGCTCCAAATAAATCTAGAAAAAATGTACACATCAAATGTTCTTTAAACTCTGCTTCACAACATATGTGCATATTAAAGATATTGGAGTAATATTTACCCAGAAAGACGATAGTTTAAACCAGTAAATCAGATCGATGCACGCACAACAACATGAAGCTCTTCTGTACTCTGAAATGGCTTCTCTGGTCGCGCGCACGCATCCAACACTAGTGAATCATATCGCGAGAAGAGAGAGATTTCTTAAAGGGGCCATGAACATTTTTAACAAAATAGAAACCATGTATCTTTATACTACTTGGCCACACACAGTTCCAAGTACATACTCGGTTTCCATCCGCCCCTGTTTCCCTGGTCAGGAGAGCAATCAGAAATCCCAGCTGTGGACCACTGGTTCAAGGAAAACGAGAGGGTCTGGGACTCAGCTCATGTCCATCTGCAAAGAGCGGTCAGGAGGTACCCCAGTATACCAACCGGGACAAGAGGTCTGGCCTGGTGAAAACGCAGAACTTCCTCCTCCCCTGGACCGGTGTATGGTGTCTGCACCATTCTTGACTCCTGATGATAGGGCTGCCGATTGGAATACCTGATAGACTGGGAAGGCTACAGACCCGAGGAGAGTTCTTGGGTCCCTCATCCCTACATCCTTGACCCGGCTCTCCTAATTGAATTTCACAACCAAAATCCTGATGGTCCGACACCTAGAGTTAGAGGCCGCCCACGTCGTCGCACTCAATGGTCCTCGGAAGCTGCCAGTGAAGAGGGGAGTACTGTCACGGATTCATCTAATCACTCATTGCTAGACTCCTCAGCTCCTCCAATATGTTCCGAATCCCCAGAATTCTGATCACCACCACCTGTTGTCACTCATCAAGGACTGCCATATAAACCACCATCTCACAAACACCCATTTTCTGGTCTCGTTGCTCATAGCAGTGACTTACCTGACTACTTACCTGCACTCCTGCTCTTCACCGTCTTCATCATCATCCTCATTTACTCAGCAGTCTCAGAATCTTCTTCAGTCCTGGAACCTGCATCAGAAAGATACATTGTTATTATCAAGCTAAGTTACCTGTTCAGATACTTAACATATGCTTACATTCCTGAGTTGTATTCCTTTGAAGTATCCTCATTAAAGCTTTGTGTTGATTCATCTTCGCGCCTGTCTTCATCAGTTGTGACAATGACAGTGTGAAGCCAGCCTGAGAGAACAGTAATAAAATTAAGCACAGAAATATTGTTCAGGAAATGTATCTATCAGACATGTTTACTGCATGCTGTGGTTCATTTTTCCGGTTTATTCCCTTTTCTGAGTCTGTCTATCCAGTCACACACTAACATGTCACACACAAGCACATGTGTGGACCCAATTATGAAAATGACACTTGTATGCAAATCTCTTCCAAAGACGAATCTCATATGTTCATGCAAATCAATTGAGGGATCATTTAATGCGCAAATATCATTGAGATTAGAAACTTTGGCATACTTAAAAATAAATAAAAATAAAATCATTGTTGATGGCCTATGGGGTACCAGCTTGTCCTTGAAACATAAGACCAAAGTCACCCTGATTGATGTTAATCAATGTTAATTTAGTATCCTTTCTGTATCTCTAAACTGTTTGTTTGCCATAGAGAATTAAGATATTTTGTCTAAGCACTGAATTATTACTCTAATGATATGAATAACCTCTCTTGATATGATTCTAATGATACAAACCCTCTTTAGATTTGTTTATTTCATGCCTAATTAAATTATAATTGTTACTTTAAATATGCTAGCAAATTTGTCAAGCTTTACAGGAACATTTGTATTGTAATAAAAAAAATTGAGCTTAAAAACATTGAGGGTGGAATATATGCAAAACCATATTAGTTTAATTAGAATTAGTTACTGTACCTAAATATATTTTTGGCTACTTTGTACAGTACTTTGACAAAAAAATATTTGAACTTTTAATCTCTACTTGACTACACATTTGAATACACACTTTACCAGAGGTGTAAAGAATACAAAAAAACATACTTAAGTAAAAGTACAGATACATTACAGTGAAAATGACTCCAATACAAGTTACAAGTCACCAATTTCAATACTACTTGAGAAAAAGTTTGAAAATAGCTTATCTGATTTTAACAGTAGTTAAAGGGATAGTTCGGCCAAAGATGATATTAAACCCATGATTTACCGTTGTCGGAAGTTCCAGGTGTCGACCGTTGCCGGATCAATCCCAGCTAACAAGGAACCCAACAAACACAGAGCTTTACCCTAACGTTCCCATATGGTTCCCATTTGGTTATTTTATTGGGGGAAAAAAGATGTTTGGAACGTTCAGAAAGCATTCAGAAATAACGTTTTCATAACATTTCCAAAATGATAGAATTGAATGTTCATCTAAATTCACATAAACAAAGAAAAAAACGTTCTTGAAAAAAATGATGTTTTGAACATTCAGAAATAATGTTTTCATAACTTATTTATCTTAGCAAAACATTCTAAGAACATATTTTTGTTATCTGGGAATGTTGTTCTAAGAACGTTTACTCTCAATATTACGACAACATCAAGTACAAATAACATCACAACGACATTCCATGAACGTTGTTTTAAGAACGTTTTTACTCAACATTATATGATAACATCAGTCAAGTACAAATAACATCACAAAGACGTTCCATGAACGTTGTTTTAAGAACGTTTTCACTCTGAGAACATCAGTCAATTACACAGAACATCACAAGGACATTCTAAAAATGTTGTTCTAAGAACGTTTTCTCTCAACAATACGAAAATGTATTTTAACTGCGGTATTTAAACATAAGACCGTTCCAGAAATATTATTTCAGGAATGTTTTTTTACTAACATTTACATAACTTTTACATAACGTTAGTGAAAGTTATGGGAACATTCCTATGGAGCTAAATGAGTCTCAATAAAGATAAATGCACACACTACATTCACATATGCACACACAGGATTCATACATGCACACACATGATTCATAAATACACACACAGGATACACAAATGCGCACAAAATTCACAAATGCACACACAGAATTTAAAAAGCACAGAAGATTCACAAATGCATACAAAATTCACAAATTCACACAAAATTCATAAATACACACACAATTCAGAAATACAAACAAAATTTACAAATGCACTCAAGATTCAGAAATGCACAGGGCAAGATTCAGACGTGTATTTCTGATGCACCCACAAATATATATTGATTTACAAACTGCTTGCGGTCTGTGAACTTCACTGCATTTGTGTGTGAATTTTGAGACTCCCTTGACTTGGCTCGACACACAAATGCCTTTTTTTAAACAGGGAATGATCAGCAACCAATCAGATATCTCCCTTGGTTTAGCCAATCACAAGAACGCACCCCACGTGGGGGATTGTTTACTCATAAGCCAATCACATGAATGCGTTCACACAGCGCGATATGCATGTGGCGCGGGCGCGGTGGAGTTCTGTCTGTCAGTTGGTTGAGACATAGACATCATATTATAGATAGACGCCCTATCGACCGCTACTGTATGGGAAGCCAAACAAACCAAAAGTGGGACGAGACAGCGGGGGTTTACAGAGCTCGCGCCGCGCTGACATGTCATCTGCGCGGTTCAATGGTCCGAGCCGCGCGGCCGACTCGTCAGCGCAGCGCGGACGTGTTTCCTAGCGACAACCAATGGGCAGCGCGGCGCGAACAATCCTCACCAGCGCGGCACTGATCAAACAGCGCAGCGCAAACCATACATGCAAATAAATGTACAATAAAGAAACCCCAGCTTCCTTACAAAAAAATGGTTCTCTGCTGAAGTTTAGGAGTTTTTCCCTACAGAAGACAAAGAAGAAGAAAGACTAGTTGAAATGCATGCATTTCTTATGTTTATTATAGCTATTTAATACTGTTAGTAAAGAGTTAGTGTTGTGCGTCGATACTTTGAAGAACTGCACATATATAGAGGCTACGGAAAGAGCTGTACAAAGCAGAAACTTCAATGACTTTCAATTTCGTAGTCGTCTTGAGGAGCACGCCAACCTTCTGGAAATTATATCGGACAGTTTACATGTTCAGGTAATGTATGTTAGTAAGTTTTGCATTCAGCCATCATTTGTAGACTTTAAGCTTTTTATGTCTGAATTCCATAATCATTTGTTAATTTTGAATAAAATGTTAAAACTAAAGATCAATTTTATGTTATTGATATTTTGTGATATTGATTTATAGGGTGAATTCAGTGTGATTTGGACACTTTTTGCTATTGAGATTAATTGGAAAAAGTGTCCCTCCCAATCAACCTGAATACACACACACACACACTTGAAGTTCATAGATTGTGGTGATGAGGTCAAGGTCATTCTAAAACATTATACAGTTTTAGACTATATATAGGCGATATATAGTGTGTGTGTGTGTGTGTGTGTGTGTGTGTGTGTGTGTGTGTGTGTGTGTGTGTATTCAGGTTGATTGGGAGGGACACTTTTTCCAATTAATCTCAATAGCAAAAAGTGTCCAAATCACACTGAATTCACCCTATAAATCAATATCACAAAATATCAATAACATAAAATTGATCTTTAGTTTTAACATTTTATTCAAAATTAACAAATGATTATGGAATTCAGACATAAAAAGCTTAAAGTCTACAAATGATAGCTGAATGCAAAACTTACTAACATACATTACCTGAACATGTAAACTGTCCGATATAATTTCCAGAAGGTTGGCGTGCTCCTCAAGACGACTACGAAATTGAAAGTCATTGAAGTTTCTGCTTTGTACAGCTCTTTCCGTAGCCTCTATATATGTGCAGTTCTTCAAAGTATCGACGCACAACACTAACTCTTTACTAACAGTATTAAATAGCTATAATAAACATAAGAAATGCATGCATTTCATCTAGTCTTTCTTCTTCTTTGTCTTCTGTAGGGAAAAACTCCTAAACTTCAGCAGAGAACCATTTTTTTGTAAGGAAGCTGGGGTTTCTTTATTGTACATTTATTTGCATGTAAGGTTTGCGCTGCGCTGTTTGATCAGTGCAGCGCTGGTGAGGATTGTTCGCGCCGCGCTGCCCATTGGTTGTCGCTAGGAAACACGTCGGACCTAGGAAACACTCGGACCATTGAACCGCGCAGATGACATGTCAGCGAGGCGCGAGCTCTGTAAACCCCCGCTGTCTCGTCCCACTTTTGGTTTGTTTGGCTTCCCATACAGTAGCGGTCGATAGGGCGTCTATCTATAATATGATGTCTATGTCTCAACCAACTGACAGACAGAACTCCACCGCGCCCGCGCCACATGCATATCGCGCTGTGTGAACGCATTCATGTGATTGGCTTATGAGTAAACAATCCCCCACGCGGGGTGCGTTCTTGTGATTGGCTAAACCAAGGGAGATATCTGATTGGTTGCTGATCATTCCCTGTTTAAAAAAAGGCATTTGTGTGTCGAGCCAAGTCAAGGGAGTCTCAAAATTCACACACAAATGCAGTGAAGTTCACAGACCGCAAGCAGTTTGTAAATCAATATATATTTGTGTGTGCATCAGAAATACACGTCTGAATCTTGCCCTGTGCATTTCTGAATCTTGAGTGCATTTGTAAATTTTGTTTGTATTTCTGAATTGTGTGTGTATTTATGAATTTTGTGTGAATTTGTGAATTTTGTATGCATTTGTGAATCTTCTGTGCTTTTTAAATTCTGTGTGTGCATTTGTGAATTTTGTGCGCATTTGTGTATCCTGTGTGTGTATTTATGAATCATGTGTGTGCATGTATGAATCCTGTGTGTGCATATGTGAATGTAGTGTGTGCATTTATCTTTATTGAGACTCATTTAGCTCCATACATTCCCTGTTAGCTGGGATAATGATGTTGTATATATCCATTATAGAATGCTGCATCTCAATGCACCACTCATTTTGGTATGTTCATGGCCTGTTTAATCTTTCAACGTCTAAATGCAGCGAGGTTTTGCTTGTATTTCTGTTACTGAAGCTGAATGTTACATCATGTAGCCTATCATATCAAATGTGTATGATTCAGTATCTTAGTTGATTATTACCTTTAACAGAGAGCTGTACGATATTTTATCGAGGTGTACGATATTTATATTTTAAATGCGATATTTTAGTTTATTTTTAAACCTTGTACGATATGATAGGCCACATGCCATTTCTCTGCCTCACTCTCTCTCAGAGATGCATTTATGTATTCATAATAATTTGTTCAGATTTGCATTTGCTTAGTAAAAGTAGTTTTTAGCTATTTTGAACCACTGAATATTTTCTTTCAACTTTTTTTTTAAAGTTGTGGATGATTGTCCTCTGTCTCTACAAAAATTCCTCAGGAAAATATATATATATATATTTTTTACTTTTAGTATGAATGTTTAGTTAGAAGTTATTTAAATGTTTATTTAACGGGATCAGGAAAAGTCCCTGAGCCGGGACTCGAAATCGAATAGCCTGCAGCACAACCTACATATACCTACGAGGCTCGGCTACAAAAATTACAAGTTATTTAAATAAATGTTATAAAATAAATAATTTTTAATGAGTTATACAAGTCATATTTTTTCAATTATAACTATGAAGGGAACATAATTACATTTAATTAATGTTAATTAACTTTTAAATGTAAGTACTGTTAACTTCCGGTTAAAGCCCTGCACACTTACTGTATGCTCCTCTGTGAATGGGTTGGTGCCCATTCCCAGGTTATTTGAAGGTCAGAGCGGGGCTTTTTACAGGGAATGTTCTATATTGTGGTTAGTGATCCATTTTCTTCTCTGTTGCCTCTCCAGCTCATTAAGACTGGACAAATCATAGAAGCCGATGAATTATCGCTCTCCTGCTCCCTTCACTAAGCCACTCCCTTAAGGCTTGTGTTAGTGGATGGTATGAGAATATGTAGAGTTGCTGTGACTCTATACTTCATCTTCGGCTGCTGGATGTAGTACTGTGGACTAAGCTGAGGCTATGTCTGTGGTGTTTCCTGATAGCACTGCTATTATTAGGGGCTCTAGGCTGTCCTGTAACTGGTGGCTCGGACTGGCCTAATACAGGAGTCCCTGTATCAGAAAAGGTTGAGCATGAGGATTGGGGCTTTTTCCAAGCGCCTCACTGAGATTTCTAGGGAGCAAGGCTATGGTCTCACATGAGGCATCCTAATTGGTTGCTGATGCTTATATTTAATTCTGGGTCAAGGCCCATTAAGTTCTTCAGTGCTTTGGCCTGACGAGATTGTGCTTGGTGACTTCACAGTTTACAGATAGGCATTGGTCAGCATGGCTTTGTGGGTATTAATGTCACCATAGTGTCAGCAACTGATGCCGCACCTCGTTCCCTACTCAGGCAACCGGGGTTACATACTGTACATTACGTACACATTTTGCAAGCAATGTTTTTTTTTTCTTGTACAAAATCAATAGAGTTTGGCATGATGCAATGTCCTTAACACTGTCTAAGCAAAGAAACTCTGACTCTCTTATATAGGTTCACTTGATGTTGCGTCATTGTCTGAAGCCTGAGAATCATGCTAATTTATTGGCTGATGGCACTAGCTCCACCCACTAAGGTATCACATCACTGAAGCCCTAAAATTAAACTCCCAGTTCAGCGCAATATGTACAATATAGTACAGTTTTTTTAAGATTTTATTATACAGTACATCAAACTGGGCATTAATATCACATCCCTTGGGATCAGCCTGTCTCACAACTGGTTATGCTCAAAATTAATGTTGTGTTAGAGGAAACGGAATCCAGATAAGTCATTTACTGGTTACCATTACAGTAATTATTCCACAGTCCAAAACTTGCATCTCTGCTGTGGTGATAAGTTACTGTTAGACAGCCGAACATTTTGAGGATTACACTGACTGCACATTCCTCCCAAGATTCAAAGTGTAGGAAAGGCCAGAGACAATTTCTCCCATTGAAGTTCTCAATCAGACAACATATGCAAATTAACATGAATGTAATGCATTTATTGCAAATGTTATGCTTCCATCTAAAAGTTCAACTCAGTTCAGCCTAACAGAAAATTTTATTTAATCTTCATTTGAGGTTATTTAACATTTTAGGAACCGTAATAAGAGATAAAGGGTTTCTTGTACTTTTTTTCCTTTTTCCAACACTGGCACTTTATATTTGCCCGTTTGTGTTTCTGAATTATATTGCTGATTATCTTTTACCAATGCAACTTGAATTACAGAAGAGATGAGGCTTGCTTTCATTGATTTTGATTGTTAATCTCAGTTTAGCAGAAAAGAGCTCTTTAGTTTTCCTTTTAAGTTTTTAATTTTGAAATGAATGTTTCCTTTATCATATTTTTGTCAGCCATTGTTACTGGTTGAATTGAGATATTTTGTACCAAAGCAACTTAAAGGACATAACAGAACAGCATTAAAATATGAAAACATATTTTGTTCAATAAGTTTTTTAAATAATTTCTTTAGTCTGGCAAAAAGCATTAATTCATGTTTTTAGGTATATAATTGTCCGGACCACAGTTGGTGAGGAGGGTTCATTTACTGGACCTCAAGACATTTTACTTGAATACCCCTATAAAGTGATCACTGAAGCTTCCAGGTAACAGTGACCCTTAAAGCTACAGTTGAACTAAATACATTAAAATAAAAAATATAATTAAGATTAGTTGTCATGAGTCAAAGAATGCTTCTAATTATTTTATTAATAATATTTAGGGTCTTTAACATTCCTGTGTCTCTGATTGTAACCATTTAATTTATTAATCATACATTCACTCTTAACAGCACTAAAACAAACATCCTCCCGCGTAGATAACAAATATAAGTGAACACAACAGCTGCTAATGACAACAATAACAACAATTTGTTGTGACTTAAACATGTTGGTTTTGCATGGAGGCCTGTGGAATGTAAACAAGGGCTAATTGTGAGAACACAATGGAATTAAAAGTGCTATTGTGCTTCCTTTGACAGCCCATAAAAGTCCTGTTTAAGCACTTGTTAAGCTCTGTTAAACATATTTGCGTGGCAAGGGGGCAGCCATTAAACACATCACAAGGGCTAATAAGTGCATTATTTAAAAGCGGAGCTCCAATTACTAATTGATTAGAGCTGAGCAGGCCTCATCAATAAAGCACGAGCCAACAGCTTCAAACCCAAACAGGCATGACTAATACATTAAAGGACCTTAAGAGAGATAACTTCTACCTTAATTAGTAATTAATTTTGCACAGAGACCCACATTTTTGTTCTGATTTTTTTCCCTCTATTTTTGAAGCCATTGAGACACTCACAGAATCAGACATTTGTGTATGAATGTTTTGACCACTAATTTTATCACTGTCTCCTACATTGGCTTCTCCCTGCCATGCAGTCACACAGTCTTACGCCGGTGGAAATTCCAGCGGAAGTTAGCATTGCTATGGTACTGATAAACAAACCTGAATTCTTATCTTTTAATAAAATAAATAATGATTTTATAACGATAAGTTGTCATGTCATGTTTTTTTTTTCATGATTGTCTAACGTTATTAGGGCAGTTAATACAAGTAAAATGTATAATTAAATATTGTGGCCATATTCTTTTTTTCTACTCGCTTCCGACACTTTTCAACTGCCAGTGTGAAGGTGGCTTTAGGGCTGCTATTCACAGAATGTGTTTTTGCGTTTTTGCTGTTAAACGAGAGACGCAGGTCAGTGGAATGAAAAAAATTGCAAGGTCTAGAGACACGTCATGCGCTAGATGCTGCAAAAGATGCGAGCGCAACGGTTAAAGACGTCCATCTAGTGTGTGTTTACATTGAAAACAATGGAAAAGTAGCGCAGTGGAATGATTTTCCAAATCACCCCAATCCCTGTGTCTCACTCCCAATGTGAAGAATACGTTTTTCCAAAGCATATTATGTTGAAAAGAATATGCCAAAAGTCCCCAGATGGGCTACTATTTCTGGTAGATTTTTGAAGTGAGGAATGAGGATCCATGCACATTCTAATGACTGATATTGCCCACAACTTATGACACTTTGGAGGAGCTCTTGGCTACACACACAACAAAGAACTATAACATGCCGGATGTTTGTGAGACCAATGGTTAAGTAGAGACACAATGAAAAGGTTATAATCGAACAGCACATTGGTAAAACAGATATGTGTGTCCATTAAGTTAAATGCATGACTATGCAATAAGTTCACTGCATTAAAGACCCACAGCTAGCCTGTCAATGTGCAACTTGTTTTCTCTGCAATATGGTACGAAACATTTTTGAAGTAGTGACTATTGCATCAAATAAAAATGTGGAGTGTTAGGACATGATAGTATGTCCTAAAGCTTGCCTACTCTTCTGCTACACACTCAAAAGTATCTACTTAGTATAATAGTCCGGTCCGAATCTTCAAGATTGTGTAACCCTGTAGGCATTTTTGAGGAAAAGTTGTTATATCACATTTTTAGAAAGTTCAATGTCTCCTGAATAAGGATCCACCGTATAACATTGAATTAAGGGTCCCATTTTCTTGTAATTGTTATCGAAACAATAGGTGCATTATTCACAGCCCAAACACTACAGGTGGATAGGGTAAATTTTTTAAGTTATAGATATCACCATAAAACTTTTCCAGTTTTTCACTTACATAGAGACAAAAAAAAATTGTATTACAAGTTTTCTGAAATGTCATGTTTACATATGCAAATGAGGCATTATCTATTTAAATATGTGCTAATTTGCATAATCTAAACTTTTATATCGGAATTGAAATCCACAGACTCGAATAGACAAAGTGTAGTGAAATTAATAGTTGTGCTTTGTATTGTTGTGCAGTTTCTTTGCACTGATCTGAAGGAATACAAGTTAAGGAAGCAAAATAACACAAAATCTCAATTGATCACTGCATTAAAAAAACAACAACAGTGTTTTTGGTTGTACTTCAAGTTAAATAGTGCCATGAGCATTTTGCAGGGATCAAATGTCTAGCCCTTTTTGTAACAAATTTGATGCAGTGCCACCAAAACAGGGACAACAGCGTTTGGATATGTTAGTGAAGTCTCTTTAGCATTATAAATAAGACATATAATTTCTTCCAGTTTGCATTTCTGATTCGCCTGATCATGGAAGCTGTTTGCAGTCTCAAGCGGATTCACCAGTCCCCAAATTTAGAAGAATGTCTCATCTGTCAAGAAAGTAAAAGGGAAAGGTTAGTGAAGGCTGGAGAAAAGGGCTTTGAGACGTTAAAATGTGCTTCCCAAACAAGAGAGAAACTGTGTAATATAGACAGCAAGCCTGCAATCGATCGAATCAAGGAAATATCTTTACATGATGTTAATCCGCTGTTGTGGCACAAGTCATGTTTCTCATTATTCACAAGCAAGACTCTCATTGAAAGATTACAAAGGAAAAAGCAGATTTCTAGACCACAAAGTGGTGAACCTAGTACATCAGCGACAATGCTGCGAAGCTCAACGACATCTGTCAAGTGGGATCTTTGCATCTTCTGCCAAGACACAAAAGTGAAAGACACACTGTCATCTGTGAGTACATTTAAGATGAGTGATCAGATCCTGGATTTGTCCAAGTATGACCAGGAGGCCCATGTGCGTCTAGCTGGTATTAGTGACCTCATTGCAGCGGAAGGAAAATACCATGCAAACTGCTTAAAGAAGTTTATGCGAAATGCGTCAAAGACCAAAGAAAGTTCAGAAAAAACTGATCTAGCTATGGAATGGCTTGTCACGGAGATCAGACAATCTGCAAAGAAAGGACATGTCCTTCAACTTTCTGAAGTGTGGAACAGATACTGTGAATTAGCAGAAAAGGCCAATGTTGAAGTACCAGCTTCATTTAGAAGCAGGAGAGCTACATTTAAAGAAAAACTTAAATTATATGCACAGGACTCATATGACTTCATAACTGTACCTAACCAATATGTGTTACTTGTTCCCAGAAAATTTGGACATGTGCCATTTTCAAATCTCATGTCAGAGGAAGAAGAGTCTTGTGCAATTCCTATATATCAGTCTCCTGATGAGGGATTCCTGGAAATGGTACATGTTGCATTGAAATTAAGAGCAGACATACTTGCGCACCCAAAGTACACTGGATTTGTTGTCAATCAAGATGAAATGATAGCGTGTGTTCCTGAAAGCGTTTTCATGTTTGTCCGTTTGATGTTTGGTGGCCACAACCTGTTGGAAGGAGGGCCAGATGATGAAGACATCACCTTGGACAGAGAGGAAGCTGATACTCAGACAAGAGTTCTAAGTGTGTCCCAAGATCTTGTCTACAATGTAACTGGTGGAAAACACTGGACACCCAAGCATGTGGGACTAGCTTGTACCTTGCACCAAGCCACACAATCAAAGGAACTGGTGAAACTGTTTCACAATGCAGGGCACACTATCAGCTATCACAGTCTGTTTCAGGTTGATACTGCTATGGCAGAAAAAACCCAGCAAACCATGGATTCAGTGACAGGAGCAGTGACTCCACTTAACTTTGTACCTGGCAGATTCACACATTTTACATGTGACAACATTGACATAAATGATTCAACCCTTGATGGCAAGAACACCTTCCATGCTACACAGATGGCAGCATGGCAACGTGGTCCGGAAGGTGACATGATGATGAAGGATTTGAGACCATCAAAAATGGAAAGCCTTCAGGTCCCTGAGGTGATGGAGATGCTTTTTCCAGCTGGAGTTATAGAAGGTAAAGCCAGTCCAAAATCAACAGAAAAAACAAAGAAGGAGTGGTTCAAAAAATCAGATGAGAATGGATCAATTGCAAAAGCAACTGCCATAGACATGGCATTCTTTTTCAAGCGTCAGGATGAAGGAGACATGAAGCAAGGCTGGACAACCTTTAACCAAAATCACAGTGAAAGGTCACCTGAAATGACAAGCATTGGTTACATGCCCATTATCCAGGCACCTGCTCATGACCTAGATACACTGAATACTGTTGTGCTGAGATGTAAACATGTGGCCAGAAAACTAGGGCAGCATCACGTTGTTATCACAGCGGATGTTCTGTAAATTGATGGAGTTGAAGTGGGCAAATTATGACTATCTGGATTGCCTTGTTGTCAGATTAGGTGGCCTGCACATTGCCCTAAAATTCATGGAAGTCATCGGCAAGCACGTCCAATCATCCGGATTGTTGGAAGCATGGGTTGAAGGCAACCTACTAGGCCCCAAAACTGCAGAGCAAGTTATGGCAGGGAAGTCTTACAACAAAGGAATTAGAGCCCACAAAATCACTCTGCAGGCCATGTGGAGGATTCTGTTGCCTCAGCTGCTTAGCTTTCTGGAAGACAGGAATCATGACCACGAACTACTGGATAAGACAAAGAACAGCCCTGTAGAAGATCTTGTGACATTGCTTGCTTCTGAAGAATTTCAAGCAGTCACAGAGGCCTACATTAAAGCCAAAAACAACCCAAACTTCATGTTTTGGTGGGGCTACATGAAGATGGTTCACATTCTTCTATTTTTCATTCGCGCACAGAGGGACGGAATCTGGGACCTGCACCTTTGTGCATTCCAGCAAATGTTGCCATATTTCATGCGATATAACCACATCAACTATGCTCGGTGGGGGACCATCTACCTGAACGAGATGCACCAACTTCCACAGCCTGTGAAGAAGGAGTTTGAGGCTGGAAACTTTGTAGTCAAGCGCTCTTTACATCGCTTCAACCAAGTGGATCCCGATCATAGTCAGGAGTGGCTAGGCTGTATTGGAAAAAAGGGAGGAGGAATTGTTGGTATCACAAAGACATCTTCAGCTCTTGGCAGATGGGCTCTGTCTTTCAATTTCCGATCCCATATTGCCCATGACACAAAAGTTGCCTTTAGTCTGGATACAGATGATGACTACATCCACAATGAAACCACAAAGGGCAGAATGAAACGGGACTCAATAGATGAAGATGCTTTGCTTGCAGTATTGCAGAGATTTGGTCTCTTTTCGGTTAACCTGCCCCAGACACTGCAAAACATTGCAAACAAAGACTTTGCCACCCAGGATATTGAAGATGAGCTGTTGACAGCTACACAGAAAGGCCAAAGTCAACTGGATACATTTGTAGAGGAGAGGCTGTTGCCATCTGAGGGGAGAAGAGTCACTTTCAGGGACAAACTGAAAAAGAACAAGTATTTGACTTTTGCTTCCCTGTTTGAAGTTCAACAGTCAGACCCAATCACTGGGAAGGCAAAAACTGTCAAGGCAGACAGAAACATTCTACAGCACCTCATTGCTGAATATGAGGCAGGACGCCCAGTCAACCTCAAAAGCATTATGATGCATGAACTATTCGTTGTACCTCTGTCCTTGGCAGAAGTTGAATGGGCAGCTTCGTTCGGTTCAAAGGCGATACTTGCTAAGGTCTTGACTACTGACATTCCATGTCCCAACCACCTTGGTGCAACAGACCTACAAGACGAATCAATGCTTATCGTTGATGGTCAAGCTTTGGTCATTGCTATTGGGAAGCCACAAGAAGCAAAGACTTTTGGAGACCTGGCAGACATCTTTGTGGAAACTGTTCTCCGAAGTGGAGCACAGTTCCAGCGAATTGATGATCTGTTTGATCGCTACCACACACACTCAATCAAGAGTGGAACACGTAAAAAGCGTGGAAGAGGCTTGGTGGCAATCAGAAGACCAGTTGAGGGCAGAGATTTACCTCTTCCCACAAAATGGGATAACTTTATCGCTCACGATGACAACAAGGCAGACCTTGCTCGCTTTCTATCACAACAGCTGATTGTGAGAGCACCAGACACCAAGATTATAGTTGCTGCGGGTGGCTTCAGCGATGAAGAGAGGGTTGAAGCATCTAATACAACCCTTAAAGGTCCCATGACATGAAATTTTCACTTTTTGAGGTTTTTTAACATTAATATGAGTTCCCCTAGCCTTTATATGGTCCCCAAATTTCTAGAAATTTCAATCGGTGTAAATCGAGCTTTTGCTCTCTTTCTCTGCCTTTGAGAAAGTGGAAGCTCAATCGGGCTGATCTTGAATCTCCTCCGTATGACGTCATACGGAGGAAATGTTACCTCCCCTTTCTCTGCTTTGCCCGCCCAGAGAATATTTCCCGCATGAGAAAATGAGCTAGGAAGTAGGAACGCGTGCGCGCGATTTTAGTTTGTCCACGGGAGATATCATGGCTTTTGAGCGAGTGAAGCATAATAATTGCTCAATAATTGGATGTACAAATGAACACCGAAGCCTTCTTTAGTTCCTTCATCCAAGCCCCAGAAGAACCAGTGGATTCATTTCATTTTCTCTGGAAATGCGCCGACACAACTCCCCAAAGTTTTGCATGTCTGCGGCAAACATTTCACCGACGACTGTTTCCTCAGCTTGGGTCAATACAGAGGTGGCTTCGACGAACGTCTGAAAATAAATCGATCGAGCTACCAAGCAACACTTTCTGATGTGTAATTGTTCAAGTTCAGACAGGTAATCTTTCTCTCAAATCGTTCAATACAGCTGTTTATGCCTCAGTAAGTCAAGCCAGTGACTAAAATATCAACTTCACATCGTTTCTTTTAGTAGGATGAAAATAATCGTATTTAAATTGTGAATAAATTATATACAGAAAGCGATCAAAGAACAATCTTTGTAGGAATCGCGCGCACGCGTTCCTACTTCCTAGCTCATTTTCTCATGGACACAGCGCGATCGAGTTTATCTGGACACTAGCCAAACTCGTTATGAAATCAATGACGCACGTTACACTGCACATGAAGCTCTTACTGTATTTACATCCTCGTGTTTGCATTGGTGAAAGCAGAGAGAGTGCAGAAACTGCGTTGCAATGATAAGATCTTCATTCTCGCGATCAATAACAGACTGTCATCTGCTTGCGCAATGCTCATCACGGCAACATTTTATGTGATGGGAATAGATCTAAATACTTTAAAAACTTCTGACGATTTGTTAATCTCGATAGCTGTAATAGTAAAAACGTATAATAACTGTAGTAAAAGTATTCGAGAGAGTTTCACATGTAATAAGTAGCTATTTCATATGCAAGCATGTCAGCCAATCACAGCAGTGGCCGGTTACACCGAAGTCTCACACAGACACGCCCCTTCAAACAGAGCGTTCAAATCTGAGGCTAAAACTGGGCTAGGAAAAATGCCTTTTGTTTCTAAATTATGACTATTTTTTATCTAAAAAACATACTAACATTATAAGGGCAACCCAGGAAACATTATAAAATAATATAATAACCCCATGTCATGGGACCTTTAACACTGACAGCTTGGAAGCTAAACATGAAGAAGCAGAAACAAGAATTATCCTTCACTGCATCAGAAGCAAAGCATCAAAAATTGTTGTCTCTGCAAGAGACACCGACATCTTGGTACTGCTGATTGCCAACTTCCACATGATGCCATGCCAAAAGATCTGGATGAAGACAGGTACAGCAAAGGAGAGAAAGTACGTCCCTGTTCATGCTGTAGTGGAACAACTGCAGATGGAGCCACAGGTCCTCGAGCTACTTCCTGGTTTTCATGCTCTCACTGGGAGTGACTCAACTTCATACATTGCAGGACTTTCAAAGAAGACATGCTGGGAAATTTTCATAGAGTATTCACATCTACTAACGGGGCTTGGCGAAGGTCCTGAACTAAGTGACAACACCATTTAGAATGCAGAACAGTTTTTCTGCAAACTCTATGGTGTAAAGGATGCTGATAACATCAATGAAGTTCCAGCAAGCATGTTTGTCAAGGGCATGACAATAGAAAGACTGCCCCCAACCAGAGACACTCTCTACTTCCACATTCAGCGCTCTCACTTCCAGGCTTTGGTCTGGCGGCAGGCCCACTTGCAGCAGCCAGTTCTGCCACCCCCTGAAACCATGGGATGGAAGACAGAGGGGAATTCCCTTATTCCTCAACTCATGTCACTACCCCCAGTTCCAAATGCCTGTGAGGAGTTAATCACCTGTGCCTGTACCACTGGGTGCAAGACAGCCCGATGCGGCTGCAAGCCTAATCCATGCACTGCATCTTGCAAATGAAGAAAGTCCAATGATACTTGTATGAACAAATAACTTTTGGAATATCTGTGATCACAGTGTTGTTGCTTGATTTTGTTGAAATTTCTTTTTGTTGAGTTCCAGCAGGCATTTAAACATTAAACACTGTCCCTTTCATGTTAATGTTGTTTTTTCATTGTTTACATGTTTAAATATTCTGAGAATGCACAGTGTATTTCTAATGTTTAATGTTTAAACTGCAATAAATGCATTAAAACGTTTTTTTTTTTTTGTCAGCCATTTTGTTTTTATTGTTTATGCCAAAATATTTAGTCAAGAGATAATCTTTTGTCTGGTTAACATTAAAACACAGCAGCAGATTAATTCAACTGCTGCCCCTTTAAGACCGAACGCACGGACCCCATTTGAATTATACTGTCTACGTTCACTTGACATATAATATACTTTGTTTACTAGGATACTCGCCAAGACGGGCGTTTTTACATAGTTTTGTGTGAATTCATCCGTACAAGCACAATAGTGAAAGAATTCCACTCAGTGTTCTCGCGCTGTCTGAGGCGATGGTTTTCGGGGCGCGCGCTTTGGATGTTTGAAGTTCATGTAACTTCTTGACCTGCAAATGTCCTGTAATAATGTCGTTAAACATAAATAAGGTAACAGTTCATGTTTTACTTACATATACGATTTAGTTTTAATCCAAATATACGTGCCGAGTGCAATACGATCAGCAATCCAGGGCCGGGTTTCCCGATAACGATGTATTTTAGCTCTTAAGAGCGCTCTCTACGTGCAAGGTTACGAACGCGCGTTTCCCAAAAATGCACTTAACATGAACGCGCGAGAACGCGTTTTACGTGCTACTTAAGAGTCGCTGTCCATTTGCGAAGTGCTGAAATATAACCTTATATGAATTCCTATTCTGAACGTTTAACCTAATAATCGTCATTTGTTGTGGATTAGCAATCAAGACAAGTCTATATAAAGCACCTACAGGCGGAGGCACTGACAAAATGGCTGAAAAAAAAGATACCTTTCAAAAAGATTACATTAAAGAGTGCCCTTACTTAACAGGGAGGAAGATGAAGAGGTGGAAGAGGAGGACGACGACTAAGATGGCATGGGACCACATGATGGCCAACCAAGAAATCGCCAATACATGGCTGGTTTTCGTGCACGTTATTGACAGATTTTTTTTTAAATTCATCCCTATACCTATTGCCCTTGAAGCATATTTTCCACATTACTTCTTTTATATATTTTTTTGTTAATCCATTTAATTTAGGTGTGTATTTCTATCTTTTTCTTCCCTTTTTAATTATTTCATTTATAAATTCATGTAAACAAAAAACGAGTAAAATAAAGTGTACAATAAAGTACAATCAAAACATTATTATATAACTTACGTTGCGGTGTGTTATATCTAGATAAAAGTGTAATCTGCCGGTTGTCCTGCAGGTGTCCTCATAAATCTGTCTTCTTATGATGCACTTGGGGATGTACGATTACTCCAGAGCACTCGTAGTTCTACGAAGATTTTCAAGGTCTACTTAAGCTACGATGCTTTTGGGAAACAGACCATAATATTAAGATCAGTCGTACGGTCGTTTTTACGATCAACTTAGGCTTACGATGCTTTTGGGAAACGCAGCCCAGAGCATTCAACAGAAGTGCGCTCTCTTTTTTTCTCTCTCTCTCTCTCTCTCTCTCTCTCTGGTCAGTTAATGTTAATAATAAGCTACATGCCTCGTTTTACTTTCTTTGCCATTGACATCCGACTGAACTACAAACTTTCCACTGACGTCTGATGCGCTCGACCAGCTCGCGCTTCGGTGCCGCGGCGCGCTCAATCCACTGCGCGTTTTTCTCTTATCAGCTCGCGCACCACAGCTATATAGGCGTTACTATATTTTGTTTAATATTTCACTAATATGATACATTTACTTCATAGACAGCCTTCTTTTTTATCCCCATTATACTTTCTGTTGTCAGTGCTTCTTTGTCTGGACAAACACTGTACACACGCTGCCTGGTATCGGTTGTTGGTATCGGGGCGCTTTTACAAGTACAAGTACGAGTACATGAGCTCAGTATCAGGCCGATACCCGATACTGGTATCGGGCCATCCCTAGATAAAACATATAAGTCAAGTCAAGTCCTCCTCATTTATATAGCACTTTTAACAATGTAGATTGTTTCAAAGCGGCTTTACAGTGATAAACAGATCATTTGAGGTAACAGATTGTTTTGGCTTTATAGCGGTTCTTGAATAAAGATATTTTCCAGCTAAAGTTGATTCACTTCCGTCGCAATGATTATTAGTTATTAAATTACGGTAGAGACCGCTAAGACGACACCGTTCTCTCTACACAGACTTTAAACGCGAACCTGTGAGAAACGCTGATGGCGCTCACGTGCGCATCAATAATTAATTCTATAGTTAAGCGCATTTGAATATATGTGCGCAGGTTTGTAATTCCCTACAAACCAAGCCTTAAACTACTTGTCTGGCCTTAAAAATTTTATACAGAATTTTATCACTTCGGGGTAGATACGCGAAACCGAAATTATCCCGACAATGCTTTATCTGTAGAGTGGTAAAGGGATCCTCCATAGGGAGAGACTAGTTGGCACTTCAGCACTGCGTTGACATTGGGTCCAGGCGAAGGTCCTTCGTCAGATCTGGATACGGCCTGGATCCGGCAGGCTGCGGGAAAACCTCAAGATAAACAAAGACACTAAAATTAGCGTAGATGCCATTCTTCTTATGATGTAACGAGTACATCAGGATTTATGGGAAGTGTTCCCAGTTCCGGCTGACCTAATCTATGCAGCCTAACATTGAGTTATAGAAGTCTACAATGTATTATGTGAATGCTAGGTCAAAGAGATGTGTTTTTAATCTAGCTTTGAACTGACAGAGTGTGTCTGCTTCCCGGATATATAGTATTCAAGTCAAAAGTGAAGTACACTTTGGGTGAAGTGAAAATAAAGCATAATATTTCTGTGCAAATTTTTGCAGAGTAAAGCTCGGATGGGGCAATGTGTCAGATTATTTTGTAGTGGTTGTGTGTTACACCAGCACACCCACAGTCTACAGAGATAAAGAAGATAGATGAAAAGAAATATCCCAAATAGAATAAAATGAAATTTGAATGGCTATGGGGAGCATAAAATGCAAAGCAATAAGACCTTATGAATAATACAAGATATCCAAACCCTTCAACACATACTCAGAAAGACAGAAAGATGAGGAGAGAAAGTGAAAGAGAAAAATAAGGGGTGAGTTATTTTCCCTGGCAGTCTGTAGACTAATCTCATAGCACCCCAGCACACACACAGATGGAAGAAGTAAATCACGAAAACAGAGAGACCATCGATGTTCTCAGATTGCCTGGAGACTCACAGGTGTGTCTTACTCAGGATGTCTGTGCATAAAATTAGGAATAGGCAGGTCACCTTCAAAACAGTCCAAAAACTGTGAGGCTGCTCACTGCAGAGCCATGGGTGGAGCTTGACATCCAGCTTCTGTAAAGAAGACACACTCAGTGTACCTGTACTCCTGTTTACTGCACACAGATTTACTGCAGCCTACAAAATGACTCAAGGAGAAATCAAAAAGTGTTCATTTCAAGCATCTGACAGGTATAAAACTGAATGGTTCATCGAGAGCTCTCCGTGTCTTTGGGCACTGTAGCTGAGCTTGACCGCACATGATGGTCAGGTTCCTTCACTGAGATGACATGGTAAGTGAGTGACAGGTATATCTGTGCATGCAGTTACGAATGCTCAAGCTTTAGACTGAGGGCAACATCAGGTGAGGCTTTGAGAAAGGTCACATGGACCGACATGTGGTGCGCTGCTGAGGGCAATGCTGAAAGAAAAGAAGAATTTGATCAAAGATGTTCAGAAAGCTGAAATATTTAAGTTTTTTTTCCTTGTGTGTTACAATAGCATTTGGTGTAATATAAATAAAAGTAACAATTCTTATGACATTTTACATATTATGAACCATTCACATAAGGTAAACTTTGACCTGCCGACTAGTCAACTACTTTTAAGGAAGTAACTATTAAAAATATGTAGCCATGCACGCTAGGGGTGACAAGAGTATTTAGCTGTTAGTGTGTGTGTGTGTGTGTGTGTGTGTGTGTGTGTGTGTGTGTGTGTGTGTGTGTGTGTGTGTGTGTGTGTGTGTGTGTGTGTTTTTTTATGGGCTCGTTTACAATTGGAATTAACATGTGACCTGTATCCGGATGTTGTCCACATAAACACTGAAAAATGTAAACTCATTTGTGAATGTTGGAATGTTATCTGACCTGTGTGTTCTGGTGCAGAGGTAGTCAAGAATGCATTATGATTGGATAATGTAAATGCAATCTAGCCGTCGTATCTGCATTCACAGGTACTTAGTTCTATAATACTTACAATATCATTTTTTAATTCTCCTGGTTGTTACCCATTTATTCCCCAAACTTTACATATTGTTCCCTTATACTTACATGTAAGTACTTTATAGGTGCACTATAAGTACAGAAAGTTATGCTGTACATTTGTCTTAAAGGATTAGTTCACTTTTTTTTTTTTTACTTTTGCTGATAATTTACTCACCCCCATGTCATCCAAGATGTCCATGTCTTTCTTTCTTCAGTCGAAAAGAAATTAAGGTTTTTGATGAAAACATTTCTCCATATGGTCTTCAATGCCCAAACAGTTCAAGGTCCAAATGACAGTGTCAGCGCCGCTTCAAAGGGCTTTAAACAATACCAGACGATGAATAAGGGTCTTATCTAGCGAAACGTTCGGTCATTTCAAAATAAATAAAAAAAATTCAGTTTTATAAGCACAAACGCTCGCCTTGCTCTGTTCTGTGATGCGCGTTCGTGACGTCACGTAATACGCAATTACGTTGAAAAGGTCACGCTTCTATGAAAAGTAAAACATTTCTGTCCTGACGAAAATTTTCTTTTAGGCTTTTTAATATTACAACACCCATGATACACACACGAAATGGGCATTTTAAACGATAAACTGACACAAAGACATTTGAATATGTGTATATGGTCCTCCTTCCGCACATTTGTAAACACTGACTCGGTACGTCAAGCGTGACCTTTTCAACGTAATTGTGTATTACGTGACGTCACGAACGCACAGGAACTCTCACTGGGTAATCTGGATTAACAATCTATGGATTAAAATGCATTTTATATCCAAAATAAAATTGTGATATATAAATTCTTTTGTTGGACTTGAGCCTGTAGATGTGACTGTTGGGGAGCTTCAGTTATTTATGCTTTTGAGTTTGTGGGAATAGCAGTGGGATGGCAATTAGTATGCCTGTGCAGGGGGCCGGCAAAAAAGATGCTGGGAAATTCCTTCAGGTGAGTAAGCCTGTCACTTGACAGAGGACTGACAACCCCCTGTTGAAAACTCACTACACAACACACTCGCCCCTCCAGCACTATACTTTACCAATCACTACAGCCGTTTTCCTTTCCAATCAACACACATGTAACAGATACCGATGTTTGATGAGTGCTTTAAATGAGACGCCACACAATAGTGTATGTATAATTGTTAATTGCAACACATCACAACATCACTAAATACAAACCCATCAAAACAGCCGATGACAATCCCAATTGTGATGGTAAGAATCAAAACGCAATATATAACTATTGGCTTTATGGGTGGGTGTGTTAGAGATGGACTGGGATTTTTTTTTTAAACAGGACATTATGCAAGTTTATTAAAGCCTATATTCCCTCATTTTATACTATGTTCAGATATGAATAAAAATGCACTCTTTTGTCTACTTTATTATCTGAAATATATTTGAGGGTGTGTGTGTTTATGTCCATCTAAGTAGGGTTTTAGAGACAGGAATGCATACTGTAGGCATACTGTGAATTTATTAAGACCCCATCCACATACTACAATTTAATAACTACTACATTTGAATCATATTTAATTATATATGTTATTATCATAAGTGGTATGTAAAAAGCAGGGCAATGTAATTTGTTGATGTGGACCAGTAGACATAAAGGTATGTTGTTAATTGTTTAGAGTGAAATGTCAAGTAGTTTGAAGAATGAATGGATAAAACGTACCATATAATCACAATTACATCTGACATGATCATTTAATATTTAAATTTAAACTTAATTTTATTCCATTTGTGAGATCTATCAAAATACAAGATAAGAGTTCTCTGGAAATCTGAAATCACAGAAACAATCTGAAAAGTTCCTCCACGGTCATTTCTGCTTGTATAGATTAATATTAGTAGATGTATTACGAAAAAATATAATTTAACAATGAACAAAAGCACATTTATTAAATGCTGTAAAAACATTAATTAATAGTTTATATCTGATGCATTAACTATGTTAAACAAATGTAAAATAATGTTAACATATTGAATATGTTAGTGATTACTGACTCGTGAATAACAAGATAACGGTCACAACTCGATAGTGATAATCACACGCAGGACAGGGATGATGAAAGTTCAAAGCAGAGATTTAAAAATCCACAGGTAATCCAGACAGTGACTAGCAGGGAAACACAACCTATAGTAGATGATACCAGACAACCAAAGACTGAAACACAAGAATTTATACACAGGATAGCCTAATGAGGGAAACACGGCTGAACAAGATGACAAAATCAAATTAGTAACTATGACAACAAACAAAGCAGGGAGAAACAATGCAAATGAAAACAAAGTTCAAACTAGCTGGATCCATGACAACAACCTTGTTTCTGCAGCGACTTTCCTATCACAACGTCTGACATGTTTACATTTTACGTGGTGTGAGAAACTGACATAAACCCAGCAAAATCCGATTAAAACGGTCAGACTGAAACGGATTGCCAGAAATGCGATTTGAATAGGATTTCAAACCACATATAAATGTAGCCAAACCAGATATGTAAAAATCACATTTCGTGTGATTTTTTTAGCCATTCACATTTGCTAAATATGATCAGATTCCAATAGAATAAGAACAAAAATCCGATTTTGACAGACAGATTTGGTCTGAACGAGGCTTAAATACCCCCACTGCTGATTCTTCAAACATGCAATCTAGTGATCTGGTATTGTATGAAAACAACCACTCATAACAGACCGCTTAAGCGAGTACTAGTTTGAGGTAATCAAATACAGTATGTCAAATTAATATTTTGCATTCAATTATTTACTATGTGTCAAGTAGCCACATAATAAAAGGGATAATTATGCAGTTGGGTCTTGTATCACCCTGAAGAGGTTTCTGTTGCACAACAACATGCTGACTGTAGTGCTACGCGAACATACCTGATTCAACTCATCAGCTCATAGAAAACACTTCAAGATATGACTGGGTGTGTCCGATTAGAGAGACATCCAAAAAGTGCATTGTTGGGGGTACTCCAGGACCAAGGTTGGGAACCACTGATCTAAGTCACAATTATAGACAAACACAATCTGAATGAGCTAATAAGGTGTACTTTTCTAAAACGGTATTGAATTTGATAAAAAATACAGAGTGATTATTGACAGGCCAGACTGGATAAAGTGAGTATATAAACCTCTATGTTCTCCAAATCTAATCGGAGTCAATTGACAAGGTGAGATTGAAGAATGGGTTGCACCATTTTAGGTCAACTAACAAAGTACACAAAACCTGGTGTTTTCTCAAGAAGATCGCTTAGTGTGAACCATGCCATATAGGCCATTGTCAACTAAAAACAGAAAACTTTTTATGCATTTTGGCCGTTCATTTTCACGACAGAGGGGTTTTGGGTGTTTTAAAGTGCAAGTTTTTTGAAAACGACACCGTTATTGTCACTGTGTTAACTACAAAAATGCAAATTTGTGAAAACAGTGACGTCATGCACATGCGTACTACATGTTCAGTTTATAGTGTTTCTTTACAAAGTGACATCGCAAACTACTGGCCTGGGGTGCGTTTCCCGTACAACTATATAGCTCACTGCTTAACTACCATATTACGATGCATCGTTGGAGAAATCAACTAGCTCGTCACGACTGTTTCCCGAAACCGTATGTCGCAAAGTATCGTTCAACCACGTTGGTTTATGACGTCTCGCACGTGGTGGACTAATAAATTATTTTAATTAATCTGTTTGAGATCGAATTAACGCTAGATTTTGTCATATAAGTTACAGACATGGCATCTGAAGACCATTTCTAATTTTTCTCAGTTATTTTGCTTTATTACCAGACTCAATATTTGGCTCGTTCTTACATAGTAGAGCACGTTCGCACATGCGCAGTCTTCAAAAACGGTGTTTTAAATCTCTTGACAAACTAAAAGACGTAAATTACATTTGGATGTATTCTAAATAAATAACACAAGTTGTCCTGAATGTCAGCTTGCTTATTTAGCTAAAGATAAGGATTTATTCAGTCTATATCTCATTTAAACTAGAAACTATGCTTCTAACCACAGCTCCAGAGCTGTCGTTCCAACCACACAAGTTTGCGATGCTGTTTGCGAACGTTCGTTGGAACGATGGTTTCGGGAAACACCAAATCGTTGAACTATGCTGATAACGACGGAACTTGCGACCATAGTTGGCTAACGATGCTTTCGGGAAACGCACCCCAGGTCAGAAACCACAGTGGACATTTTCGTGTGCACTCATTCAATCCCACAATGCACCGCAACAACAAGTGTATAACCGATGTATGCTCAATGGTTAGAGAATATAGGAGAGTCGCTCATCGTATAAAGTCCCACGTCTGACCAGAAGTTGGCGCCTGCAGCTGAATCACCCATCCATTCATTTTCCAAACGATTGATCCAATGTGGCTACAGCGTAATAGCATACAGGGATACATTGCTTTTTAACTGATTATTAAATTGTTTAATTAAATTTTATACATAATTTCCATGAAAGATTTCAAGATAAATCTTTTCATTACTGTTGGAGCTGGACGTTTGCTAAGTTTCAAATGTATATTAAACACGATTTATACAAAAGCGTCATCCCATCTGCCTCACTCAGTCTCAAAATTCACTCGTTTTCATTCACTCCTTCAAGTGACCTATATTAGTGGAGTGATGTAGGGAATAGTGAAAGATGGTACAAGGGGTGATTTCGAACACAGCCACCATCATTATCTAGTCAAGTTATTTGCTCCTTCCCTCTTTCTATCTTTCGATCTCTCACCTGGCCACTTTGCTTCTTTACTTGGGAACTTTCTGGCCATCGTTTCTTTCTACTTGTTTTTTTTGTGTGTGCTTCCCAGCTCATTTTCTTTTCTCTAGTCGAAGGTTTTCTTGTCAGTTGAGTTCTTCTAGCATTTTAGTCAGGCTCCAAAAATAACTTTCTATTCACACTAGAGCTCTCAGGCTGTTTATGAGAAGCCAGCTTATATGTCAAGATGCTCATCCCTGAGATTTACTGGATCTTCTGGTGAATTCACTGACACCAGATACCTTTACTGGACATACTGGCTTCCATTTTTCCATTGAATATGTATGTGGCCTATTTCACAAGCACACATGATGTGATTACTGATTTATTCTTGCCTTGTTTAATTATTATTATTTATTTTTTTTGATAAACAGCTCAATTCAAACACAGCTGGAGATTACATTTATTCACTGAGAATCATTGATGAGACTGCTTCACTCGTAAAAATAGACCCTTCTAAAATTTAGTAAGTAAGTAAGTAATTTTAATTTATAAAGCACATTTACACACAGCACAAAACTGACCAAAGTGCTGTACAATGAATAACTATAAAAAACAAATAGAATCGATAATCATAATAATCTAAAACATGAATAAAAAAGAAAACCTTCAATATCAGGGCACACGACACAGAAATACAGAAAACAAGAAAACAAAACAAAGAGGAGTACCAGGTTAGGGAACAAGGAAGGCCATGGAATGAAATATAAAAATATTTAATAGAGGAATAGTTCAACCAAAACTTTTTGTCATTATATATCCTCCCTCATGACTGTTGGGTAGAAAATATCTAAAAGTAGTAACGCTACTAATTTTACCCACTTTCAAAATCATAATGAGCTTTAATGACAAGCTCTTTTCTTCCCATTACATTGTTGCTGTATATACTGTATATATATATTGCACACGATCAAACAACAAATCTCATAAACTGTCCTCTCTCTTACTTTAAGACGGTTCTGCTTTCTCCTATGTTTTTTTTTTCCTGCTACCCCCAACTTGCTACAGCTTTGTCTAAACAGACCATAATTCAACATATTATCTTCCTTTTTGCAAAATCCCACAAATCGCATTTCTCTGCTCATATTCAATAAGAAAATAGCAGACTTTCATTTTGGACGAGCTTCTACATGGATCTCCCGTTTCTTATCTCATGTGTTCCCATCTTTTCTCTATCTCTCCCAGATATTTATCAGCTCTTAAAGGCATGCATTTTTCGCTACGGATCTCTCATCAACAGCAACCTGTGACATGCCATTTTCACACCACAAATCCCATTACCTTTATCCTTAGCTAATACGAGGCCACCCCACACTGCTGTCAAGGCCCACAGCACAAACAATTTGCCTTCTCTGTGCTACCATTTTCTCTCCCTCTGCACCCACAGTGCCATGGCAGAAGTGCGTAGGAAGGGTGAGCAACAGGGAAGGAGCTGCGGTGAAGCTGACTCCAAAAAAAGATCTGCAAGTCTTCATGGAACGGGAATTGTTTGAGGAAATAATTAAGAAAAGAAGATATTTTGTACTCATCTAATGTTTGGTCTATTTTATTCACTTGAGTGTCTTAGGAATTTCACTGCATTTTTTTTTTTTTTTTATGGTAATTAATTTAAAGTGTGTGTTTTTTTTCATCTTAATTTTTTTTTTCAGACCCTAGCTTAATATGCACAGAAACTAGGTTGATTTGCTTAAAAGGTAGAGCTGCACAATATTCAAGAAAAATGCAATATACGATAACTTGTTAAAGTCCCCTTGTAGTCAATAATTGTGTCACTTAAAACTCATCTTTGATCACCAAAATGTCATATTGAAAAAAAATCTTTATGCCTTGAAATATCTAGAATGTAACTACACCCTGGCCACATTTAGCGGTTCTGTGAATATACAAAATATCCCCGCCTCTACTCCCTCATACCAGTTCAGAGATACACTCTTTGACAATCACAAATTTATTGGTAGTTTGTGACGTTAGAAACGATTTCAAACCGCGTTTTTGAGACTGTCTTTGGTTCACTTTGGAGAAAATACTCAGTAATGGTGTTTATGAATTTGCTCATGGTTTGTCTTAAAGCATATTGAAACACCACAGAGACATAAACAACATTAAAAGCTTGATTTTCACCACAGGGGGACTTTAAATAAAGCAATATTCGCTTAAATAAGCAATATGGCGGGGACCAGACCCTAGGCTAGGACCTCTGTATCGCTGCATCAGTCTTCGGGCTCTCCACCAGGAGCCACTTCACCCCTCTTTGTGAAGCAGACTCCAATGACGTGATCATTGGACACTCCATTGTCCAGAAGATGGGTGCCTCATATCATAAAGGTAAAGTACACACTCACTGCTTTCCTGGTGCCCAAGTTCTTGATGTCATTGCGGTACCTGCGATCCTGAAGGTGATGAGAGCATCAGAGCGGTCAGGCTGCACGTGGGGTGAACAACTTAAAAGGAAAAAAGAAAAAGGTTTTGTTGAAGTTGTCGAGACTTCTGTCTTCCTTCAGTTCGCTTTCTGATTGGGTATCATTTCATTCCATGTGACAATCTAAAAAGTGTGTGCGCGTTTGTCCTCTGGGCTTCGCAGACACAACAGGATTTCTGATCATAAATAAATGTTTCAATTCAGATCCAATCACTCTTAAACAAGCCTCACACCAGAGGAAAATCTGTAGAACCATCAAGAAAATCGTGATTCGTGACTTTACCTAGGATTGTGGGAAGGGAGAATTGGGCACAACATCGGCCTGATTATCTTATAGTGAGTGGATGAGTTTATTTAAACGTAAGGTATGTAGTTTCTGTGACACTAGTGGCACTTAGCAGAATTACAAAAATAAAGCATATTTTAAACACCCCTTTCGTGCACTGCACCTCCCCTAACTCAAACATCTCAGCTCTTGTGAAGTCGTGTCTCAACAGGTAAAAGTTGACTACTTTCATTAAAAGGTCCATGTCACGGTTTGGGTTTTGTTTCTTGTTCTTGTCTGTCATGTGATCCCCCGTTCTAGTCAGGTGATCCTGCCATGTGTTCCCTTGTCTGTTGTGTCATGTTGTCATTGGTTCGTTCTTTAATTGTTCACAGGTGTCCCTTGTCTAGTCATTAGTCTTGTGTATTTAGACCCTCATGTTTGCCCTGTGTCTTGGTCTAGTATTGATTTGAGTATTGAATGTTGCCTGTCATTGTTCTTGTTTATGTTTCATGCCTTTGTTTTGTGTTTGATTACCATTGTTAGTTAAAGTTGCATTTGGGTTCACTTCAACTTGCCTCCAGTGGACCTCATTCATAAAAGTCCAACATATTAGGAATTTGTTTAGCTGTGTTTCAATGAGTCATGAGTAAACAATTGAGTAGCTAATACACGGTCTAGAGCAAACGTGAGTGCAATAATCCCATCCTATGTATCTGTACTGGGCACATTTTTGACATGATGTGCCACAACTATTTGAGAATGTCGACACTTTATACGTCCAAGTAAACCATATAAGCTTTTTTTCTTTTTGAACAGGTGCATGATGATTTTATATTGAACCGTCTATTGTAGTGTGTAGCTTCGCAATGCTCTATTCACTTTGAAGTATGACCTGTTTAATCTTGAAGGTCTAAATGCAGTTAATTTTGGCTTGCACTTCTGTAACCGAAACTAAATTTCTGGCTCCGCAGTAGCCAGTACAGTAGCCATGCCCCAAACTCACACTATAGTTTGAGCTGGAAAGAGATTGATGGATCTGAGCAGACTGCTATTAATGTTTTGATGAGGCTCAATGTTTACACTTTTGGGGGAGATTAACCCATGAATGGTATACTAATAGTAGTAAATGAACAATAAACTGCAGAGAATGTATTTTAACATTAAAAAAATCGTACATACTACTAGAAGTCATCAGGGGTCCACTTGAATCTGAAAACCTGAGGTCCGACCCAAGACCTGAACGGGTTAAGGTTAGGGATGCTAACCGATGACCGTTTGACCGATGGTTGACCGTATCAATGTTAACCGATCAAAGTTGTTGGTAGTCGGTTAAAAAAAAAAGTGATCACTAAATTAGTCTATTATAGACAGTGGACTAAACGCTACTACAGTTAGCCGTCATATTCCAAGATCTTTGTGTAAAGTGAACAAATCTCTTTCACTCAATGTTTCATAACTCGCCCGTTTGTACTTATAATAAACTAATAAAAACATTCGGCGCGAGGTCACAGCGTTTGAGTTAGCGCGCTCACAAGGTTTGAGAAAAGTAAAGGCTACAGGCTAACACACTCGAGGTTAGAGCCAGACGACAGGAGGAAGCGTGCAGAGAAGAGTAGTGTGTGGGACCATTTCACCAAACAGAATGACACAGATGTAAGTTGCAACTTGTGTGATACAGCGCTTAAATATGAAAATACATTACATCTACATTTCAGTGGTAACAGATAAGGTGATGATGATCATCATCTTTCTTTATTATTGTTAGCACTACCTCAAACTAAAGTAGCCTACGCGTCTCTTCGGTTCTGAGCTGTCATTTTCTTAAATGAGCCGCGGCAATGTTTCAAATGAGCCTCTAACGCTAGACAAACGCCTTTATTTTCAACGCGATCACCTTGTGCCCGAACCATTGGTACCCCTTTTCCACCAACAAGAACCAGGTGCTGGTTCAGAGCTAGAGCTAGAGCCGGTTCGGAGTTGGTTCTACAGACAGTTCTTCTAAGAACCGGTTTGTCTTTCCACAGGCTAGAGAGCCAAAACAGAGCCAGATCTTACGTCACTGTGTATACATCTCATGTTGCCCAGCAACGCTAGCGCGGCAGCGCCAAACCAAAACACACCAGGCTTGTTCGAGATGGTTCGGCTTCTCGCAGACCGATCGCAGCGTGACATTAAAGCACTGCGAAAGCGATCCAAAAGCACAAGGAGTCGTATGCTCTCCAAATACTCCCGGAGCTCTGATCGGTCCGCGCCGCTCCGATGCATCTCGAACAAGTCTTACATCAACAATGGCGGTCGCTGCGTTACTATTGATGCTCATGGCTTTGCGAAACTACATCGGCATCCAAACACGGTGAATCCAACGCGTTCGTGCAGCTCGCCGTAACTTGCATAGACGGAGATTACAATCGAGCAGCTATTAGCTCGATTAGCTGCTATTTAAAAAATGGCGGTCACAAGTTTCTTTTCGTCTTGTTGGTCACGGTAACCCCGCCCCCAGCCCCTGACGCAAGCGGTTCTTACTCTAGCCCAGCAATGTTTCGGTGCTACTTAAGAACCACTTTTACTGGTTCGGAGCTGGTGCTTTGGTGGTCGAAAAACAAAGAACCGATTTGAAACTAGGCTCTGGCTCCGAACCAGCACCAGCTCTGCCTTGGTGGAAAAGGGGTATTAGAAACTAAGGAGCCATTTGTCCGCCGATTACATACAAGCTCCTCGGTGCCGCGTTTGCGGGACTCGTGTTTCGCGCTGCTGGGGATTTTATAAAAGTGACGTGAATGGAAAAGGGCGGCGCCGTGTGTGTGTGTGTGTGTGTGTGTGTGTGTGTGTGTGTGTGTGTGGAGCGGGAGGCAGAGCGGCGGAGAGATGCGACAGAGTTGCGAAATTGCAGGCGCGGCTCGAAATGGCTGTTATTTCAAACAGTGTAACATATTTTAAACTAATCGGTTAACCGGTTTCAACCGGCTAATGAGGCTCGGTGGTCGGTCAAGATTTTTTTTAGTTTTCGCCATCCCTAGTTAAGGTCCAAACATTTGACTAGTGCCTCAGACCTGGGTCGGGTCTTATATTAGAAGCCTTTGGTCTCAGGTAATTTAAAATAAATGTGCTTTTACTGAATGGACCCAAGAAGATCCAAATTAGCCTATTTTTAAATTCAACCGCTATTCGTTTCAGGTGTTTAACAATATTTTATTATTTCAAACAAATTCATATTAAATAATTCTATGACAACATTATTATCCCCCTTCCTCTCTGTCAATACGCGCTTCTATGTGTAAATTACCAAACCCTCCATGATACTGGTGCATGCAGCAGCGGCGGGATGTGCTCCACATAAAATGTGCTTTGCAATACCTAAGCCATTTGAGAAGATGAGTGTGGGGATTTGTTTCTTAATATTAACATACATATAAATAACCTTGTCATTTGAGGTAAACATAACGCTTGAGCAGTTTATCTACTTGGAAGTGCTCGCCCAACCGGGATAACGATAAAGCTTGGCAGATCGATTACAGAAAACTACCTTAACTAAATCAAATTAACACAAATTTAACCATAACTATAGGCTATATTTTCATGTTTTTCCTCAAACAAAACACTTTGTGAAAATCCACAGAAAACAAATTCTCATACATTTTTTTATATACACAAAGTAAGGCATAGGCTTTATTATCTGGCAACATTGAAAACGTAGCTAATGTAAACGTTACGAATAAGGATCAAACAATGAATTTCATCTACAAATAAGGCAGGAAGAAGCACATACTTTTTTATACTTTTAAATGTACACCTGCTGCAGTGTTTCTGCTCCAGTCAAATCAGATTTTTTCTCAAATCAGATCTTTTCAGGCAGATTGTCCACACTATTAATTGCAAGTTATATCTAATAAGACATAGGAATGTGACGAGGTCAAAACGAACGTTCTCCAAATAGGGGCACAAAAAAAACTAAGCATTGGAGGAGACTGGTATGAATATATGTATGAATGTATCAATATTTCCAGCATTTCCATGACCAGTTTGTATGTGTCATTGTGTGTCGCATAAGGAGTGATGCAAAAGACAATTTTAAATATGTTTAAACAGCCTGAGCATCCAGACTGAGACGCATCTGTAAAAATCTTATTGGAATCGCATTTCAAACCACCTCCTTTTTTGTTGTCCAGACTTTCAAAACCCATCTGAATAAAATCTGGATATGCAAAAAAAGCATCAATGTGCAATTCATTTACAATGCCAAACTCAATTAACTTGCATTAAAAAAAAAAAGCCTGATGTGGTACATAACTCTCTCCTTCACTCGTTCTTTCAGCGGTCCTGTTCATTGCAAGGATTAATAGACATAGTAAAATAAAATTCTTTGTCTACAGATTAGCAACATTTTCTGTTTATTTCCTTTAATAACACATTGCTAAATGTGTATCTGTAGAGAACAAAAGAAGATGATAAATACATTTGTCTTTGCTAGAGTTGTTGTTAAATTAGCAAATGTCTCTATTTATTTCCCTTAATAACATGCATTATCATAACTTTTCTCTAAATATGCTACAATTTTAAAGTAAATGCACATTATTCTTGTGGGGGGGGGGGGGAACCTTCCCCCATCTTCAATCTTATTTAGCATATTTAAAGAAGTTTAGTATGTACATGATAATGCCTCTCATTTTTTTTTACATCCTCTTCTTCCTCTGTCTGCAGCAAGGCCACATTCATTTATCGCACAAAATTGTATTTTAATAGAATCTCTTAAAACAATTAATTACTAGCTCCTCATTCCCTCACTACTCCCCTCTTTCTACCCTCCCTCTGTAGGGAGGAGATGTAAGCAGCGATAAAAAGGCGTTTATTGTCAGGCCTGTTGGTTATTAACATGTAAATTAAATCATCACAGCTGTTCTGTTTTCAATCAAGGCAGGCTGATGGGAAAGTGGAAGCCATGCGATGGACCCCAGCACTCTGATTTTATTCTGCCCACCTTCATTAGAGTATGAGTTGCCTCCACTAAACCCCCCATATACATATCTATTTCTAAAGCCTTCTCATTAATTTTAAATTATTCTTGTATTACAGAACAAATGTTTGTAAATCATTTGGAATTAAACATGATTATTTCTGAGAGAATAAAATACAGTGAGCTTCATAAGTCAACATTATAAATTTGTAATTCAGAATGCCTGAAATTAAACAGTTTAAGAATCTGCATTTTGTTCTAATCTGAAGAAAGAAAGTATATACATCTGGGATGGCATGATGGTGAGTAAACGAGATAATTTTTATTGTAGGTTGATGTATCTCTCTAACTTTCATCATTGAAGAGGTGTATTATGTGTATGAACCAATGTTTAATGAAATGAAATCACAGCTTCACGGGGCTTATTGCTTTTATACGACGGTTATTCCACATGCCTGGCAAGGTTTCACTAAATAAATATACAGACTCAAAAATGTAATGCCATTGATAAAATGTTTTAATTCTTCCACAAAGCAATTTAGTTCTTTAGAAATGGAATGATGGCCAAGCAACACAAAGACGTAGTGGCCAAGTAATACTGATCAAAGACTATCGAATAACACAACACTCAATATGGCGGAATAAGTCCCGCCTTTTAAATAAGAGCCAATCCCAGATTGGTTAAGCGTCACTGCAGCTGCCACTCCGGTTCCTATAGAAACATTCAGATGCGCACTTCCACTGCACATGTACATTAGCTTGATCCAACCTAAAACATTTCTTTTTCTGTCATGATTCAAGCGTTTAGAAAAAACATTTATGAGACAGAACATTTTGGTCAGATTTCATTGGTGATTTCAAATATAACATTTAATCGTAAGCTTGGCGTAAGTTTCCCCATTCAAAGAGATAGGAGCTGCACTTGCATGTCTGAGAGGTGTTTAAAAGATGGCCGCCGAGTGAAATTACTGGTCTTAAAGGGACTTTTATACTAATGTCACATGTGTATGTTTGTGTAATTTAGAACGGCTTTGAGCGCGGATCAACCAATCACAATCAAGGACTGGATCCTATCTTTTTTATAATTGTTACTTGTTAATGAGTCAAAAGATCTCTACCTCTGTTCCATTAGTGTAACAAAGGGACAGCAGAGCACACTATTCATGTTAGCCTTTGTATTCAATATTATGAACAGCAAATCGCTCACCAAAAACATGAGAATAAAGGAGAAAAAATAAAATAAACCCAACATGTTTACTTTACTGTTGGAAATGTGGAGCGTGTCCCACTTTCTCCGGCTTGCACATTTCAGAGTAGTGATGTAATCTCATATGGTTGACCTTAAAGATTCTGTGAGGTCGTCCCTCTTGTTCTGTCTTTTTCAGATTACAAGCACATATGCAGGAACACCAGTTTCTTGTTTGCCTCACAGTCTTCTCAGGACCTTCAACATCAGCTGGCAACCCAACCCCCACCCCCACTGCACTCACGGTACACACAGAATGTCTGGACATGTGGCAACTATTAGACAACTCTTAAACCGTAACATTATACCACTAATAGCAGTCATGCATTTAATTTTAATCACTTAAAGCCTAAATGTTAAAGAACCAGTGGCCATTTACTGACCCACACAGTAAAAAGTAAGTGCCGGTTCACACAGAATTTGTTTTTGTAGTAAAGAATTTGAGATTCAGCTCAGTGGAACAAAAAATGCAAAGTCTAGACTAAAATTTTTTAAAAGTTGAACATCTTTTAAATTGAGCACCGTGTTTTTAGAATGCTGATATGGTGAAAAAGATATGAAATACAAGCGCAATGGTCAAACGTGTCTGTCTAGCGAGTGTTTACAGTACATAGAAAAACAATTGAAAATTAGCGCAGTGGAATGGAAAAAAAATGTATGTGTAAACTTAGGACACATTTTTGCTGTTAAAAATAAAAGATGCATGTCAGTGAGGAAAAAAACAACAACAAGTGGAAAATAAACCCCAGAAGGAGATGCATCTAGAGATGCATATTTTAAAAGTTGAACTACTTTTACCTTGAGCGCCGCATTTTAGAGATGCAGGTCAGTGGAACAAAAAAAAGCAAAAGGTCTAAAGATGCACCTCTGTCAGGACCACTATAGTCAAATACGATTGACAATTGACATGCAGTTAGGATTGGCAGTATGGTTATGTTCTGAGCAAGAACTCTCTGCTTAACAGCATCAATGCAGCTTAGCATGTATAAGAGCAGAGAGAGCAGCAATAACGAGATGGTCCTCACTGCAGAACACGAAATCCAGGGGGAGGAGTTAGATCCAGATACAACTCCTCCCACCTTACATATACCTAAACGTATACCCATCTCCACCCCCTAATCCCTAAACCCACCCCTAAACCTACCAATCTCCACCGCTTAGATCTGGATCCAACTCCGCCCCCTGGATCTTGTGTACTGCAGTGAGGTGCTACTGGCAATAGCCCCCCTTAGGGGGACCAACATGAATATATTGAACAGAACAGAACCAACATGAATGTATTGCAGATATCATTAATTCAAGATTTTAAAGTACAACATAATTTGAGAATTTATTCTGATTCAAAGGGCACTCAGAAGGCCAAATACTGACTGGACGAGAGGGGGATCTGGGGATGGAGGAGGGTAATTATCTCCTGAGAACGGGATAGCTGCTGATAATACTGAAGGAGCGTATATATAAACAGTGATAGGCGTCGTATTCCTATAGGTAGACGTGGATCAGCTGGGAGACGCTGCAAAAGACGCAAGGCGTGAGCGCGACTGTTAAAGATATCCATCTAGCCTGTGTTTATATTGAAAAACCATGGAAAAGTGTGGAACCATGGAAAAATGTGTTCTGTGTTGATGTTTTAAAAACTATTTATTTTTAAAAGTTGAACCTCTTTTAGCTTGAGTGGCACATTTTTAGAAATGCAAAAGATGCAAGCGCAACGGTTAAAGATGTCCATCTAGTGCGTTTACATTGAAAAACAATGGAAAATAGGTGAAGTAGAATGGAAAAACACATTCTGTGTAAACGGCCTCTAAGAGTGTTTTCCAGGGCATTTTGTTGCTAGGATTTTCCATCATTTTGGTCAATGCCAAATGATGTTTTTATTAACAATGTTCAGGAGGAACACATTCAATTGGTCTATCCAGTCGGCATGAGAGGAGGCCTATGGCCATCCTGACCCCTCACTATCGGCTGGTTCCTATACAAGCCAGGGATACCGGGGGAGTACTCTGCGTTCCAAGACCTGCAAATTCCAAGATCTCCCCTCGGACAGCATTCCAAATATGCATACACTCTTTCACTCAATCTGATTATTTGTAAGTGTAAAAACTCATGAAACAAAAGTTGGTTAGAAAAGTGACCACACCTCACCAAATACTAAAATTATGTGCAATAATTTAAATGCTGAAACCTAATGCTCGTATACATTTTCACTAAACTAGCATCAATAATAAAATAAAAGATGCAGTGCTATCTAGTGCAGATATTTAAAAATAGAACATCCGATAATGGCACAAGGATCTCTTTTAAACAGCAATTAAGGCCAATATCATTGTCTTAAAGTCAACATGAAATCAAAATTGACCCTATTTACTTTGTTAGCGCATATTAGTCTTGTGGTGAACAATTAATCTGTGCAAGTTAATACACAGAAAACAATAGTTTGCCGTGGTAATCTTTAATCAAAATCTAAAAATGTTTACTTTCGGTCTGGAATGGCGTTCCTTTTCTGATGACGTCAGTTTGACACAGTTCCACCACAGGATTGTCCTTGGCTTTTACATCTGGAACAGTGTTGTAAAATGTACACCACATTAGAGACTCTTTGATGAGCATTAAAATCCTCTTTGTGGTATAGGCACCATCAAAATCTGGTTGATTAGCACGCCATTAGTTGAGGCAGAAGTTGGAAATGTCGGTCTGTTCAACCAAACAGATGTTTTTTGGAAGCACCAGTCACAATGGTTTACACTCTTTAAGATGCCTGTCTACAAATGGATAAGTTGTATTACACACTTTACAGTTAAAAACCACAGACCAACCAAATAAGAATAAAAAAGGAAATTATGCATGAGAGACACATTAACATAAAGGAAAACAGATCAGGGGTTTAGAAGAGGGGGATTAGCATTCAATGTGGAGCTGTTTATCCTGAAAACCAGTGAAAGAAGATAAAACCCAGTTGAACTGGCGTTGGTTCCCCAGAGAACCTCAGAAATACAGCTGTGCCAGGTGAGCAGATTATCTCTTCCTGCGAGCCAAAAGATGAATGGGTTTTGGGGGGGCAAAGTGCTTTCTCAGAGCCCTCCCACATGGCCACTCATTCAGGTTTTGGGTAAACCTTTATCCAAGGACGCAAAGACAATATAAGGGGCTTATCCATAAGGGGCAGAAGAATCAAAACTGTATGTGTAATTTGATTTATAGAAAGTTAAGATCTCATACGAGAAGAATGGTATTAAATGGTATTATTATTTTATTATAAATGTATTATAGCAACCCATGCTTAAAAAAAAAAGTTGAATATACCAGTAATTAATTAAAAAAATGAGACTATAAAACCATGGAGAAGGCGAGGGCTTGATTATTGATGAGTGTGATCTAAACTAACTTATGAGAACTAAACTTCCACATTGATAGTCTAGTACTTTCTGCCTCTTCATTTGTTTTTTTCTGCATTTATTTATTAATTTTGGAGTGGTTCTGAATACTAAACAGCCCAGTGCCGTTTTGCATGCTGGTTTCTATTTTTGAAATGTTCTGAAATGATGTTTGCATACATTTGCATAGGCAAGTGCAAATTGATCCATGAATATGCAAATATAGGGGCTGATGTCTGTGGCAGGCTCCACTCTGCAAGAGAGCGCAAACATGCGCACACACACAAACTCTCTGACATGCAAACACTTTCAGACACATCCCTCGCACATCTTGACAGCCCACCCTCCCCTCATACAAATACCCTCTCTCTCCCTCTCCCTCACACACACACACACACATTTTTTTCTTGTACCTCTCACAAAGAGAACTGTATATATTTGCTTATTTCAACATTGTGATTAAAAAATCTGTAGCTTTGTTTGTCTGTTTGGATACATGCACGCGTTGTATGTGCTTATTAAGTTGCTCGGTGTACATATAGGCTACAGGGTTTCAGAGAGTAACATGGGCGAGCTGCCAGAACAAACTATTTGCTACACACCGTTTGCTCCTATAATAGACCCTGACTTAATTTGTTCACTGTTTTATTCTGTTTCTCTCCCTCTCATTTGCTGCATGTACATGTGACATCATATGTCAATATTAAAAGACTTAAGTAGACTAAAGTTAGTAGACTGCTCTGATCACCAGTCAGTATCTGGTGTGGCCAGCCTTCTCATGAACTACTCCAGATTGTTCCAGTCCTTGCTGTGAGATGTTACCTCACTCTTCCACCAAGGCATTTGCAAGTTACATTTTTGGGTGAATGACCCACAGCTTTCGACACAACATTGGTTTGTGATCCGCGGTCTCAGCTGGTTATGGCAGAACAGTAAATCACGCACAGAACAAGCAGTATGGCTGGTGCAACGACAACAACCTAAGTTTGAAGAGTCTATAGCCTGAAAACAAATAAAATGTATGCAATAATTTTAGACCATTTAAAAAATAGAAACCAGAAGAAATGACACTGGGATGCTTACTATTCAGAAGCACTCTGTAATAAATAAAGAGATAAAGAAATACAGAATACACAAATGAATAGTCAGAAAGTACTAGTGAAAAGGAGGGGGGGACCTCTGTTAGAAGAAATAAGCATTTGAGCTCTATGTAACTCTACATGACTCCCATGGGAGGCAGCATACAAACAGGCTAATGATTCACTTGCCTCAGTGTATGCTAGAGAACTGATATTTATAGAGGTGTTTAAATAAATGTTTCGTATGATGGCTGGTGGCTGTTATTTGCTTTGATATGTCTGCTTATGTTTAATTGTAGGTCTTCAATTATAGTCTGCCTGGGTTTTAATAATTTCTACACCAACAATTATTGTTGCATAGCAACAAAATTATAAAAAGGTATACCTACTGGCTGTTACATGAACATACCATCCCTGATAAACACTCTAGTGTCCTGCCAATATTGAATAAGGACAGTTTCATTGGCAGTTAGCAATTATTTGTTTCCTTTGCAAGGAAAATTTCCATTTTCTATTTTGTGTGATTGGAACGATATCTGATAATTAGACCGCACTGAACAGTTTTGTAGAACACATCCACCATTTGCAAAAGATCAGAAATAAAAATCAAAAATCAAAATAAAAGCATCCAGTGGACTCTATCATCCTTAGAATGGAATACAAACTTTTATCATAAACCATTGAAGCTTTCATTTCCATTACATTCCAAAGTAAGAAAGAAATGACAGTAATTTATGTAAAAATTAAATTCAGTCAATTTTAGTAAATTGTATTATGGCTAAGTTTCTGAAATAAGACATCCTTTATGACGTATGTATGCAGCACAAATGTGACTACCGGAGGGTGCAGTCTTCAAAATGAGACACAGCTATTGGTTGGGTTATCTTCACAGGGTTTTGTGATCCCATTTGCTAAGGTCTCACTGTGGAGTCACCTGCTGTGTTCTTCTCAGGAGGTCCCTGTGATATCTTATGGTAATTAGCTTTAGGTATAAAGATCTTTCACACAAATAGAACTTTGGGTTAAGATTCTTCAAAGGCTGACACATTAACATTGCTGCTGAAAAACTGTGCTGCTACTACTAGAAGAAATCCAATACATTAGTGAGCCACAACGACTGCTCAGCCAGTCTGTAAAAGCGATGCCCAAACATCTTTGTTGGTCATGGAACAACATCCCAATCAACCAACCAATACAGTTTATATCAGGTTTAGGCTTACAACCAGGGTTAGGTGCTTCCACATCAGTGTTATTCACCTATCATTTCCCTCTGGTTTTAGGGATAACTGATGGTTATTGTTAGGTTTAAGTGTAGGCATATGGTTAGGACTACATTTTCAGACAGGAATATTTTACCAGGATCAACAAAATATGTTGACCCAGAAAAATTGGCAAACTCAGAATTCGGGGAATTAGAATCGCATCAGTAAATTAAAAAGTGGCATTGGCACACACATACCCTGAAGTTTCAGAATTGTAATATTAATATATTGTGTGAAAGCTTACAAAATTCTGTTTTATCCATTTAATGTTCTATGAGAGGGTGCAGAAGAGAGTGCCTGACAAAATATTATTTGTATTAGCCTGCGTCATTAACATACAGTATGTAAGTGTGCACTCTGATGCTAATGCGATCAAATGTCACACTTTAAATTAAATGAGACTGGACTAATACAGTGGAATTTAACAGTTTGATCTTTCAAAATAGGTAATAGGCCTATAATATAAATGACTCCTTTATGAGGACTTGGCAAGTAGACTAGCCGTACAGTTAATAATGAAACATCTTGGCGATGCTATTTGGCAGCAATCAGGCCATTTTCCATGCATGGCTACAGGTGTTTACTGTGATGTCAGAGTAGGCGTTGAGGGATGAGGCGAAGACTCGATGGAGAGATGGGCTTTTATTAAATCAAAAACAAAACAAACAACAACAACTACCCCATGGGGGAAAAACACGAATGGCGACTGGACTAGTGATGTGCGCTTTTGAAACACTGCTTCATGAAGCTTCGAGACCTTTATGAATCTTTCGTTTCAAATCAGTGGTTCGGAGCATGTTTCAAACTGCCATGTGATTTCGGTAAACAGGGCTTCGTTACGTTATAACTGTTTTGAAACATGTCGAAATTTCAATGGTTCAACGCTGTGGGACGAATCATGTGGATTCACTGAGATCACCCAAACCATGAAACTTATACAATTTAACAATCATCTATTAAAATTAAATGAATACAATTTAGGGCACTATTAATTTTTTTTAAAGAATTTACCAAATTTTCTTTTCTTTTTGTTTTTCTTTTCTTGATTCCATTTTAATGGTTTCATTTCATTGTAATAACCAATGATTTAAAATGTAATGATTTAAGCAAAACTTTCTTCAAAGGTTAAACCAACCTTTTATTTTGATGGGTTGCCGTGTATTGGCTACCTTTGAGTCTCTTCTCTGTGTTTGTTTATGATTTGACGATAGTTTTTCTCATATCAAGCTAAAATGCTGCTGAAGTGACTCTCAGAGTGGCTGTGTAGATAAAGTTCATGCATTAATGTCCTCATATAGGCTGAAAACATCGCGAGCGTCATGCATGCCTCAGTGAGTGTTTGAGTGTGTGGTAAATGAAACCGCGCGTTCATTCTGGATTACGTGATTTTGCCCGTGTTTTCCGCATCGCGGGAATGAAATATGGTCCTATGGTTGCCAACCGCCGTAAAAAACATGAAGAAGTCATCGGCACTTACTGATTCAGAATCAGAGATACTTAGCAGTTGTATTTCCGATATGAGCTTGAACTTTAGAAATGCTTGGGAAAATGTAGCTTGTGTGTAGTCGACGCTACCGCACTACTTGATAAAAAAAAGAGCTTTGCTACTGAAAAGCTATTTGATTCAGAAAACAGCGACGCTAACACCACGCTACTGAGAAATGTAGTTAAACTAGTAGCGTTACTTGTAGAGACGCTACTGCCCAACACTGGTTTTATGCATGTTTGGCCTGAGTTTTCACTGCATTTCCACTTTTCTGACCAGCAGGGTCACTAGCGTTTGGCGTTTTGAACCATTCAAAACAGTGAAACATTTTGAGAAGCAATTGATTCGATGCTTTGAAAAGCTTAATTTCTCCAATCACTTGACTGGACTGGATAAGGCGGAATAGTAAGGCACACAGACTAAACACGACGGCAAACCTTAAAGGAACACTTCACCTCTGGAAAGATGAATGTGTATTTAAAATGGGTCATTTATGTAGAAGAAATGTGAAATTATTTTTGAATTTGGAGCCTTCTAGACTGAGAAAAGCCAGAAAATGTATTTTTGGCTTATGGGGATGAAAGACAACAACTCCCAGAATGCACTTGCTTCGCTGCCCTAGGAGGCCACGCCTACCGGTAAGAGATCGCAGTAAACAACAAGGCTATGCTACTAGTGAGTCTCCGTGAGTCTGCCCAGTATTTTGATGTCGCCCAAAATGTCCAGGATTCGGCTTTTGCGTTCTTCAGTCGCCATTCCTCATGTTTACTGTGACGAGCAGGAACGAGACTGACGGCCGCGGAGAACGATGCGAGCCCGGTGGCGTGATTACTGATGAGTGGCGCCGGCGCCTGTGAGACGCACCGGTCTCGTATCTCTCACGGAGGAGCGGGAATTTTTCTAGCAATGTTAAAACGCACATCAAACGATCACTTGTTTAGCGTTCATGTAAACACTACATTCAGATTCACCAATCGGAATTAATTCAGTTAGATTGAAACAAAAGGTGTGCATGTAAACTATGAATGCGACTGCAGAAAGCAAAAGCCGAATCCTGGACATTTTGGACGATCTCGACGGCCGGACATGTCCGGGAAAAAGAGGATGGTCACCGCTACTACTCAGCTTTCTCCACAGAATAATAATCTGTTAGCTTAGCTTCCAAATAAAGAATGGCTGACACTATATGTACATTCTGTAAGTGAGATCCCTTTATGGGCGGGTCGAAAACATGTGGAACAGCGCCTTCTACTGGATAAATGATGAGCTAGTGTTTGTAGTCTTACCCTTATTCAAAGAAATTTGACTTCCTGCTTTTTATGACGCAAATTGACGATTTTTGCGTCATAAAAAGCAGGAAGTGGAACACTTAAATCCTTATTTCTCCCATCTCAGGGGAAAATAAGGGAATAAACCATGACCATTCGAAAATATGACTGGGTTTCTAAAGATACAAAGTCTAATGCAAATGGGTGAAGTGTTCCTTTAAACGGCGATCTGGCACAGGACTGCAAACATAAGAAGAATGGTCCTTTCCAAATACCCACACCTGCGTTCTTGGCCACTAGAGAACGGATGTACGCGACAAGAAGTGCGCAAGACTGTCTGTCCAAAAAAATTCAAAAAAATGCCAAAGTGCAATGCCCTGAACGCATATTAAACACACACTGGGCCCTATTTTTACGATCTGAAACGCAAGTGTAAAACGCGAAACGCAAGTAACTTTGTGGGTGGATCTCGCAAATCTAAAATGGGTTGTTCTGAAGTAGCTTCATTACTCATAGGTGTGGTTTGGGAGTAACGTGCAATAAACCAATTTGAGCGTCATCTCACATTCCCTTTAAGAGCAGGCGCGCTTGTTCCATGGCGGATTGCTATTATAACGGCGGATTTGCCCGTGCACGCAACTTACATGATGGTAATGGTGATTTCGCAGTCTTCAGAATTTTGTTTCCTGGTTCTTGACGGACAACCCACTTTGTCAGGTGTCCTTATATACCGACGTGTGTTGCCACTATTGATCAAACAGGTTTGATCCGTCATTACTACAAGTAGCCTGAATAATTTGGGTAAATGTGTAAGCTAGATTTATGCCTATTTTTTCAAATCTTCTCTACAATGTTCTCCCTCGTGTGGTAATATTTTTCCTTGTAATTATGTAGGGTTTGCAAAAATATGAACTGCTACATCTGTGTAGATGAGAGAAGCAAAGTGTATGCTGTTGTGCACACACTACATTATGGCCAAGCATGCGCCCTTAAAATAGCATCTGAATAACGCGCCACTGACTTTAGACAAGGTTTTTCCTGGTCTGTGGCGGAATTGTTTTCTGAAACTGCAAAATAGCACTCGTTGCAAGATAGGGCCCACTATCTTGAATACCGCATCGGAGTGGTATTCCAGGCTAAGCGTATCCCATCATGCATTAGGTTCCCATCATGCATCCGCACGCTCCAACGACAAGAAAGAAGTGTCAGTGTGAGTGTCAGAGCTGTCACCAAACCAAGAATAAACAGACCGAAGTGACCGAGTAATAACACATTCATAAAATTAATACATCTTAAAATTTAGCTTACAAAATATATATTTTTCATTATAAAGGTGAATAATATTTTTATATATTATTAAGTGAAATAACATAACCTTTAGGTGCTCTGGTTTCTCCTAAAAACCGAATACATGCAGGATAGATAAAATGAAGGTACTCCACATAAGTGTGTGGGAATATGCGAATGCGCGTTAGCCCAGCCGTGAAGGACTGTCCATGCATCCAGGGTGGTTCCCTGGTGGTCCGAAATGTTGAGATAGGCTCTTTGTCTTCCGGTTTGTATTTTCACAGCGATCTTGCATATTTATGAATGAACAGCTCGTTTTAAAATCTTCCCGGTTTACTGACATTTGTTAAGACATCTGCTTTAAACATTACAATCCTCATGATAACTTTCGTTACCTTTACATTAAGTAAATCCCCTTAAAAAGCGAATTACTCCTGGAAAGCAATGCCATAGAGATACACAGAGTGACCGCAAAAACAGAGGTTCAAAGACAATATTCTAAAGATGACTGCGCACTTGTTTCTCTGGCGCATAAGTCTATAGGACAAGTGGTTTGGAGAATGGATGGATAATAAAAAATCCTCATATTTTATGTGCAAATAAAAAGGTTTAACATAATAACTTACATTAATAAAAATGTTCACCCATGGTAAACAGTTCCACCTTTTTCGAAATATAGCACTGAATAGAAACCAGTGTAAAATACTTTGTTGTCTGCCTGCCCTCCTTTAAAACCATAGAGAAATGCATCTACAAGTGAAACAGCAATGAAGAAACAGGAATCTATTATAATGAACAGAAATGTCTTTTTTCTACATTTGATGCAGCTGAAGTGCAAATTACTGTGTAGTATTTTGTATGGTATTTAGTACCATATGTTGCAACAATTCTCCAAAACAAAGGGAACATTTAAGAGGTTTTCCTCCTTTCTATAGCCAGTCAGTACCAGGCTTCGGGACTGCACGCAGATTGGAAGTTCCAGTACCCCAGCTGTGTAAATGTTTTTGGTCGCTGGGCGACTAAAGCTGGGTTTTTATTTTTATTTTTTTATTTCATACTCTTCCTCCTTTATTTTTCTCCTTGTCTCCTTTTTCTTATCTGGAGCCAAAATAAGCCTAGTTCAGGTTGTTCTTGGCAGTTGCTTGGAATGTCAGTATGACTTTTAAAATATGGTACTTTGTAATTTGGAGAGCGGAGTGAAAGCTGAGCTGCATGTACAGTGTGTGATTGCCTCTCTCGCCTACACCAACATGCAGAAGAATTCTTGCATCAAGAATATACTTAGCAAAATATGTTAGCAACACTTGTCCAACTTATATATGCTTTTGTCAGTGTCAGAACCTTTTTTTTATTATTATTATTATTATATAAGATTTATAATGGCATACTTAAAAAAAAATTGTTTAGATAAATTGAGAATAAAACTATAATCTGTCTCACTGAAAAATGTAATAATGCACATTCAAATATATGAACGATTTATATAGAAATTCTTGAATGAGAGCCACCCATTTTATGAAACATTACAAATAAAATTAATATGACAATGAATAGGCGAAGGCTTAGCTCATAAATAATACATTTGGCTAAATTTTAATCATTTAACATGAACATTTTGGTAAACAAATAGTCTGAATTATGTATTGATCCAGACAATAGGTCTTTAAATTAGTTTTCTAATAGATTAAAGACATTTTTCACATCTGATTTAAAGGATTAGTTCACTTAAAAAATTTTTTTTGCTGACAACTTACTTACCCCCATGTCATCCAAGATGTCCATGTCTAGAAAAGAAATTACGTTTTTTGAGGAAAACATTCCAGGATTTTTCTCAATATAATGGACTTCAATGGCAACCAAACGGTTTGAAGGTCCAAATGTCAGTCTCAATCATAGGTCTCAATGCAGTTTCAAATGCTACACGATCCCAGTCGAGAAATAATGGTCTTATCTAACGAAACGATCGGTCATTTACAAAAAAAAAAAATAGAAATGATATACTTTTTAACCACAAATGCCCATCTTGTACCATCTCTGAGAGGTGCCACGTATACGTCATCACGTTGGAAAGGTCATGCAAGACGTGTAAGCGAACGGGCAAAGACTAATACACGTACCAATAATGATATGTACACGTAAGAACCATTTTAAACAATAAACTGACACATATAAATATGTGTCCTTCAACAAACATGCATCATACTTGTAAACACCGGGTCGGTACTTCCGACTAAGTCTTGCGTGACCTTTCCAACGTGATGACGTAATACGTGGCGCATCTCAGAGATAGTACAAGATGGGCATTTGTGGTTAAAAAGTATATCATTTTTATATATTTTTAGAAAATGACTGATCGTTTCGCTAGATAATACCCTTATTTATCGACTGGGATCGTGTAGGCTTTGAAGCTGCATTGAGACCTATGATTGAGACTGACATTTGGACCTTCAAACCGTTTGTTGCCATTGAAGTCCATTATATTGAGAAAAATCCTGGAATGTTTTCCTCAAAAACCTTAATTTCTTTTCGACTGAAGAAAGAAAGACATGGACATCTTGGATGACATGGGGGTGAGTAAATTATCAGCATTTTTTTTTTCTTTAAATTAACTAATCCTTTAAGACTCCGTTGTAATTAATGGAAAAGGCAGTATTATAGTTTTAATTTTTGAAAAAAATACTTAAATACTCTATAGTTGCCAGATGCAGTCTTCGGAAAATGCCTTTTCTTGTGGTCCATGAGGTTGGTGATCCTGTCTCTTGTTTGTTCCAAAACTCTGGTGAATGGTAACAGACTCAATCCAAAGGAAAGACAAACAGATAGAGCAAAGGACAGACAAACAATATGGGGGCAGAGCTCTTTTTAGCACAAGCAGACAGAGACTTTTTCAAGTTAAACGGGTGAAAGATAGCAAAGTCTGCTTCTGCCAGAGGAGAGTACACTTCCTCTGGCTAGTGTGTGTTTATTTTATTTTGCTTATTTAATAATAATGATCAAAAATAGTGAACAAGAAATTGATCGGTATAGCAATATGTCTGAATATTTCTCACTGTAATTGAGTTCTGTTTATAATGTTCTCAAATTTCATTATATGAAATGTAATGTAAGTGCTAAAAGTACACAATGGAGATCAGCAGACACTGCCATGAAACGTTCAAGAAATGCTTACCATGTATGCACAGCATGAATATGTGATCACTGTTACAATAGGTACTTGATGACAATAAAAATGCAATAAAAATGATCATTCACATAGCAGTGCACGCAGGCGTATTGTTAATAAGGTCATTTAGACAATTTTCTTAGGAATACCCAAGGCTGCATTGGAAGAGGAAAATGGAGAAGAGACGCTTCTACTCAACAAAACATTGGCTGCACTTTATTTTCATGGTCCTTTTTGAACACTATGTTGACTATAAGTAACGTTACACCTGTGTGTCAACTAACTCTCATTAAAGTATTAGTAAACTCTCTGCTTAATATCTGCCAACACTTTATTTGTGATGGTCCCCGAACAGACATTCTACTGACTAAGTAACTTGGCAATTCATGTCAACTTATTTTAACGCTATCCCTACCAGTCTACGAATACTCTACTAACACTCTAATGAGTTAGTAGACATGCAGGTGCAACATTACACCTACATAGTCAACAGAATGTGTTAAAGGGATCATCAAAATAAAATGAAATCATCCATCCAGGCTTTTGCAGTGATTGGTATCAGTTGATTTGATTAAATCTTGATGGTCTTTTCCCATTTCTAAATGTATATTACTCATTCACTGATAATTAAGAAAGCAACAATGCTGAGGCGTAACATATGAGGTGTAGTGTGTGTGTGCGTGCGTGTGTGTGCGTGCGTGTGTGTGTGTGCGTGTGTGTGTGTGTGTGTGTGTGTGTGTGTGTGCGCGCGTGTGTGTGTGTGCGCGCGCGCGTGTGTGTGTGTGCGTGTGTGCGTGTGTGTGTGTGTGTGTGGAAAGAAGCGCAGAGAAGATGGGAAATAGAGAACAGGAAGAAGAAGAGGAGAGTTATGAAGTTAGGGAGGTAGGGATAGAGTGAGAGCAGAAGGGATATGGATGAGTGTTAGCAGCTGATTAGTATTCGAACGGCGTGCAGCTCCAAAGAGGATTAATGGACTCTGATGCTTAATATCCTGGAGAACAATTAATTTGCCCACAGTTTTGTCATGGTTGAAAGTCAAATGCTGGAACGGATCGATGTGGCCCGGCCCGGCGGTGGAATCGTGCGAGCCCCTTCTGCTGGCTGCAGAATTTTAATTTCATCATCATCATTTTGCCTGCCAACATCCCCCCACCCCCCCACCCCCTCAGCCTCCTCAGCCCCCTCAGCCCCCTCCCCCTGCAGACAGAGAGAGCTGTGCCTGACATGGTTGAAAGGGTTGGGGTGGGTGGGGCTTTGTTAGACGTACACACATACATATACAAAAATCCTCAAAGGGCAAAAGCGCACTTATATCCAGCCTGAAGCCTGACATGTATTAGTATGTATATATTTGTAAAGTAAAATGAAGCAAAGCTAATACTCTTACACATATAATCACATTCAAATCTACAGTATAGAAATGACACATTTGGAGCTGGAAAGAAAATCCTACTAGCGCCGTAATGTAACAGCGGTTCAGTTCTTGTGTTTTTGTTGGGTGGGTTTTTCACATGTTTTGGTTCTGTTTATTGTATCTGTTTCCTTGGTTTCTTATTGATTGATTATGTTTAACACCTGTGGCTTGTTTAGTTAATTGGTTTGGTCTTGTTTATAATGAGCTTGTTTGCCTTCAGTCTTTGTTGGGTATTCATCAAGTTCACTTCACTCTAACTGTACGTTCACACCGCCGGCGTCGAGAGCGTTAAAGTTAATTTAAAGGAAAAGTTAATTATATCTGTTGCGGGTTTCCCGTTATTGTACGACGTGTCCCTGTTTACATACAGGGACATTAATAAAAAGAACGACGAAGAATGGAAAAAGGTGTCTGAAATTGTTGGTATTTTGTTACTTTCACATTTAAAAGATTTTAATAGGTTAACTTATACCCTAGTGGCCAGTGTGCACAAAATAGGATACTGATGTATGTTCAGTTCTTATTTGCTTTGCGGCTCCTTTAAATACATTTTTTTTAAAATCACGCATTCTAAAATCTACGTCAGAGCGCCAGAGAGTCCCCGAGTCTCACGGCGTCGATGGCAGGGCGGCGAGAGCGAATTTTGCCGCTCTCGCCGGCGGCGGTGTGAACGTACAGTTAGGGGGCTTTCACAATGGGCTCGTTTGCTGCGGTCCGAGCCCGCGCGCGATTGTTCCCGGCGCCCCCCGTTGGTCTTATTTCACACTCAACTTGATTCTATCGAACCCTGGTGCATTTGTGTGCATATTACGTCATCGCAAATGTGCACGGCGCATGATAGAAACAGAACGCGAGTCAATATATTGTGTTTTTGAATGAATTATTGTGCTATTATGCACAGCTGATTGAACAACACCGGTTTACTGTGTGTGTGTATGTGTGTCGCATAAGGTGGCAGCTTGCAAACGTACTTTTTTGACGAGACAGTGGATTTCCAAATTTGTTGCCCTGATTCAACGCGCTATGAGCGAATACACTGCAGGCTCAGTCTCACTCGTATCCAAGGTAATCATCAACACTATCATCCCTTACATGCATTTTATTTAAAATACATAATAATCAGCTAAAACTCACGCGCAGGTCACTTTACTTCCTGAACAATTTTACTTCACGTGAACCGCGGCACGGTTTGGGAGCAACCAAACTCAGACCATCTCCTCCAGGTAGTCTCGGGTTCGGAACCCTAGTGCGCACCCGGATCCGTATAACAGCGTTCACATTAGCGATTTTTCATGTGAATATTGCCCCGTTCCGAACTAAACTGCCAGTGTGAAAGCCCCCTAAAAAATCCTGGTTGAGCCTTTTGGGTCATTTAAAAAAATATATTTTTCAGTATTTGGATAGTTTTTGTGTTACCCAATTCCTGGGACAGATGTAACAACCCAGTGTTGGAATTATAAAGGAATTATGCTATCGAGTATTTTAAAAGTGTTTAGAGGATTTAAGTTAATCCGTATACATTAATTATTGTATGAAGGGGGAAAAAGAAGCTAGTATTATAGTAAAAATTAATCAACTATGCTGGTTGTTATGCTGTTGGTTGTTCGGTTCATGTGCAAACCTAAAAAAAAAAATCCTAAAAATTTTTACAAATTGTGCTTATCTGAAGAAAGAAAGTCATATCCATGAGGATAACAAGAGGGTGAGTAAATGATGAGAGCATTTTTATTTTTGGGAGAGCTATCCCTTTCACTTGGACCCACAACATTCCTTTATAACCTAGACGTGAGCTGAAAACAAAAAAGATCTCTCTCTCTCTCTCTCTCTCTCTCTCTCTCTCTCTCTCTCTCTCTCTCTCTCTCTCTCTCTCTCTCTCTCTCTCTCTCTCTGTCACAACATGAGACATTCCTCTGCTTGTGTGGGTAATTACTGCTACATTTATGTGATAATGAGAATATCCTTTAGAACAGTGGTAAAAACTTAGCCAGGGGTTTTCAGCTTAGGGGCTGAAGAGGGGACTACGCCAAAATCCCACCCCTGCCAGATTATTATTGCTCTCTCACTCCCCAATACAGTTAGATTTAAAGTTAAGTGTGGGGGTTAGAGGGATCTTTAGGGATCCTGAGGCACGCTGTAGCACAGAAAAGACCTAATCATTAGGGGGCACTCATGTTTCATTCTTTGAACAAGCACAGTTTGCTAGTAGATACTGTAGATTTGTATTGTCAACATATCGTTAACTGTCCTCTGAGGGTATTTTCATTTAGATTTATGCATTTAGCAAATGCTTTTATACAAGAAAAAAGTACACTGCATTGATGGCACATATTTTTATCAGTTCATGCATGTTAATTTAGCTGGGAATTGAACCATATACTGTCAACTGTTTGAGCTTCAAGAGGGCACACAGAATACGTTTTCCCACACTTCTGTTAACTATGTTCAAGTGTTTTTTAACCAAACAGTTAATGACTTCCATAGTATGGAAAATACTATGGAAGTCAACAGGGCCCATCAACTGTTTGGTTACCAACAATCTTCAGAATATCTTCTTTTGAGTTCAGCAGAAAAAAGAAACTCACACAGGTTTGAAACAACTTGAGGGTGAGTAAATGAACTATACCTTTAACTTTCCAGTTTTTTTTTGCACATTTGAATGTTTACACACTCAGTTGTCATGGCTACACAGAGCTCTCCCTCACCTTCCTCACAGGGTGCTTTTCTATCGGAAGGCTACATTCTAGTATAGCTGCATATCTCGGCTGCCAATTTTAATTAATTATTTAAATATTTTTTTCTCGCTGTGACCGCGGGGATGGAAAAATGTATGACATGTGCACTTACTAGTTCTCCTTCATGCTTTTAATACTGAGGAGGACTCTAATCTAATCTACAAGACGAAGGAATGGACTAGGAAGGACACAACCTCACTAGGATGCAGACTTTCATTTGAGAAGCATCCACTGGGTGCTTCTCAATATCCCTCCTCGTCTCCTCGCTCCTCCGTCCTGCATCTTATGACCCGGAAACCGATCGAGCTCAGCCATCTTGAAGGACATCTCAATTCTCTAATTGCACCGTGAGGAGGCGAGGATCGAGGAGTGAGGAGGCTTCCAGAGGAGCTATGAGCGAGGATACACAGGTGTTTTCTATGCGGAAGTGTTTTATTGACTAAACGTGACGCACGTGTAAATTCTCCTCCCCCTTCACATCGTCACAATAATTTTATAGTTATAGAATTTTATTGCAGTTTATATAAACCGCAAATGTCACATATTTCAACAGGGTATCTTGCTTTATTATTATTTATTATGATTTTTTTAAATAACCAAGCTTCAACAACTTAACGGCAGATCCTTTGAGCGCTGCTGATGATGCTGTGAAGTGACGCTCAAGTGATCAAGTATTCCAATGTATAAAAAAGCTTTCATTCGATTCCTCCGTCCTCATTTTCTTTCCTTGCAGCCTTCCCTCGCATCCTACAGGGGGTGGAGCTGAGACGCGAGGAAAGGAAACGAGGAAAGGAAACGAGGATGCACAAATAAGAATTATAAAAAAAAACAACCAAAGTAACCAACACCCTCTGCTCACTTTCATCCACATTCTAATTGTACACACCTAGTCACCAATTACCTACTCATTAATGCCAGCATTTATACTCTGATCACACACACTCTTCGCCTGGTCATGTCTGTGTCACCCAAAGACTGTTCACAATTTTACCTGTTGTACATACCTGTACGCACTTGGATTACTTTATCTTCTGCTCATTCGGCTGTTCTCCATTGTCTGCTCTCACTCAGTCTCACCTGCCACTGTAGAACTGCTGATCTCAAGTTAAGTGCTGTCCTTGTTCCATCCATTATCAATATGCTTATCCCACAAACCTTTCAATAAACCCTGCTGTTGAGTTCATCTTTATGTCTGAATCCCGAGACAGAAGAACAGACCATCACACTGAACTCCGCAGGGATGGATATCATTACTCCAGAATTCAGCTTTATTAACTTCAGCCAGGACAACCGTTCCCTCAAGGAAAACCTTTGTGAGTTTTTACATCAGACAAATGCACAGAATTATGAGGTTAAGACTCTCATTAGTTTAGGTAACTAGCCCCTCAGATCACGGCTGCCTGCCAGTTTCAGAATCTGTCCCTTCAATTGAGTGGATCCAACTTCACCATGGGAGAATTGGAGGAGGACCTCAGTTATGCTGATCCTTTTCCCCAGAGCCTCCACAGTTCACTCCAGTCATCCCAGAGCGTCCAGAATCCACTCTAGATTTCCCTCCTGTTGACCAATCCTCCAGTTTGGAAACCCCATTGACCCCAGTGCAGAGGAGGCAAAAGAAGAAGTCCAGCTCTAAACACTCTTGAAATATCCCAAGTCCGGTGGTCCCAGAGCTCCCAAGTTCGGGTAGTTCCAAGTCTGATGGCCTGATGATCTGGGTGGTCTCAAGTGAAATTTTCCCTGTCACGGCCTGGAAGGCCTTCATATCCACAGAGACTGAGTTCCTCTCCTTCGCCACAACCATAGTAGACAAAGTCCCTTCTCCTAACTCCACTTTTAGACAAACACTTGGAAACTTCCCTGAGCACTTTAACTTTGTGTGTTCAATTTCCTCAAGTGGGCAGCAAATGAAGTTCAATTTGACAAACCCTCGATTTTAACTAAGACAGTGTGTCTACTCAATATGTACACTTCAGATCCATAGACCACAATGCAACACTGTTGTGATGTCACTTACAGTTACAGTCTAGTCTTCTTGTGTACTCGTCTCACCTGCCAACATAGAACTGTTGATATCAAGTTAATGTCAAATGTGATAAAACTTTGTCAGCATCTTTGATATTTCTTTAGTCACTGTCACAATGGTGCGTGTGTGAGTCTGTGACAGTTGAGGTTATTGTTGTCAGCGCGATCCAGTCTGTATCCGGGCCAGATGGTAGACTTGCACACAGCAAAAACCTCAACACATCTCAACACAGCCACAAAAATACCCATATATTTTTATTATTCTGTAAGACACAAAGTAGATGATTTTTTTTGTCAAGTTTAATTGACATCTCTTTTTTATGTCAGCTAATATATTCACCTTCCCACAGCCCCTCTTAGCACTGAACAACCTTTAACTATACGTTTTTAAGCGGTCACCTCTGAGGCTGCGTGAAAGAGTGTGTAAAAGGACAGCCCAATGAATTCTGGAAAGTAGAATAAAATTTTAAGCTTTACTTGCCTTTAATAGAGACATTGGACTAACCACTAGAAGATAGGACAAAATGAAGAAAGATTTCTAGAGAAGGGGGTAAGAAAAGGACAATAAAGCAGCCTATGGGATTTTGCCTATAAGGAAACCAACCAACAAGTGGATCACATCCCTTTCAGTCCTTAACCTCCTTTGCTCCATCCACTGTTGATCAAATGATATGAACATGTCTCAGATGACTGCAGTGGCCAGAGGCAGTGTATGTCTGCAGATGTTATGAGTGTGTATACCCACACACTTCATGTCAGAAGTAATCTCTGTGTATGGTTCTTTAGATGTCAAAGTCAAAAGTGGGATTCTTGTCAAAAGGAAATATACCTGAGCTCCTAAACCGGAATATCACTGCTAGTAGTACAGATTTTTACACAGCAATAAAATCCCACATGTACACCACCAAACCCAGATCCAGTACACACACATACACATACTGTAGTGATATGTAGTGATTTTTATACTATGTTCTAACCCTCTCTCTAAACCTACCCATCACAGAAAACTTTCTGCATATTTCGATTTGATTGATTGTCAAAAAATGTCCCCATAAGGTCAAAATATACTGGTATTATTCTCATATTACCCCCTCCCCCCACACACACAGAGAGAGAGCGAGAGAGCGAGAGAGCGAGCGAGCGTGAGCATTCACTCATTTTGTCCACAATGCAAGACCTCATTGGGTAGGTGTGGTTGGTAATGGGAATGGACCAGGATCAATAATGTGGAGGATGGGCCAAATGCAGATGTAATGACTTTGGGCTTCTCAGTGATTAAGATACTGTCACCCTACTGACACTGGAGGTCAGTTACTCTTTAACCCCCTGTTAAGTATTCCTGTTTTTAAATAGATGGTCTCTATCCAATAAAAAGCACAAAAAGTCAAATCACACTGTAAGCAGCGGTGCAGAAGTTTGCTCTAGTGAAACCTCACACTTACATAGAATTTTCTCACTGACATAATTTCTTATATGTAACAGCTGTGGATCTAAAACTGAAAATTACGGGGGTTTTTTTTTTCCTTTTCTGGGTTACCCCATAGGCCTACATAGTATTTTCTTTAATATCCACCTGTATTATATATTGCATTGGTAGTCTACACAGAATGGAACCCAAACCACTAAGTGTAATTATATAATTCTAAAATTGTCTGAATTCTGTCGGACTTACTGAATAAAAGTTCTGTTTGCCAAGGCTGGCAAACTTCTTTTATATGATTGCTAGATCAATCCCTTATGTTTTGTTGCTACAACATTCCCCAAAATGTTGAAGTTTGCAATGCATTTTCTATTCTGTAATTCTGCCTGCAATATCGTAAAGCTTCAAATAATAGCTGAGTCCCAAATAGACGCCTGTCTCTTTTACACGCCTGGTGTGGCTACAGGTTTGGATAAATAAAGGCCGGTCTCAAATAGAGGCCGGGTCTGTTTTTTTAGTTTCGGGTTGTATTTAATCTTCTAAAACCGATCGTCTGTTTAAGCCAGTTCTACGGTGTAGATTGGGCACGCAAGAGAGCCCTGCGCATTTGGGCGGAAGCTGTTAGCGCAAGCAAGGCAGGCAGAGAGAGTTAGCGGCGCGTCGCGTCGCGTCTATGACAACTCGAGGTATCGCACACCGCACGAGAAGCGCCAGTGTCTATGACCACTCGAGGTATCGCACACGTGCGGAAGCGCACTTTGTCAGTTTATGGCCAGCAATATTGTTATGTTTAAGGACATTATGGAATTAAGATCATGTTATGATTGTGCTGTACAATTAAATACAATCGTTGCTTAGTCTGCACTGCAGTCTGAATTCACTGTATCTCAGGGCGCCCGTTAACTGAATTGAGAATATCATCTGAAAATCCGATAGCATCAGCAATTTTCATTCAAGCTGATTTCTGTAAATGAATGTAAAACTAAATGTATATTGCAGCACAGTGAAGTCTCAACAGTAAATTAAAGGCCTGTCTCATATAGACACCTGTCTCCAATACAAGCCGGTGCAGTTCGGCGATTTGGGAAAATAAAAGCCCGGGCTATTATTTGAAATTTTACGGTAATTTTGCAAAGAAAAGCCATGCTGCCGAAATAGAAATGTTCGAGTTACAAGCTTCTTGTATATTGTCATCAAAAGGATCTGAATTATTAGCACAAAATGTATAATAAAAAAGTCCTGAATGTAATTTTAAATCGCTATTTTATCAGTGTAATCGCAAAGATTTAGGATGATTTGTAATGCTGCCTATTTGGGTTTCGAAGCAGCCATGTCACATTCCTGAGGCTTTCCATGCCTATGATCAATAATGGATTCAAATCGTCCTCCTTTTCCCTTCAATTTCCAATTTCCCTCACAGCCTGTGAATTGCATCTTCCCTCATACTCCTGCTCTCTTCTCTCCCTTCTACCTTGCCATTGGCTGTCACTTAATGGATTAAAGTGGCCCACAATAGGCTGATGCAGTCCGTCAAGACGCAAGGTCATGACCTCTCACTGCGAGCGTGAGAGGGGGGTGGGGGGGATACAATTCATATCAGCCAAGCCAGCTGGCCTGCTAAACACGCAATCTCATCCAATTCCCAGACGGTCACAATACACAGTCACACACACCGCCACATCCCTGAGAGGGGGGCGGAGTAGGCAGGTTTGGGAAGATCCTGATGGATTTTAGATTGGTTTCTCCATTTCACTTCACTGGGGAAAGAAGTGTAGAAGATGAGGCACAGATGAAAAAAATGGAAGGCAAACAAACAAAGTACTCCATTTTCATAAAATACTTTTCACAAAACACCATAAGATCTCATCCTTATAGCTTGAAAATTACTTCATGCACATTTGCCTGTTGTCAATTGGGAACAAACATCAGTATTTTTTATTATTAGCATGCACTCACCTATTATCAGCCTGCGCAACAGTTAAAAATAACACACATTTTGACTTTCAAATCATACTTTATTTGAATGCTATAGTCTGTTGATGGTTCTGTCTAGAGATTGACAATATTCTTATACATGAAGTGGAATGCCTAAAACCCCATTTAACCCCACATTTGTCACATTTAGCAGAACAAGTCACACAAAAATGAAAGATACATAAAGAGTCTTTTAATGAGTAAGGAGTACGCGGATGAGTATCAGAATCACAACTAAAAAACTAAGGGTGTATAAAGCAGGGAGATAATGAGAAGATTAGTTTAGTCATGTTCACATATTCATGTTTATACCAGTATTGTGCCGGTTACTGTATGTGCTATTCACTTTCACACTGTTGCTAAAATATGCTACTTTGCACACTCTTCATATCACAGTCCTGCGAAGACGACAGAAAATAAGCTAACGGGTAACAAGCTAACAGATTAAAAACGAAACCAAAATAGGCTACATAACAGAGCATTAATGTTACAATATCAAAATCATTAATAGTTATATTTTAAATGTACAGTTTATCATATAACTTGCTTTATATAACATTATACTTTTATGAATAGTAATCTATGTATAATTTGGCTACTAATGATTTGGCAAATGATTAAAGGGTTAATTTTTAATACATTTAATTTTACTATGAATTAATTTATAGGCATTTTCCTTCCTGTGCCATCCTTCTCAGGAGATTTATTTGTCACTACAGACAAAAAGAGTAAACTTGAGAATCCATGCACACAAATTAAAGCTATATGTCTTTTAGCGCAAGCTGTACCAGCGAGCCTGTCAGCATGAGAAATGGTTGACAGTCGACAACTGTTTGTGGCTCATCAGAGAGAGACTGTGTGTGTGTGTGTGTGTGTGTGTGTGTGTGTGTGTGTGTGTGTGTGTGTGTGTGTGTGTGTGTGTGTGTGTGTGTGTGTTCATGTGAGTAAGAGTACATGTAGGTGTGTGGTGGGAGCTTGCAGCACTGATGTGTTTTTGAACAATGGATGCGGCATCAGTTGTTTTTATGTGAGTGGCATGCATGTTAAGGACAAAATTTAATGCGTGTCTATGTGTGTAAATGTGCATATGTGTTCCAAAGCAGGAAATTCAAAGCCCCCCAAACCCACAAATCATCACCCCCCCAACACACACATACACAGTCCCTGTCATTCTTCTGCTAGCTTTTCCTCTTGGACAGTGTTAATTGGACTGCTGGGATTTGTTGCACTATTGTTTTATTATTTATATTAAAGCATGGGGAAGTAAGCAGAGGCCCAACGTTGTATTTCTATCTACTTGCTGCATGCTATGAATATTTGATGTCCCATCTATTATTTATCAGAGGCAGGCTTTATCATTTATCGAGAGGAAATAAATCCCATATACATTTCAATTTCACCACAGCTGATTTGCATGCTAGGATCCCCTGAGGGCCTTGTTGCAGACTTTGGAAAGCTGGCATGAAAGGACTTCTAACAAATCCCCATTCACACACATATACACAAATTGGCATGGGATTGCTTACTCCCACATGAGAGTCTATGTGAAGCATAGTGGACAAACAACCAATCACCTGTGAGGGTTTGATAGTAAACATATTCTATTGGAAATGCAAATATGTTTGTTTTTGACACGAGCGAAACACGCTGGCCGCCATTATCGATAAATGCTTCATATAGTAGGAGTGAGCTTACTCTTGAAAAAAATTAAATAGGTGTAAACAAATATTTGTTGTGGATCCTCTAGGTTTTAGTTGTTCAGATGAATATATGTGCCGAAATACAGTATTGCAACTTAATATTTGCAAATTAAATGTAGTCAAGTTCAAAGTTTTAAAACAGAAAACAACAACCTATTAAAAACTACACTGTAATGTTGTATTATTTTAACTTAAAAACTTGAGTTCTGTTGCTGCTTTAAATTAAGCATTATCAAATTAGCTGTACAAGTCATGTTTAAACTCAAAAGTCAAGTTGAATCTTGTATAACTTATAAAATAAAGTTGAAATTGCTTGTGTCGCTCCACGTAAGACTGTTTCATCTCCAGAACAGAATCAAATCTGTCACATTCAAGGCCCAGATCAAAATACATCTTTAAAGTCATCCAGTGGTTTAACCTAAATTTAATGACTTTTATAAAAGTCAGTGCTTTGTTTGCACAAATAAAAAAAACATAATTTGTAGCCATGGTAACAGGCAAGGGTAACTATGGAAACTAACTAGGCATAAAGCAAACAGGAACTAAACACAGGAAGAGAACACAGTAGGTTAACTGCGTCCGAAATCAAATACTTCCCTACTATATATAGTATGTGAAAACCAGTACACCAAAAGAGTAGTATGTCCGATTACATATACGAAAAACAGTATAATAGTACCGCATTAGATGGACACTTTACTATCCCATAAGTATTGCATTTATACTACCCATATTTATACTATATGTAAAGCATACTTTTTTCAAATTCAAATGTAGTACCTACTCGATTTCAGATGCAGCGAGGGACAAAGGGAACAGAAAATAACTTCAAAATATGGCATTTGGTAAAACCGATGAACACAGACCCAGGGCACCTGTTACAGTTACTTTATACTCAACATTTGAATCCAGTGGTCATGATACCTGGTATCACATATCACATCAACTGGACTGTGTTAAAATCACCTTTGTTCCGGTACATTTATGTGAAACAGCTGGTAATCTAAAGCGTGTCTGGACAAAAAGAAAGCTAAAGTAAAAAACTCTGTGATCTCTAAAGCTCATTATTACCTTATAAGTCAATGTGTCAATTTTTTAGAAATGATCTGAATTGCAGGGTCTCAAATTTCTTAAAACACACTCACGCGAGCACATATACATGCTGTATAATCCCAGAAAGCAGTGTCAACCACCAATTTTATTGCCAAGGCTTTCCCCACTCCAACTTCTTTCCTTTTTTTTCCCTTTTTTTCTTTCTGGTGGGGACATCAGTGACTAGTAAGGAGTTTTAGTCAAGAAAAACAGCTCATTTTATTTTGATTCTGTATTGGCAAAGACTGGATGTTTAAACTGGCACAAAATGATATGTAAATATTACATCTAGCCAGTGAGAAAGTAGCTTGAGGGATTTGGGGGTTCACTGGCACACAATTATATAGCTTTGCATGTGTGTGTGAGTAGCATGAGAGACACTCTTGTAACATGATTGTGGTCCTTGTAAATAACCTAACACTAAATAAGCTAATTATTCTCACTTTGCTTTGAGAGGGATGCAAGTGGTGTGCTGAGCTTCACCCCAAAAAAATCTTTGATTAACTCACCCTCATTTCATTCCAAACCTCTATGACGTTGTTTTAATTTTTTAAGAAAATCTTTGCCTATTTTTCCTTCTCTCCACATTGTGATAGTAAATGAGAACTATTGTCAAGCTCCAAAAGCACCAAAGTATCATAAAAGTGGTCCACCTGACTTTCCAGTCAGCTCTTTAAAGTCTTCTGAAAAGGAAAATCTGATCCGATATGAAAACCATGGCATCAACTCTTTGACACAAAGGTCTGGTCACAGTGAGTAAAAGCTCTCTAGAGGGGAATGTTATTATTGAATAACAACAGTAAATTCACTACAGTTATTGAATGTCTTCAGCCACATTGAACGAGGGAAACGAGGCATATTTAAAGACCAGAATTTAAAGACTTGGGAGTGAGAGGCCTTTTGATTTGGACTAGTGAGCATCCATTAAGAAACCACCCTATGAACCACCCAGAACAGCATAGCAACCGCATAACAACACACTGCAACCTACACACTACAGCGTTATATAACATGTGATGATGCGAATGAGGCTTGCACTGTAAAAAGACACAATTTTCTTCAAACACATTGCACACCTGGCACATTTCCCGGCAAATCATGATTAAGAAATAGGTGTTAAAAAAAAAGTTATTTAACCTCAAGATGCCAAGGAAACTGAGGCTGCTTTCCATGTTCTGCCCAAAAAAAGTGTCCTTAGCTTGGAAAGCGTTTAGGTCACTTTGTAATTAAACTGTAATGAAATAATTATTCTTGAACTATTCAAATAAATAACATTAAATATCACAAATAACCTTTTTTTTCCATTCCAAAAAGCATCTTTCAAAAGAAGAGAATAATATCCGGCGAAGGTTTGAATCTAAGAGGATTTGTAGTAAATGGATCGGCCACAAGCAAGGAAAACATACATTTTGGTTTCATGGTTACTCCTTACAAATGCAGGGTTTAACAGTTGGTTTCTGGCTCTAAATGTGGTTGAAGTAGGTCAAAAGATTGAACATATATGCCCAGTGGGAGTCAACCGCTGACCACCATGAGCCTGCTCAGTGAGATCTGACATGAAGTCTGTCCAGTTTTATGTGTGTGTTTGTATAAGTGCTGTGTTTTTGCAGTGTGTATTTTTATACAGACATTTCATCTGTAAAGATATATTTCCTCACATTAGATAAAAAGTATTTCTTAAGCCCTATTCGGACAGGATTAACTTTACAAGGGTAGATGGCGTAATGTAATTTTACCACAGGACGTCTGTAATATTAATGGCCAATTCGCACGGGAGAAGATATTTCAGTAAAATCAGCAGAAGTGGGAGGAGTAACTCGATTTGCGCATCGCCGTCACCCTCGTGCGTGTTACGTTGCTTACTGATATCACGTGCGCAAACACATATAACCTATATTTATATATAAAACAGTTATGTCCGGTCGAACAATGTATTATTTAACTTCAGATTGGATTGTGTTGATAATAGGCACTTACCTAAAGAAGTTTCGTGCCTCTAACAAGTGCTTTCGATCTTCTTTCTGATCTGAATGGTATGTGGAAACACTTGAGTTTTGCCACAGACTTCTCCCAGCGCCTAGAACGCAACTGAATGTTTTTTCAAGCGTCTCCATACTTGAAAACCTGCGGAAAACTACTTTTAAACAGGAAATTACAAAATATTTAAGTACATATTTACAGCGGGTCTTTTCGGACAGGATAAGTATTACCTGAGGTAATTTTTCTGGACCTTTTTACTGAAGGTAAAAGTCGCTGTAATCTTTACTGACATTGTCCGTAATGATTACTGAGATGGCGCATTCGGACGGGACTAAAATCACTGAGAAGCTCTGGTAATTATTACTTTACCCCACCTCTCCATGTTAAACTAGTCCCGTCCGAAAAGGGCTTAAAAGAGATACCTCTGTTAAGGTTGGATGAAGGAGATCGAGGCTTACTACACAAAGCCAGTTCTCTTTACGTTCACACTGTCCCTGAAAGAGGACTCAGATCCTTCTTTGGTCTACTTAAGTAGTCATGGCATGGGATCTCAGGCTGATTTGTGTTTAAACGGTTTCATTTTGGACCTCATCCAAGTCAAAAAGATGATGGCAGACCCTATACCCTCCAAAATTTCCCCCCATTTACTTCCATTGAGTGCATTAAGCCCGGTGCACACTGTGCAATTTATAATAGTCCTTTACGACGGTTGCTTGTCAGACTGTACGAACACGATCCCCGCTGTAAGCCATGTCACACTGTAGGATCTCAGGTGTCATCAATGTCAGACTGTACGGCAGTCAAGACACGTTAAAAACGGACACATGCAAAAAGGAGTTTTCATCATCAATCCGTGACACATTCGGAGACTGTGAGCTGAAAAAAAAAATGACAATATGTGTGGAGCAAATGATGTTGCATCATCAGGTTCGGCACTCATATTGGTTTTTGACTCATACTTCTGACACTGACAGAATTGTATCTGAGGTCACATTTGATTGCAACAGTCTTTACCAGCTGTTGGTGAACATGTCAAACTAGCGATCAAAGACTTAAGATTTTGGCCTAGGGTCAGAGGAATCTTTTAAAATTCTCAACATTTGTCTCCGACAGCCAAATCGTGAACAAAACAGTGTGAACGTGGCTTTACTGTAAACCAGCTTTTTGTTTTTAAAGAATATATTTATTAGGGCCCGAGCACCAATGGTGAGAGGACCCAATAGGATCTGCTCCGCTTCTTCTTCTTCTTCTTCTTCTTCTTCTTCTTCAAAGTGAATCGCTTTTTTGAGGGCCTAAACATGCTCGAAAACTCATAAAACTTTGCACACATTTACATTTACATTTATTCATTTAGCTGACGCTTTTATCCAAAGCGACTTAAAAATGAGAGCAATAGAAGCAATTAAATTAAACTAACAATTAAACTAACAGTAGGACAACAGTATGTAAGTGCTATGACCCTTCGCAGTTCAATCTAACGCAGTTTTTTTTTTTTGTATATAAAGATAGAATAGAGGAGAAAGAGTTAGTGCACGCGCTTCAGAAGTGGTGAAAATGTATGTGTGATATGGGTTTCAGAATTGGGTGGGGCAAAATGGCTCAAAAATAGTTTTTTTTTACAAAAAACTTTTAAAATGTAGTGATTTATGACCTTTTCCCACCCTGTTTCTCATCCTCTGATTCAAACAGTCTGTTTTGGGGGTGTTTCCCCTTTAAGAGTTCAGTGTTAACGCCCACTGTTATGATTGGCTAACGTCAGTGCCTATGCATCAATTATTAACGCCCCCAGCCAGAACATTTGCGGATTCGGCGCAACTGTTTAATAGCGGGTGATGCATGCGAAGCGATGGCTCTTGCAATGATAAAACCTTATATGTTTGAGCCGGAATCAGAGGAAAATGAACCATCACCACAACAACGAAGACTGGATCAGCCCGTGTCCACATGGAAAGTGAAACTATTTTGAATTAATAAAAAAATTGTAACCCGAGACACTTGAAAACGGATTATTGTTGCATAATTATCCTATAGCTTAATTTGCTAACAGTTTAACATTATTTAACTAATTTCAATGAAATGATAGGGTGTACCACGGACAAAAATGCATGCACAGGCCATCTTTGAAGATGCAGCATTGATAAGGCAACATTTTTAATTTTCTCACATGTAACGTTAGGCCTACTAGAAAGGCGACATATTTTCAAGATTCTCTTATACAAATGTGTTTATATTAGCCAGTGATAAAAAGTAAGTTGTTGAGCCCAGAATAGTCTGCACTGACTTATCTTTGAGCAACAGTTTTCTCGCAAAGCCAGCATCATTTTGGGATTTTTTCTCAAAATAGTCATCCTTCAAATGTATAGAACAAACGCTTAAATTAACACTGCCGTGACTGAGACGTCCGCAAAAAATAAAGTGCATCCATTTTTCCCTGACGTCTGGATCTTTCGGCAACGTATTCAAATATGTTGTTTGTCCACAGCCAGGAACAGCACATCTGCGGTATCGTAATTTCCCTGTACACAGACCCACTCGCTGTCCGTCGACTGAACACTTGTGAGGCGCGCGGCGATACGAAATGAGCGTAGTTGTCTTGCGCTTAAAGCGTAGTTGTCTTGTGCCGGAGGCGGTCATATGCAAACGCTGGTACGTCACTTCGCACCGTGACGTCACTTCTTACCATGGATCCAGAACGAGCTGTATTTAGAGCTTGATTAAATAAATGATTCGTTTATAATGGGGAGGACGTCTTAAGCTATGAAACTTGCAGGACGTTTTAATGGTACAAAGACCTCTTATATACCAAAAGATCAAGGCAAATTTGGTTTCTCATGTCATGACCCCTTTAAGGCCTTTGCACCGTTAAATTGCGAAGATCTTGAGTTTCCGCCGAATGGCTTGTCCTCGGGGCCTGACAAATGTAGATGTGCACACCCAATTTCAGCCTTTGGGTGATATATGCATCATCAGATAAGTTCTATATTGATGTAGCTTGCAGTTTTGATGTTGCTAGGCAACCACAAACAGCCTGCAGTAACTCAGGCATACAATGCCCAATCTCCCCCAAACTTCACATGTTTGATAAGAGTCCTGTCCTGAACACATGACCATACTCATATTCGGTTATAGTAATAGCGCCACTTGCTGGTAGCAGGAAGTTTGGCAAATACAAATGACTTTAACATAGTCCTCCTGTATTTACCACCGTGTTCTGTTTTCCTAAAGCCGCCGGGTGGCGGTGGCACGGGTGTGAAATTTACATCTGATATGGGTTTCAGAAATGGGTGGGGCAAAAGGGCAAAAAGTGGGGCAAACAAATATTTCGACTAATTGCCCCTGGCGCTACGTTTCACGTACGTGGATGAAATTCGGTACATACATGTAATGACCCAATACCTACTAAAAAGTATCTTGGAGCATTAACACACAACAGGAAGTCTGCCATTTTGAATTTCCTCTCTGATTTTTGTGCAGATTTTGCCTCCTACAACTCCTCCTACAATTTTGATATGATCCTCTTCAAATTGTTCCTGTCCTGAACACATAACCATGCTCCTATTCGGTTATAGTAATAGCGCCACCTGCTGGTAGCAGGAAGTGTGGCAAATACAAATGACTAAAAAGTTAAAAGTTTTTTTTACTTTTAGACTAAAAAGACTAAAAATACAAAAGTTAACTCAAACATTGGTTGGGATTCAATTTGATGTCTGTGTGCAATCTAGGATTTGAAGCAAAGTCAGCTGAAAACCACTGTTTTGTAACCAGAAAAAAAAAACTAAAACAGATGATATACATATAATCACTAACTTTTGGTTAGGACTATGAAAATAAATAAAAATGTGTGCATCCCAGCTATAGGCCCAGCTTTACCATAATAAGAATAGAAAAGCTTATCTGACAAACCAAAGACTATAGGCCTAGGCCTAAAGAAAAACAGATGCTTATTTTGAAACAAATTTCTTTGAGAATTTCTGGTTTACATGCAGTTATCACAACCTATTTTGTGCAAATAAGCAAAGGGGGACCTTCCTTTTCCCCCATTCACTGCCATATGCGAGCACACACACATAGGTTTACACTACGTGGAATGTTTCAGCGTTCTGAGGACCTCTGCTTGCCAGGTCAGTCATCTGTGTTTATTTGGAAAGGAAAGCATCAGGAAATTGACCCAAAGCCCCCTACTGATCATGGGGCTACCCCTGTGAATTCCTTAACAATTAGACCACTGTGCCTATTTGGCTCAAAATCAGAAGAAAAATAAAGGGTTGGAGGGGTTTCTACTCTTGACATGGAAGCAAGTGTTCTATAAGCCAAAAAAATATTTTAGCTACATGGATAGACCTCTCCTCTCTCCAGTAACTCCCAAATCAGGGTCTAGCATGTTGAGACAAGAGAAGGACCAGAGAAGCATGAAGATTCTAGCAGATGTACAGATGTATTCAAAGCAGATGTACAGAAAATGTGTGTCATTGTTTAACAGGAGAAATGTAAAACTATTTTTTTTATTTTTTTTTTTATATAAGATGGGTATTGAATGGAAAGACCCTTTAGAGGAACACTATCCTCAGTTAATCAATCTCCATATGACAAAAATAAGTAGCTCTATGATAAAAAAAAAAAGATTTTTTTTATTTTAGGGTTAGCTTTTCCTTAAAGACCTGTAAGTAATTCTGGGGCGCACGGGTGTTTCAAACCCACGACCCTGACTGATAATTACTTCGAGAGACACAGAAGGAGACAGTGAGAAGAGATTAGAAGAGATGAGGGGTTATTGATGCTGGGGTAGCTCTGATGCAGAGAATCTGGCACTGCTTCAGATCAGAGAAAGACAGTTTGAGTCAAATTTGCCTGCAGCAATGGTGTAAAAAGACTAAGAGTACAACTATTCAAAATCTTTATACTTTTAGGGGAAACCAGGCATGGCCTTAAATAGTAACAATATCATTTGAAATGAGAAAAGGAAACCTATACATGTGCAGTATAATGTTTATAATCATATTTATCCACTATCCATGGAAAGTATTATACAAATTCTGGGTTGTACTTTATTTTGATGGTCCACTTTAGATTCTACTAAGTATAAGTTTTTAAACTACATCTCAACTAACTCTCAAAAAATATTTTCCTCTGCTAACAAAAATCACTATAAAGTATTAAACCATATAATAACTTACAGTAAAAACTTAATCAATCGCGATTAATCACAGAAAAATGTGTGATTAATCTACCGGTAATTCATTTAAAAAAAAAAATGTTTTATCGATTGACTGCACTAATACAAATATAGTATTTTTTTTTCATGGAATTTAAAAAAAGGGGGTTTGGAGTGTAAATGATGACAATATTTTCACTTTTGGGGCTGATAAAAGCACAACAGGCTCTCACAAATTGAGAAAAGGTTCCCACCATCACACACATACCACACCAAACCAAAATGTGCACACACAGTCACTCCAATTAGGGGGAGGGGGAGGGGGGCAGTTAGGTAGCGGTTAGGATTAGAAATGAGGCAGAAGATTATAGTCCTCAGTGAGTGTTTGAAATAGAGCTTTATATGGAAAAATTGGATTAAGGGCTGCTGCAAGTGACCACGCACGCACGCGCGCGCACACACACACGCACGCACGCACGCGCGCGCGCACACACACACACACACACACATGTTGTGTTTTCATGTTTTATTATTTTATAGTGGTCAGATTGCTCCTGCAGTCTTAGGGTCATTGACTTTTCTTAAAAAAGCATCCACTTTTATAGAATACACAAAACACATAAAATGTCTTCACAATGGCAAAGCAGATCAATATTATAAGTCGAGTAATGGTTCTTGCTTGTGCAAGTTGCTTGGTTAGAACATTAAAATGGTGTTGATATGCAGTTGCTAAGGTGTTTCAGAGGTTTGTTGTTCATTGCAAAGCGTTTGCTGGCGTGTTCTGCGCATTTCTCAGTGGTTGGGAGGCAAAACAAAATGGCCACTCCCAAATCTCTATGATTTTCTAATACTTGGTATAATATTTAATACTAATACTTAAAGCCAAAATTAGTTCAGGATTCATTCAGAATGTAAAATGACCTACAGTATTTTTGTTGCTGTATCTGTTTCTGAACTTGTTTCCTTCAGAGCGACTCTGTGTGTTCAGAACTCTCTATTATATTTCTTTTTCATTTTGTTAACATAAGACCACACTTTTTTTTCAGAGAAAGGCTTTTAATCCTCCCTGAGCATGAGGGAATTCAAAATTAGTGTGTTTCTGATCCAGCAACATGATTGGCTGTTGATGTCTTGATTTCGCAGATAGAGACGTTCCAGTGTCAACGTATTTTGTTGATCCTGGAACAACATTTCTGTATGAAAATGTAATCCTATCCATATCTCATCCCCTAAACCTAAAACTACCCATAAGTTAACCCTAAAATCAGAGGGATATGATTGGTGAATAACACTGATGTCGAAGCACCTAACCCTTGTAAGCCTAAACTTGACATAAACTGTAAATTTGTCCCTCAAATGATTGATTGATTGATTGGGATGTTGTTTGAGAATTAACAAAGATGTTGCAATGCACTTGGTAAAATCAGGTTTTGAGTTGATGTCAGAGGGGTCCACAGTATTAACCCACTCTTAGTTTAAAGATCACAGTAAGTGAAATGTATAACTTTTACCCATGCATTCATGCATACCTTAATAGGTACGTTTGCATAAATTGTTTTGTCACAAAAAGCACTAAGTGTATACAAACATTGCCTTCTTTGCTAAATGTTTCTCCTTTTAAATGCTTTGCCTGTTCTCCACACATCACTCTTACTAATTAACTAGAATGGTTAATGTCATGCATGAGGAGTGGTCAGCGAGCATTAATGGCACATAGACTGCTTGCTCAGCACACTCTGGAACAATTTATTAGAGCAGCAAATGGTGTGCAGGATTGGGAATTAATGAACACAAGAATTTAATCCCCATCCGGATATATTCTCTAACTCTAATCTTTTCATTGTGAAATCTCTTCTTCATGTTTCATTGGTGTGTTTTGATAAAGATGGATGTACTCCTGCAGGACATCACTGAGAAGTGTAATCGACAGGTAGACAAAAGCATTTATTTGCATTTTGTATTCTAATAACTTAACTATTAGCACAATGAACAGAATTGATACAACATGACAGGCACTGTTACAAAGATGCATAGTATGAAAGTTGCAGCCTTCTGGTTGAGTGCTCACCACTTGTCACACTGTGTCACATAGAAGACACACTTTTGACCTGATGCCAATGAGACCTTAGAAGGGAAAAAGCATGCTTAGCATGGTAACCAAATAGCTAATTAAAGGAAAACTTCACCGCTGGAAAGATGAATGTGTATTTAAATTGGGTCATGTATGTACAGTAGTAGAAATGTGACATTATTTTAGAAGTTGGAGCCTTCTAGACTGAGAAAAGACAGAAAATTAATTTTTGGCTCATGTGGATGAAAGACAACAACTCCCAGAATGCACTTGCTTCGCTGCCCTACGAGGCAACGCCTACCGGTTACAGAGGCCAGTATCGAAATAATGGATACAAATAGGCTACTAGTTGACTCGAAACTGCAAAGACGCCGTTTTACCGTAAATCTCCATGACGAGTCTGCCCGGGCTCTTCCTCCTGACCGCCCGGTGGGTCTCGCTCCTCTGCTGCAGCAGCTGCTCCGGCCGCCTCTGGTTCCTCCATCGTCCGCGGCTGTTCCTCTCTGTGTTGTGGCTCGTGTGGGTGGCCATGAGCGGCGGATTCGCGCGCCGGATTTCAGGATGTCCGGGATTCGACTTTTGGTTTCTGCGGTCGCCATTCATTATGTTTACATGCACGCCTTTTGTTTCAATCGGACTGAATTCATTCCGATTGGTGAATCTGAATGTAGTGTTTACATGAACACTAAACAAGTGATCGGTTGATGTGCGTTTTTGCATTGTGAAGCGGAATGCATGACCTGCAAAGCAAGGACGTACGTGTCAGTGTCAAATAATGTAATAATGTAGGCATTGTGAATGGCGACTGTGGAAAGCAGGAGCCGAGTTCCAGACATTTTGGTCGTTCTCGAGGTCTGGTCTGGTGCGCAGGTCTGGTGCGTGGGTGCGATGCGCGGATGGTGGGGGAGCGGGAGGCGGCCTGAGAAGCTGCAGCAGCTGAGGAGCGAGACCTGCTTGGCGGTCGGGAGGGAGAACCCGGGCAATCCCGGCCGGACATGTCCGGGAAAAAGAGGACGTATGGTCCCCCCTATTACTCATCTTTCTCCACAGAGCAAAAAGCCTGTTAGCTTAGCTTAAAAAAAATGGCTGACACTGTTTGTACATTCTGTGAGTGAGATGAAAACATGTGGCACTGGCTCCTTCTACTGACTGTAGTTTTTAGCCTCTGGCCAGGAAATACTCCGATGACGCAAAATGACGATTTTTGCGTCATAGGAAGATTTTTTCTACCCAAAAAATACATAAATCTCTCGTCTCAGGAGGACATGAGGGAGGGAAGCATGGTGATTCGAAAATTCTACAGGTTTTACTGATACAAAGCTTAATGCTAATCGGTGAAGTATCCCTTTAACATAGGACAACAAATACAGGCATGGCCAACTTAAAGGTATTTATCAGGAACGGTAGCGAATATCAGAAATCTGTTTATTTCTGTCGATTTTGGACAAAATTGGACAAGATTTGTGGAAGTAGTGAAAAATAACTGTTTTTCATTTACTTCAAAATGAAGGAACATGACAAATGAGATATCATCAGAATTGCCATAAACCAGGAATGTAATAACTCATAGAAATGTATTTTTGGACAAAGCTTTCGAAAGTTATGTGTTTTGGTAAAAATCCTTATATCTCGGGAACAGGTGGTGGTGCTGTTTTTAAAGTGTCAGGTACCTTCAGTAAATGGAGTTAATTATATTTACCAAATGTTGTGCCGATATGATTAATCAATCAAAAGACATTGCAACTTATGACAAATTTTTAAATGGCAGATTGGCGTTTTTCGTGTGAAAATTGGTATAGATCGATTCAGCATGATCCAAGGAATTCAGACACAGGGACCATACTTTTCTGGCATACATTTCACATTTGAATAGACCACAGTATTGCCGAGATACAATCTCTCATCCAATTTTGGGTCGAAATTGTAATGTTTGCGTCATCATAACTTTTGAACCAAGATGAATATCAAAATTCTGTTTAGTAATTTATGTGCAGCTGAGTCCAGACAGTCCATTTGAGCCGAGTATTAATGTAAGATATTAGTTGGGATCATCAAGAGTAATCAGGTGAACAAAGGGTTCAAAAGTCATAAGCAATTGAAAAGTGAATTTTTAAACTGGTGCTGAGGAGTTGGACCTAGAGAGCCCAAAATTGGTCAAATAACTTTTGAGGACCACCAAAAATTACCCTTTGGGTCTTGGCCCCCCAAAAGAAAAGAAAACAAGAAATAACCCACATAGAAAGCTTTTCTTGTGTGGTTATTGTGCATTGAGCATGAGGGATAGTAAACTAAAAAAGTAAAAACCAGTCAAGAACAGAAATACAGATTATTCTATGCTTTTATGCATTAATGGAAGAAGAGAAAAAAACAGTATGCATGCACACATGTGCTGTGTGTGAGTAGAATCTGAAGAGATCTAGTTGGATTTGTCTCCCTTTGGAGGAGTCCATCACAGAGCTTAATTACTTACGCATGTGGAAAATGTTCAAGCCTTTAAAAATGTTCTTCTCTCCAAAAAAAAAAAAAAAAAAAGTTGAAGAAGAAGAAAAAAAGTCAGACCGGAGTTCCAAACAAATACAGACTTACAACTATGGCCTCTCTGTCTCTCCTCTGGCAAGGGTCAAAGTTCAAGAGGATCAGACCAATTGGACACAGGCTTCTTGTCTCAACAGTGGGGGAACGCTGCAGTTGACCTGTAAAGAAATACCCCTCTTTGGATCAAAGCCTAAGAAAAGTTTCATTTAAACCTCCAGAGCCAAAAGATCTGCTGGTTACGCAGTTTTAACATCTATTCGCCTCCTCTGCATGTCAGACCCCACCCTGCACAGTTTACTGACATATTTCCAGAGGTTTGAAGAGTAAATATGAACCATTTGTGCTTTGAAAAATGGAATTTCTCTGGTTACAATTCAAACCCGTTTTTAAGCATTCCAGTGAGACGGGGAGAAGCAGAAACGCTGAGAAACGTTTAGCGTGAAACTTTGCGCGTTAGGTTCATTTTCTGAGTCCATCTGCTTGCCTGTAGCCTATATATTACAGCCTCCATCACCAATAAGGTATGAGTTATTTTGGTCTTTTATATCACTGTGTAACGCTTGGTTACTAAAGGGACAATGAAGGCAACGAGATACAAATAACGAGATGATTTATTCCAAGACACGATGAATCCAAGATGCGAAACAATATGTGAGACACAGACATGTGCACTAACCACAAACAATAACCGACAATGAACAAGAACAGCGTGGAACTTAAACACACAGGTGAACAAAGAAGACAACAGCTGTAGTCGATGAGTGACGATGATCGCTGACAGGTGTGGGTAATGGTGCAGTGCAGGTGTGAGCCGGAGAGGATGATGGGAACTGTAGTGCAGACGGAGACTAACACATGACAGTGACGATGACAATGACAGTGACAGTTAGCCAGTGACTGTGACGCATTGTTTTAGTCAATTAATATACGTTTTAATCTAAGTGTTTTAATGTCCCGACGAGGGGGGAATCCTGAAGTATGACATATTGAGGGAAACCCTCACTGTAAAAAAAGATTAGTTGACTCAACTTAACTAAGTCAAGTCATCTTGTTACTTTGACTGAGTTAATTTGAGTCAACTTATAGTGTCAAATTTATTACACTTCAAAACACGAATTGATGCATAAACTTGACACTATAAGTTGACTCAAATTAACTCAGTCAAAGCAACAAGATGACTTGACTTAGTTAAGTTGAGTCAACTACTCTTTTTTTACAGTGCTGGAACTACAGTGCCACAATATAAAATTGATGAAACTAGACAACCAAGATGTAATTCCTCAGCATTACTCACATTACTGTTTGATCTGTACTTCAGCATCAGGGGAATAAAGTTATAATCTTGTTTGCGGTAGAGAAAGTGAAAGTAACAGTGAAGACATTTAATTAACCGTAAACACAGCCTTTGTGTCTTAATCGGCTTTCCCGCATAAGCTACTGGCCGTGATAATCATCACACATACTTAACACTTGCTCCATTTCTGTAAATCAGTTTTTGTGAATGAATGAATGAGTCTCTCTGCCTGTTGCTTTGGTCTTCATCAACAGCCGCTTGCACCACCTGCTGGTGAGCCGACTAACAGCAGATGGAGATATATATATCGGTGCTCTACTGATATTCCTGCACTTCCCGGATGTGAAACGTCGAATTTTCTGTCGAATTTGAACCACTGAATTTGTGGAAGCAAATTCGAAAAGCGAAATAAAATTTACTGAAAATTGCCTGTCGAATATTATAGGTTGTATTTTTAAACTGACCGAATATTTTGGTAGTGACATCTGAAAGGTGAATATGGATGACTGAATTGTAAAAAAAAAGAAAATGTGTTTGAAATGTTTTGAATTGAAATATTCACAGCTTAAATATGCAAACAGGTTGAATTGCAGTCCATACAATTGAAAGCCCAAAAAATACAATGTATTAAAATCAAAGCACGGTTAATGCAATCCATTTTTTTTATTTTATTAGTGCAATTCAAACAAGCTTTTTTTTTTTTTTTTAAACACATTTTTTATGACAGTAAAAACTACTTTTGATTTGACCTTAATGTCACTTTTTGTCTATTCTATCCTGGCCATATGTAGCATATGCATTTATCTTTATTAAACAGTCGAAGTGTTGTTATGAGTTTTCAAAAGGCTACATTTGTACCCTACCATACTAGTAATAAGCGTTTTAAAAAACAGAAATGTTGAATAGGAGTTGAAACAAAAATATTGTACAAAATAATTTACTATTACAAAAAAATAAATATTAAGTCTGTAGTAAATGTGGGTCTTTATGTTCACCTCAAAAACCAGTCGAAGTGGTATGCCAACAACTTGAAAGGCTTCACTATGAGCACATTGCTCAACACAATTATCCTATAGTGTGTAGAGCCTCTTGTTGCATGCCTATTGCATTGTGCCATTTCTGTAGACATGTCAAAACTGTAGTTAAAACACACACACACACACACACACACACACACACACACACACACACACACACACACACACACACACACACACACACACACACACACACACACACACACACACACACACACACACACACACACGCACACACACACAGGTGTGAGGGCTGAAAAGGCTGAGACGTGTGATTATCCTGACACCTTGTTCACACTTGACCTGGCAGCCAGAAGTAGACCAGTCATAGCAGTGGAATGCACTCACTGTGGTTTAATGTACATGCAACACCCTGTGCTGTGTGAAAATTGCAGTTTTTTTTCCCTTTAACTCTAATGGGAGTGGAATTTAAAGTAATGAGAAGTAACTACTAAAATGTGAGCCACCGAAGTAAGCATCGGATGCATTTTGGGATGATGATGATGAGGCTTTCTGCGTCATGACCCTGCATGTTGTTTCTCTGTGTGACATATGCTAAGCTTTGAATTTCTGAATTAATTCCTGCAACATGCATAAAGTTATGCACATCAGGATCAGACATGTTCTCTTCCATGTCAGGAAGTGTTGTTGGCGCTCAACTGATAGTGTTTTCTGAATTTTTGCTATCAAGATAACCACACAAGCAGTGCTGGTCTGTGGTGTCACCACAAACAGTGAAACTGCAAGTTTAACTATTTCTCAGTACTGAGATGTTACAAAGACTCAATTGAACAATTGAACAATTCTGGTTATAGATCAGGTTGCCAGCAAATGATTGCTTGAACTATGAATTAAATGAAAGTCACCATGGACAAAAGGTAACTGCCAAATTTATAAAAGCAAATGTTTTAAACGTGTTAAGATATTTTAGCTGTTATGCAACAGTGTAGAATTAACATTAGCAACAACATTACATTTCCCCAAACAATAGTGAGTGCTGGATTCAATATTGACCTCCCTGATATCACCTGAAATCTTCGACACAAGGCACGACAAAGAAGGTCTAAAGAAACAGTAAGCGTAACATTTATACATTTGGCAGACACTTTTATCCAGACATCTTACATTGAGTTCAAGCTACACATTTGATCAATTAATGTATTATCTGGAGCTGGAGGACGCATAACATTGCTGTTGCTATAGCACCATACTCTACTGTTTGAGCTACAGGGATGTTTGCAAATTTTCAGGTTGCAAATTAATGAGTTCTTGCTGCAGATAACTGATTACATTTTTACATCTCGTTGTTGCTCCTTATTAATTATACCGTACATACACATTCTGAAATGAGGAGACAAAGTCCTCAGAGTGGTTTTTTTTTAATCCAATGTAAATTCATGTTCCAGTTACACTTTGTTGACACTTTCCAAGTTTGATGGTTCCCTTTTAGACATTCTGTTGACTAAAAGTAACGTTGCACCTACATAACTCTCATTAGAGTATTTTTAGAGTATTAGTAGACAGTCTGCTAAACACTTCATTTTGATGGTCCCCCAACCGGCATTCTGCTGACTATAAGTAACGTTGCAAGTACATGTCAAATTATTCTTCGAACCTTAACCCAAACGTGACAGTCTACTAATAAATGTTTTATAAATGAGGCCTTGGGTGTATATACAAAGTTCTGGAATAAAACTCTAGATGGTGCAGGCTAATAGGTCCTTTAACTCACCTATTCATAATCACATCGTTATTTATAGGGTGCAGCTGATTGGTTCCTGCCGTATAAGTAGCCAATGAGATCTCTGCTCAACCATCAAATACTTGGGTAGCATTTGCTTTAGCAGTGCAGCGCGCTTTCAGACGCCCTCCATCTTCCCCAGCTCCACCTGTATATTTCTGCTATAGGTCATTCATGTGCGCTATATTGTACAGCAACAGCATGTCTTACTTGCTAACAGCAGCGTGTCATGTATGTATTGGCAGCAGCAATAAGAGCAACAGCAGCAAAAGTGTAGCAGATCTATTCCGCCAAGACCAAACATACAACATTGTCATACCCATTAACATGCCAATCACTTCGAGAGTTGTCATGACAGAAAAATGCTAAAGACAAACAAAAGGAAATTGAATGAAGACCAGGTGAACATGATAAAAAAAAATCAATTAGAAAACAAGGTAACAAACTTGTGGCACGGAAAAGGGGAACAAAGGAAACAAGCACTAAAACACAGGAAAACCGGAACTAAAAGTCCAACACAAAAAAACACAATATAATTAGTGTTCTATTTATTTAAACCAGGTATATTTCTTATGAAGTTAATGTGTTTTAAGCATTTACTTTTATTTCAAAAATAAAATAACTATAAGAGTACAGTAACTCATTTTAGTTTACATCTTTATTTTACAGTATTTGTGTTTCCTCTCACGTAACTTTGGCTAAAGAGTTTGTTACTATGCACTGTGGGGGATAAAAGGATGCAGTAATTTATCTATTGGCAGAATGCCTTTTATATGTAGGACGCAATTACATGCTGTCTTATTGTTTGGTAACAACAATTTGGTTATATTTTTGTGTTTTCAATGAAAGCTCATCTAGTCAGCTAGAAGGAAAATAAGAAGATCTTGGGTGGCCATCCCACCCTAGAATTCTCACAAATCTGTAAAAAAAAAGTAATCATCCAAGATAGAGTGATAATATATCAGCCTCGATACACAGTTAGAACCTCCTTACTTTAACCAATTCTCTCCACAGTATCTGTTTTTAGTCTTCATATTTTCTTGGTCGTGGAGCAGCACAGCAGCACTGAGGAATGTTAAACTCCAGCCCTTCACCACAAGAACATCATTCACATTCCTCTCCACAAACAACAGCCATAACCATGACAACCTTTGCAAAACATGGCGGCTGGTTTGACTTTGTTTAATTGCTCCCCCTCACTTTGCTTCATCACTCCATTACTGCACATACATTTCGATTCGCACTTTCAACATGACTATGGCAAGTTAATTCAAGAGGCCCAGAAGCTGTCATTCACAGTACTTCATTTCAAGAGACTTTGGTGATTGGAATGTTTGGATTTAGTTAGAGTGATTCAAATGACACCATGAGCCAAATGTGGCTATACTTAATGAATTGTGTCATACAAAAGTACAATTTTGTCACAGTCATTGATAGTTAAGTGTGGAAATTATTACCAGCCAATCACACCAACTAGAAGTTCGCCGAGGCCATCTTCATCTGGCAGGCTCTGGGGGCTTTTCCATGATTCATCAACTGGCTACTTGGATGGGGACCTGCTTCAAATTATGTTTTTTTTTTATAAAAAAAAAAAAAACTTATTACACAAATTTCAATGAATAATTATTACAATATTGGTATTTACGCACTATTTACTTACGCGCGCGCACACACACACCACATCATTTTAGTCGGTTCAAATACGACAATTTTTTTTCCGGACCCCATAAAGTGTATTCCAGCAGTGACTCCATTGTTCTCAATCCTAAAATCTACAATATGCTCTTAACAACAGTCTAATAGTGGCCTTTCCCACACTTTCTCCTAGAGCCACTCAAGTGGAGGAGAGTTAATTTACATCCGCTGCTTCGCTGATGATGGGTCCTCATGGGAAGAATAGGCAGATTTTTGAAAGGAATTGACTTTCACTACTTATTTCTAAAGCATATTAACGAGAACAGAAAATGAAGGCATTTCGAAACCAACAAACATGTCAGATTTGGCAACAAATGTAAAACAATCCAAGCCATTCCTTTTCATAAAATTAATATGTTTACATGCACACCTGAAAACTGGTCATTGTGAGAAAACGGTATAAGACATGAAAGTGATGTTTTCCTTCATGTGTTACGATAGTAACCTGTGTATGCAAGTGTCATCAGTAATCAACTTTCTCTATATGCGCACACTTCAAAAACCTGTAAGAACATGCTTTTGTGTTACCTTGGCCAATTCACATATTTTGAAAGAAACCCTGGTGTGTTGAACTGCTTTCTCTTTATCGTTTAAATGGCACAAAGAAAACAGTGTTCATGTTAGCATGATGTTTCAAAAAGCTGCTATCTGCAAAAATCCTGGATAAATGGAATGTAGACAGTCAATGGAAGCTTATTTGGACCAGTGGCTGTCAAAATCCAAAAGCACAAAAAGGGTTAACAACATGCCATTAATGTAGTTCATACAGCTCATGCAATTTATTCCAAGACTTTTGAAACCAAACTTGCAGTCACTATTCACTGAAAATATTGCCTCTGCTATTGTTTTCCTCTATATAGTATCAAGAGCGTTGTGCTTGTATATCAAGCAGAACTCAGAGGCGTGATTATCAGTGAATGACCATTTGTGGGCCATTTGGCCATTACACTTATATTTCTGAAGGAGGATCATAAGAAAAACAACTCCAGGCACTTTAAAGGGTTTTAAAGAACACTTTGGAATGATCTCGCTAAACTCTCCCACTCAAGAGATAACTGTTACCTAAACAAAATCCAAATCTTTCACCTGAAAATTACAATCAGACTTAATGGGCACATAATTAATGCTCTTGCATATATCAATATTAGTTCTCTATTCTTGCAATTTGCCCTAAGGAGAATCTAGCACAGGAGTAAATCCAGGTCCATTAACACCACAGTGATAAATAACAATTAGAATCATTTGTCAATTTAATCAGGGGCCAAACCAATCAATGAGCTGCATTATTAAAGAATGCTGATTGATTGATATATGAGGGCAAAGTAATTGAAATGGTTATTACATGCACACGGTCGTATTTCCCAATAACAATGGATTGTAACTCCTAAGAATGTTATTTAGATGTGGTTACAATATTTTGTAACATTGTTTATGCGTTTCCCAAAAAGTGCACTTAAGATATGAGCCTTAAGTGCTGCTTAACAGCCTGCAAAGCCATTGGAACATTTGTTTAAAAAAAAATAATTATATAACGTCTCTACTGCTTTTAAATTTCATATATAAAGTTGTCTGTAACAATCATAACACAATTTTTTTTGGTATCAGACTACACACACACACACACACACACACACACACACACACACACACACACACACACACACACACACACACACACACACACACACACACACACTCTCTCACACAATTGGTATAGCATCTGTCTCTGGGTTGCCACCCTCTCAAAAGGGTTATAATATATATATAATATTTTAGTACTAATCTGTATGATTTAGGTTAGTATAATATACCTTTAAGATGATAATAATATGCACACTTTATGTGAACCTTTCACTGTGTTTATTTACTGATTTAAATAAAAGTAATATTAATAATTGTATGCTAGTAATATCTGTTATAACTTGAGACGTACATTTGCAATTGTCCTGCAAGTAACTGCACATGCTTGTCTTCCTATGCACTTTAGCACTAGATAAACCAGAAAGACTCGGGAGAATAAATACTGTGACAATTAAACATTTATTAACAGCCCAGCAAGCAATCTTCTCACAGAACAGTTATTTGTCCGTAGCTTGCAATCCGAGGGTCCGGACTCTGCATATCCTGCCTGAAGACGAAGGCAGGGGCGCAGCCGACCCCCTGCGAGGTATGGGAAGGGACCATCCTGGTGGTGTTGGGAGGATGGAGGGAAAAACCCGTCTTGGTGGTGGTGGGGAGGATGGAGGTTAATGGAAGTGTCAGCATCTGCGAACTCAGACGTGTGTAAGTACCAATCTTTTATACTACAAGTATAAGAATATGATTGGATAGATGAGAAGGTAATAAGTGACGTAACAATTGAGTCTTCCCGGCAGAACTTATGCTAAAGTTTACATTTAGTCTATTTAGACTGTAGTAGACTGTTAGGTTAGGGTTTGGGTAATTTGAATGAGGTGACATAGGTTACTTATAGTCAGTAGAATGTCTGTTGTGGGAGCATCAAAATAAAGTGTTAGCAGATATGCAGACAGTCTACTAATACTCTAACAAGAGTTAGTTGACATGTAAGTTGCAAAGTGACTTATAGTTAGTAGAATTTCTAATGTTGACCATCGACATAGTGTTACAATTGGTAAGACAGAACATCACTAATGAAAAGGCTTAGATCAGTATGAATTTAGCAGCTGATCAGCACTGGTTTGGTGATGGTCTATCTAGCGGATGGTTTATCATCTTAACATATGCTAATAATGTCAGTGGGCAAATGTTTCACTGAGGAAATAGCCCTTGTAAGCGGAACCTCAATCTTTCTAAAACTTTCATTGTTCTTCACAAGTTTCTTCAAGGAAAGACCTTTAAGAGACAAACTAGGCTGCTAACTTGAGAAGGGCTGGCTTGGTGACAGGTAATTGAAGGGCCATGTACTGTTAGTAGGAGGTGTAGTCGTCGAGGTCCTGTCACCTTGCAATGTCACTCTGCTGACTGTTCTGCAGCGCTCTGAAATCAATGAAGGGAAGGCCAAGTTGATGTAGGGTTGCTGTCAGTTAAACTGATGGTGAGAATGAGAAATAGAAGAAGATGTAGTTTTAGATTGTTGATTGGTGTTAAAGGTGTCAGCACTGAATTCATGTACCGTTGTAAAAAAAAAAGCTACAGTATGTATGTATGCAGGATGAGTTGGTATCTGAGTTCTATGGCGGAAGATTTTCAGTGAATAATGAATTAATTGCTGTCCCAGATCAATGTGCCTTTCTTCAAATTAAGATTTTTTTAAATAATCAATCTCTGTGAGTCTATATAATGCAAGTGGATGGGTCCAAGCAAGGGTTTGCCAGGTCTGTGCAACAAAAGTAGCCCAACGGCCAGTCAAAAGTAGCCCAAAAAGTAGCCCAAAAAGTAGCCCAACGCTATTTTCTCCATCGGGTGTTCGAATTCACCACTGAATTTGTACATCTGGGGGGTGTTTTGGGGGTGTTGGAGCGTTCAAATCGTACCTACAGGGGACGTATTTAGTTAATAATAATGAATAAAATACAATTAAGTTGTTAGGGAAGCATCAAAGTAAAAAGAAAATAGACAAACACAACACAGCCTGCTGAAAAGGTCATTGCAGTCTGCAGTTCAGTTTAATAAGTTAAGAAATAACTGTATATTTATAAATAATATACACTTCAGCTCTCATAAGTTGATCGTATACGGGGATGTGCTACTCCATCCCTCGAGGTACTTCCTAGTAATTCAGGATTAGCTTGTTCAGGTGTGTTTGGGTTTTGCGAGTTAGGTTGGAGTTAAACTTTGCAGTACAGTGGATCTCGAGGGCCAGAGTTGCTCAAATCTGATATAACGTAACGGATGTCTTGCTGGGACAGCTTATGGTGTTTTAGACATACTGTATAGTTGTTTTTTAGCTGATCTATGTTGGACGTACATACCAGTTTAAGCTTAATGTAGTTAAGCTGATCTTTAGAGTATGGTAGTCAACCAGTCAATGAGCTTGGACCACCTAACATCCTAAAGTAATCTGTCACAAAAAATAAAAGTACATTGGTAAGTTTATGGCTGTTCAATAAGAAGAGGAAGGACAATAAGAAGAGTGAGTAGCATGATTAAGAATTGGAGGTTCACAAAGAATTAGAGACAGGAAGTCTATTAGAGGGCCATTTTGTACAGAAAGTAGTACCAAATTGTTTCATTTGCATTCAAGTACAGGTCTCTGCAGAACAAAAAGGGGGCGTTTGCAAATGTTGGGGTGTTTTCAAAACGGGAGAGGTGTTTAACTATCCAAAGGTCTTTCTTGTTTTTTTTTTCTTTCGTGATAGATCATGAAAAATATAAATATATATATATATATATATATATAAATATTACATGCTTTTAGGACTTCCATAAAACAGGAAAAATACATGAGTTTTTTTCGAGTGCCTGCGTAGACGAAGGCAATGGAAACATTGTACTCATGTAATACACAGACTTTGAAGAGCATCAATTATTAAGACTTATAGATTATAGCTCGATAAGGTAAAATATGGTTTATGAAATATTTCTATAATAAAGATCACTCAATATTTTTTTGCATATACTACTGTACAGGAGTAGGCTCACGCCACAGTACAAACCACAGATCCAGAGACAGTCCACGACCAAACGCTCCTTCAGGAAGCGGTCTCCTTTTAATGTACTGGCTGGAGCGTCCTGCAGGAAGCACATGGCGAGGACATCGAGGGGGTCACTCACTGCACTACTGACTACCTGAACTTCTGCATGGACGTGGTGGACCCCACTAGAACTGTACGCTGCTTCCCCAACAACAAGCCGTGGATCACCAGTAATGTCAAGGACATCCTGAACAGGAAGAAGAGAGCATTCAAGGATGGTGACAGAGATGAGCTGAAGCTCGTACAGGGGGAACTCAAGGTCCACCTGAGACAGGCGAAGGAGGACTACAGAAGGAAGGTAGAACAGAAGCTGCAGCATAACAACATGAGGGAGGTCTGGGATGGCATGACAACTATCACAGGCTATAAGAAGAAGGGCAGTATCACAGGAGAGGGGGATGCTGGGAGAGCAAACCAGCGTTTTTAACAGGTTTGATACACCAGCTCCCACAACCAGCGACAGCCCACTTCATACCCCATGTCCATCACAACCCCCAATGTCACCACCGTGTCCATTACCACCTCAGACTGCAGACCACCCTCCACAGCCACACACATGGACAGTTCAACATCCCTCCCCATCACCATCACCAAGGATCAGGTTCCAGAGAGCTGAGGAGGCTCCGACCAAGGAAAGCAGCGTGCCCGGACAGAGTGTGTCCAAGGATGCTTAAAGCCTGTTCTGCTGAACTGGGGGAGCCACTCCAGCATGTCTTCAACCTGAGCCTGCAGCTGGGGAGGGTCCCAGTGCTCTGGAAGACTTCATGTCTCATCCCAGTTCCCAAGAAAAAACACCCCAGGGAGCCGGGTGACTTCAGACCAGTAGCACTGACATCACACATCATGAAGAAGGCTGGGGTCCTTCAACATCTGCAAAAAACTGCTGCAGATGTTCTACCAGTCTGTGCTGGCAAGCATCCTCGTTTATGCTGTAGTTTGTTGGGGAGGAAGCAGCAAGAAGAGAGACGCTGGTCGACTGGACAGACTGGTAAGGAGAGCTGGCTCAGTAGTGGGCTCAGAGCTGGACTCTCTGGTGACAGTGGCATCTATCTATCTATCTATCTATCTATCTATCTATCTATCTATCTATCTATCTATCTATCTATCTATCTATCTATCATCTATCTATCTATCTATCTATCTATCTATCTATCTATCTATCTATCTATCTATCTATCTATCTATCTATCTATCTATCATCTATCAGGATCTTTCTTTTGACTGTTTTTTGTGTCATTTTGTCACAATATAGCTATTTTAGCCTTTATTTTACAAAGGCTACACAAAAAGTAAAAACATAAAACAGATTTACACACAACTTCACACAAAATTGTTATTAATAAACAATTTTAAAAATATATGTCTTATCTGTACTTGTTTACTGCAATTGCAGACAATGGTAATTTGAGGTTGGACTGGGATACAATAATTATCATCAGCCAAAAAGTTTCTTAAGGCTACATATAGGCAACCATAAACAGGCATAAACCATATTTCGACCTTCACATGCTGAATAGCCGATATTTATAGTATGTATTTTATTAAAATCTCTCGCAACTGCATGACAAATTTTCGCATTAATGACAGGGTATTTAACTGACCTCGTACAAGCATTAATATAAAGAAAATGTGTTAACCTGAAATTATGACGATGAACTTTAAGCTTTAGGATCAAATTATTGACCAGACACTGTAGCCGCAACCTGATGTGATGACAAAACTAAAACAAATCAAGTGACGAACAGATTCATCAAATAGAATAGCGCATGTTAGATTGCAAATAAAAGTTACCGCTAGATTGAAAGTGGAAGTAGATTGCTTGGAGCTTTTTACAACGGGTAGGCTATAATTCACACAAATGAAATTTTAAACTAGTTTACAACAACAATTCACTTAAACATGAGGATGATCTCTATCAGAGTTTTCCTGGGAATCTCCCACTCGATTTTAGCAAATCATCGAGGTCGAAAAATGCCTATTCAAGTATGAAAACGCCCCAAAGTCGGGAAACGCCTTTCTTTGGTTCCGCAGAGACCTCATACTCTTTGCATTTGCCGATGGCTGAGGAGGGAGGGGAGAAAAAGAGAGAGAAATACTTTTTAATTGGACAGTCAATGGTTAGGAGGAGGCAGACCTAACCTTATTTTAAAGCTTGCATGTTGGCCCCGTTGGCACTGCATCCATGACATGATTACTAAAGATCTCTCTCCAACCACCTGCTCCCCCTGTGCGTCTCTATTCTTTGCTCCACTCTACACTCCACTGCTTGAGTGCTTAATAAAGCATCATCAGCCCTGATTGAGATAGATGATGCCATGGCTGAGAGAGCACTCACATGTGTGTAACAGTAAATTAGAAGAGGGAAATGAAGTCTGCCTGAGTGTGTGTCTGTACCAGTTTGTATGTCGGTATGTTTGTGAGGATGTTTTACACCAAAAGCATCTAGGCCTCAAGTGCCTTTTTCTTGTTTCTGATGCACATCTGCAGAATGTGCATGCTTTTTTGAACCTGTGAAGAAAGAAGACTTACATTACATTTACCTTCAAAAGTCTTTGAACGTGTTGTATACTATTATGTGTATTTATTGAAAATTGTTTGTCATTTTTGTCCCGATTCATTTGTATTCTTCATTGTATGAAAAACAGCAGCATAAGTATTCTACAAAATATTTATATACTTTTGGAACAAATCTAACAGGATTTACATTTTTGTGTGAGCTATACCTTTAAAGAACTTCCATATTTTCAAACTAACATATAGATCTATTTTTTTTTAAATGGCTCTTTTTCTGTTCCATAAAAAAAGCAACATACAGAATTTTAATTTTCATATCTTCAGCAGCTGCATATATGTATTTCTTAGTGTGAGTCTATCTCTTTTGGCGTTGAGTTTTTGGCCTTGTTCCTATCGTCTGTTTCCTTCCTTAGAGGAAACCGAGAACCATGCCAATCCCGAGACAGGAGGCATGGGCTTGCAATGATAATACAAATGAATTACTCCTACAAATAAACAAGTATATAACAGTTGTGCTGCAGGAAAAGACAATACTTTGGCATATCAGACTCTGACCTAGAACACTGAACATTGACATTTGTATAGTTTTCTATCAAAAACATTACTAAAAAAACTTTAAATATTCCAAAATTTTGAGAGGTAGTTTACACAGAGATTATGCGATTTTAGATGCAGCCACAGCATAGAACAAACACAGATAAATTTACCATGTACTATATAAATTAAAATTAAAACTAAATATATGTTTGGAGACGTTACTGTTTAAACATGATGATAATCACAGTGTTTATCGCAGTGTATTAGCCCCAAACCACATCTACTCTCCTTTTGTTGTTAGAACATGACAACAGCTTATGCTTCTAATCTCGCAAACTCAGATTTTCCTCCAGGTTTAGCTTTAGTGTTTTTAGACATGGTGGTTATGTATCTGTAGAATGCCCCTAAAAACTACCACCCCTGTTTGCGCCTGGGGGCTGCACTGTCATTTGCATAAGTTCAAATATATTGGTCATGCCCAATTACTGTAGCTACATCAATGGATTTGAATGCTTGCTTAATTAATTGCCTACCCCAGAGAGAATGAAGAGCGTTTTTCTTTTTTCATTTATGCAAGGAAATAGTTATAATTGGCTTGGTAGGTGTCACAGACTAGCCAAGTGACATTCAATTTCTTACATATCGATACACACAAATAACCATATCACATATTCTGATTATTGCCAGCACTGAACATCTGGTTCATATCAGAAAAAATATATATAATTTGTGGTGTTTTGTGTTTTGTGTAACATATCATTCTGATTAATAGGTTTTAATTTTCTGTTTGTTTTTCTTGTCTGCAAAATTAGTTTAATACATCCAGATACATTTTCAGACTACAACTCCTCTCACCAAGTGTGACGTATCAGAATCTTCAAGCAGAAGGAGCTGGATAAAATATTTTGAATGATATCAATCCACAATCTGACATGTGATGAAACCTGGATTCATAAATCACACCATGTTCAGTCATTTGGCCAAATGACCTGATTCCTCCCAAAGTTTGCTTTCTCCATTTCACCTGATGGAGTTTGGGGGACTCATTTATAAAATGTTGCATAGAAACCACCCTACATTTGATCTTAAGAATCATTTCTCAAATGCGTGTATGTGGGATTCAGAGAACCAAAGTACGCACAAAAAAAAAACATGCGTATGCCTCTCTTCCAGATGTGAAATTTCTCTTCAAACGATCTTGAAATTGTGCGCAGCTGAATGGTTTCAGATCTCCGCCTGGTAAACACAGCCTAATTAATGTCATTAACATCTAAAAGAGCACCAGTCAACTTCCAAATCATTTAAATGAGAATGGCTTGCAGCAAGAATTGCTTAGATATCCAAATACCTGCAGTATGCTGACTCTTTGCCACAAGGAAAAGTGCATACGTCTGCCTAGAGTAGACTCTGACGTGGCGCTAAGCATTTTTTACGTCAAAGGCGTCATTTAAAAAAAAAAATATGAAAGTTAGAATGGATTCTAGCATACACATACTCTAAATTCAAATCTGTGCGTATGCACATTTTATAAATGAGGCCCTGGGTTCCTTGCCACTGCCACCTTTTGGCTTGCTTAGTTGGGGTTTGAAAGACACTATTCAGTACTGACATTACTGGATGAGAAGAATACTTAAAATGAATTGAGCTGGATGATGGCACGACTTTTTTTTCAGCAAAGCTGCTTTATATCAGATTTGACTTCTTTTTATAATTGACGAATTTTGCAACATTGCAGATATTGAACTGAATTTAATCAACACTGAACTGACTCAAATGACACTATTGTCTTTTGTACAGCTGCTTATAGTTAAATTGAACTAGTTTAATAATTTATGCACTTTACACAGTTATTGCACCGGTGTAAATCAACACTGAACTGATTTCAGCTGGATAATGACACCCTTGTCTTTTTTAGAGCTGTTTTACAGAACTGAATTATGTTTGCATTGATTCTGTTCTTTTTCTGTTTATCACTGTAAAGATGTTTTGAAACAATCTGTATTGTGTAAAGTGCTTGTAACGATTACATTCTTTCTGTTTGCACCTGATCTTGTTTGTCCTAATTCATTTAATCTTCCTCCACCTGTGCCTGTTCAGTTTCCTCATTCACCTTGTGTATTTATAATCCCTGTTCTGTTCTATCCTTTGTCGGTTATTGTTTGTGTGTGCATGTCTTGTAGACACACTGTTACATTCCGTTCATTACATTAAAAATTATTTTCGTTGGAAATTGACATTAGTCTGTCTGCTCCTTCAGCCTAGTCGTGACAGAATAACCGACCTACAAAGAATGAATTTGATGGACTCACCCACGCTGCAGCTTCTCCTCCGGCCGGAAAGCAGGCCCTATCTGGGTTACCAGGCCTGGATGATCCGGAATGGCGACCTCTCCCTCACAGCCAACGAGCCCGAGGCGCCCACGAGGTCGTTCCAAAGCACCGGAGTTGATGCAAGCGCCGGCCCCGTCCGGAAATCTTCTGCCCGTATCCCTGCCTTTCCTTACCCCGTCTCCATCATTGGTCACAGCCAGCCCCCTGGATCTGTCAGCACCACAGGTGTTGTCAAGCTCCTCGGCTCTGGCACCGCCGCTCACTCCGTGCGGCTCATCCTCCGCGCCTCGGGCTCCCCTGCCACCAGCTCGGCTAGAGGCCGAGTCCCCGGCTGCACCTCGGGCTTCCAGGCCCACACCACTACCTCGACCTGTCAGCCCATCGCCTTCACCTTGACCCACCACTCCTTCATCGCCTCTGTGGTCCGTCTGCCCGGAAGCTCCGCTGGGCTCGATCGCCACTCCTGGTTGGCCTTCAGCGGTTGACGTCCAGCTACAGCCACGGCCTTCCGGGATTCGGGATTACATCACTGGACTCCTCCCTTCTTCCGACATCCCTGTCGGCTTCCCTCACCACATCATCATGTCACTGCCTCAGTCCTGCGAGTCAGCGGCTCTGCTCCCGTCCTCCAGGTCAACGGTGTCGTCACGGTTCATCACCCACTTGGTTTCACCGGTTCCTCCACCTCTCACCAGAGTTCCGCCTCCGCTGATTGGCCCCAGGGTTCCGTCCGCCCCCTCTACCTGGACTCCACCCTGGTTCGTCCCCCCGTCTGCACCACCATGGTGTCCGTGGCCGACGCCCCCAGGGCCCAGTATGTCCCCAGATCCACGCCCTCCACCGAAGCCTCCGCTCCTTCTCGACATCCTGAACTTTTCCGTCATCACAGCGTGAGGTCGCGCCTTTTCGAGGGGGGCATAATGTAACGATTACGTTATTTCTGTTTGCACCTGATCTTGTTTTTCCTAATTCGTTTAATCTTCCTCCACCTGTTCCTGTTTAGTTCCTTGTGTATATATACTCCCTGTAGATTCAGAATTATTTCTCTTTTCCCCGGTATTGATTCACGGGACGAGACACCAGTTATCTTGCCAAGAAAAATATTTTATTCTTATATGTCAGGAGAGAAACTTTGAGAAGATGTTGTATTCACGCCAGGTCTATGCGTTTCCGTGTTTCTCTGAAGTGGTACAGTGAAATTCAGCTTATATACATCACAGACAGACTTACAGCTTCCATTTAAGGTAACAAACAAGTTGCTTTGAGCTTCTTAAAATTGGAACGTAGCCTATATGTCATCTTCAACATGTCACACTCCACTTCCATATTAAGAACTATCCTTGTTGTTTACATTGGTGATATGCTTGCATCAGTGGAAACTGTTGTACACTGTACACCCCCTTAGCAGAATATAGCTTCCCTCTGTCTGACATGTGATCCTCACATCATGCTATCTATAGTTTCTTCATGCATTCAAACACATGCATTTAAACTCCATAAGATAATACAACTGATCATGAATACCAATAAAGAATAATAATACAGATACACACTATTAATACTGAAATTATATTAAAAGATGAAATTTTAGATCTTCATTTCCCTCCACTGGAACTACGGCCGTAAGTTCCACACCATCAATCCCAGGTGGCCAACCTATAGAAGTGATAGTGAGGAGAAGAAATAGCAGACCAAGAAAAAGATAGAAAGGACAGAAGAATAGAAACAGAAAAGAAAAAAGAAAAACAACAAAAACCCCTTCCCAGGTTATGTTCCCGCATACTATGTGTCATTTAACGTCTATGTGTACGCATTTAAAATGACCCCAAACAACTAAGAAAAGAAAAATTAATAAGTCTTCACCGATGCCTTGACTCGTTAAGTAAGTACTTAACTACTTCAAGTTCCCGGCTCCAAAATAATAAACTAAAATAAACGTTGATGTTAAAGGATCCTATCCCTCGGGGTTGAAAATCAGTAAGCGGGTGTTCATTGTTTGTGAGGTTGTGTTTTGTAAGTAATGTAGCATGTAAAATCTCCTATTTCACACTGTATGTCCCATTCTTGGTTCTATCCATTTGGTTAGAAATAATCAATTTGACAGGTTTGGTACTTTTCCTTCCAGTAACACATATCATGAATTGTATTGCTAACATGAACACAAGAACTCCTACCATAGTCAAAACTATCCAATCCGACCATGATAAATTCCCTAGGATTCGTGTTAGTTTCCTCTCAGACATTAATTTAGCTACTCCATTTGCTACGATAACATGACCCATTGCTTGAATTCCCTCCTCTTGAGCTGCTTTTACACTCTTTTTAACTATTCTAATCATCTCAAAGAGTTCATAATTCCGTTCTTCTACTAAATCATTATTCCACCATTGTGGCTCTAACTGCAACAGTTGCACATGTGGAACATGAATTCCACCCAAGTGAAGAGGATAGAGAATCTCAAGGCAAAATGGATCAGGAGGAATTGGACACAACTTCCCTCCGTATATCATATTTTCACTTATTCCATCATGTAATATACACCACTGTGCTTCTGACACCTGCCATGCACCTGTGGCTTGATCTAACGGAACTATTTCCCAAACTGCAGAACCATTAAGAGATAGACTAAACATTGTAGAACATGAGCAAATTACCCACTCATGTTCCTCAACACAACAATCTGTGGTAGAAATCATTGGTGTGTCACCTTCAGCCCAATATCCAATCCTACCTAATCTAATTACTGAATTTCCTTGTCTAACCCCCATTGATTGGAATTGCCTGACTGTCATAATATTACGTTTCCCATATTGAGGCCATATCATAATCAAAGGTAACATCCCAGAACCTGACAACGAATTTTCATTAATAGCGATTTTAACTAATGGAATATGTTTAGCAGACGTTAAATTAAGTTGTTTACCGAAAACCACTAGCAAAGATTCTGTTATTCGCTCAGGAATTTGTCCCATTCGAATAACTTGAATATCCTCTACCATCTGATCCTTTAGATTCTGGGCTAAAAATAAACACGCCGCACGATGTGTCTCAAAATTAGATGATTTTGTTAATGCATCTGCCAATTCCTTCGCTGCGTTATTAAGATGCTGACCCGCTGCTATAATATGCAGAGAACCTTGAAGAGCCTCAGTGAGTCCTTTCCCAGTCATTGTTCCCACCCACTGAGTATACTCGCTTAGTTGATTAAGTTGAGCAGTATTACTAATTGAATTGACAGAACCAATATCTCCCCATATACTTCTAGGTTTACGATATTTACTACTCAGAGGATTTTTAGAGGTATAATACTTAATTTCTTTTTCCAACCAACTTCTTATTTGTGTAAAATTACCACAATAAGACTGATCAAAAACAGTAAGAAGGGATTGCAAATTATAATTAATGCGTTGTCGCACCATATGGGCTTCATTTATCAAGGTTTTTGTTTCTTTTGCCAACAAAATACCGTGAGCTGGTGCAATAGTTGTATTTGGGCATGTTGTAGCTTTGTTTGTCTTTTCCGCAGACAGATAAAAACACCTTCCAATTTCCCCAGTTTCTAGCTCAGTCTCACAATATTCATTCTCATCTTCTGAATGCCATACTCGTGCATAATTTCCCTTGAATCTTGTTGTTCTTGAGGAAGTATCCCACAGAAACCCTTCACATGGTACCACTATGGGATAAATACACCCTTGGGCCAATGAGTCCCATATTGTAAGCATGTGAGTACGATTCAAAACGAAATTAATTTCCACATTAGTAGATGTTATGAGGTCTAACCCCACAACTTCGCATTTTTCTTTTGAACAAATATCTCGTCTTTGAGCACTACCAATATACCCCCCGTCTTTTACCGGCCAAATTACTCGGCTTTTGTAACATTGATGGTAAAAGTTACATCCTCCAAAGATGTCCTTACGATATTTAGCAAGGTCTTTATCATTATGTGGCACCCAATCCCATAATCCCCATCTAGAAATAAAGGGTAGAGTAAAATGTTGACCAGATTTCAGAGTTGCATTCCGAGTGATTCCTTGAACTCGAGGAGTCCATAAAGCTTGGCTTTCTTGATAAATGCCAAGTAAAATTAAAAATAAGCATACCATTGTCGTTGGGTATCGAGAATAACTTGCAACCATCCCTAATCAATGTCAATGGAATTGATTCCTGAAATGGAAGCAGAGAAATAATTAACATCACTTCTTTATTCCCAGTCTTTAAAACTAATGGATGAACATTGTTCAATTTCAGGCCATAAGCTATCATTATCATTTTGTTCATTCACTAGGCAAGGTTTAACTTGTGACCAATGATACCATCTATCTGTTCCTACACCCTTTCCTTTAAGGCAAACACTTGTATCAGTAGTTAAGAGTATCTCATATGGTCCCTCCCATCGAGGCTCTAAACCTTTCCTAAAAATTCGTTTGATCATAACAAAACTGCCTAACTCGGGAATGTGTGGAATATCAGTAGTGGTGTGTTTTTCATCCCATTGCTGTTGAGCTTCTCGCACTTTCTTATTATTGTCTTTAGTAGCTTTATCCAGCATTGCGAGATAGCGTCGTAACTTTTCTTGGAACAAAGTAGAGTCCCCTCCTGTTCCCGCAGGTGGCGGAGCATCATGAGGTAGAACCATTGCTCTTCCGGTCATTAGTTCAAAAGGGGTTAGTCCTGTAACTCTGTTTGGAGTTGCTCTCAAGTTCCACAGAATAGCAGGTAATAACTTATGCCACCCTTGGCCAGTTTGCAGAATGGCTTTGGTAAGAGCGGTTTTCAACGATCGGTTCATTCTCTCGACCAGGCCTGAGCTCTCCGGCCTGTAGGGGATGTGGAATTTCTGTTTAATCCCCATCAACTTCATTGCTTCCTTCATCAATTTCCCAGTGAAATGAGTTCCATTGTCAGAATCAAGTTCATATGGAAGACCCCAGCGAGGAAAAACTTCTTCCACCATTACTCGTGCTGTCGCTTCAGCAGTGCAAGTTTTTGTCGGGAATGCTTCCACCCACCTGGTAAATCTGTCCATGATTACAAGAATGTATTGATACCCTCCACTGGGTGATAAAGGTCCTGTGAAATCAATTTGGAGATGCGTCCATGGACCTGTTGGTCTGGGTGCATGTGACATTCGCACCTTTACAGATTTTCCCACATTTGCCTTCAGGCAGATCAAGCATCTCCTACAGTAATCATCAATGTCTCTCATCATTCGTGGCCACCACCAAGTCTCACTGATTTGAGCTTTCATTGCTTTTGCTCCAGCATGTACTTTACCATGATACAGCTGCATTAGTTCTCTTCTTGTTCCGATAGGCATCACCACTTGTCCTGTTGGAATTCTCCAGATACCTTGATCATCCTCTTTTGCTCCTGTTTTTATCCATTGTTCTTTTTCTTCATCTGTCTCCAGTTGATATGACAGAAGATGGAGCTCAGGATTATCTTTGCGGTTTTCTTTTACCAAGGTAACAGGAGTAAGAGGAAGTAGAGCTGCTTCTCTAGCTGCTGCATCTGCTACCGTGTTCCCTTGACTTTCTTTGGACTTGTCAGATTGGTGTGATTTTACTTTGATCACGGCTGCTTCTCTGGGTAAGTGGCATGCTGCAATTAAGCGACGAATTATGGAAGCATGTTGTATTTCGCTCCCACTGCTAGTGATAAGTCCACGTCTTTTCCACAGGGCAAGGTAGTCATGGACCACGCCAAAAGCATAACGACTATCTGTATAGATGTTGACTCGATCTCCTTCCGATAGTTCAAAAGCTTCCGTAAGTGCTATAAGCTCAGCTACTTGTGCTGACAATTTCCCAGAAAGAGCTCATTTCTTTACAACAGTTCCATCAACTTTCACTACAGCCCATCCAGTATGTCGTTTTCCATCGACATAGTAACTGGATCCATCGACCCATAACTCTTTGTCTGGGTTTTCAAGAGGGATTGGATTAACTGGACCAAGACTATCTTCTTCTACCTGTTTTTCACACTCATGTGGTATTCCCTCATGTGGTTCCAGCATCATTGTTGCAGGGTTAAGAGACGTGTCCCTGATGATTTCCACTCTTAAATCTTTGTTCAACAAGGTTGCTTCCCATTTTGCTCTTCTTGCGTCAGTTATGGTTTTGATGTTTGTGTTGTTCAACAGTGTCACTATACTGTGTGGAGTGTGCAATATGATAGTTTGTGCTCCTATCAGATTTTCAACAGCATCCACTGCCCATGTGGCACCGTCGAGGGCTTGTATACATCGTGGTTGCCCAATCATAGTGACAGGAATCTTTGTGGAAAAGTATCCAACTGGTCTGTATCGATCACCTGGTTTTTGACTCAGTACTGCTGAATACGTCTCATCTCCTACCCTGGTCCACAAATGAAACTGCAACCGTCCATCAGGAAGTCCCAAGGCTGGGGCTGAAGTCAGTTTCTCTTTCATAGATGTAAATGCTTCCTCAGCTTCCGGTGTCCAGTTTATCTGTTCCACTCCAGGCTTTCCCCCCTTGTACAGGTCAATGAGGGGACTGGTGATGCTAGCAAAATCAGGTATATACTGACGACAATAGTTGAAAAGTCCCATCACCTTCCGCATTCCTGTAACTGTTAAAGGTTTTGGAAGTTGGCGTAATGCCTCTACACGCTCTGTTGTCATTCTCCTTCCCTCGATAGATATTTCCTGGCCCAAGTAGATCACCTTGGTTTTTGCCAGCTGTGCCTTGTCGGGGTTAACTTTGAATCCCCCTTTCCTAAGGGCTTGTAGGACAACAGTCAGAGCAAATACATGGCTGTTTTCATCTGGGCTTGCAATTAATAAATCATCAACATATTGGAGACAAACACTTCCGGAACTCTCAATTTCAGCTTTGTGCTCCGTTAGGAACTGGTTCAAAGCTCTATGAAATACAACAGGAGAAAGATTAAGACCTTGTGGGAGTCTATTCCAAACATACTGTTTTGCGCCCACTGTAAAGGCCAATTTCTCTTGAGATCTTTCGTCAATAGGTATAGACCAGAAAGCCGACAGTACATCTAGTACCGTAAATATTTTAGCATTACCTGGAATATCATTCAAAATGGTGGCAGGATTGGCCACAATAGGATGCGGTTTTGGTGTTACACTGTTAAGTCTTGTGTAATCAATAGTTAGTCGCCATGAGTTATCGGATTTCCTGACAGGCCAGACAGGACTATTAGTGGTAGATGAAGTTTGTCTGATGATTCCTTCAGCTTCCAAGTCTGCCACTATCTCCTCCACGGCTTGTCTTGCTTCAGGTCGGATGGGGTATTGTTTATGAGGGGCATGTATCGGTCCTTCAATAACAATGGGATCAATGTTGGCTTTGCCACAATCCAATTTGTGTTTAGCCCAGACATCCGGATATACACTGCACAGAAGACCCCACACACCGTCTTTTCCCCAGTCTCTGATAATTGGTTTTGCTGTACCAACAGACCTTAGGTTACATGTGCGATCTTCGTGTGGTATTATCCCAGCTGTTGTAGCGATCTGACGACTGTCTGTGAATATGATCATGTTTAACAATGGAAGAATGTCCATGCCAATAAGGCTTCCTTGTGAATTTGGCCCCACCCAGAAAGATGTCCATAAGACTTCATCTTCATGTATTTGCAGAGGAACTTGAATACTTTTGTGAAATTTTGTGATACCTCCTCCAACTCCTTCAACTTCCATTGTTTCATCTGTTGTAGGTAAGTTCAAATCTGTTATTGAAATTGCTGCTCCTGTGTCAACCAAAATGTCACATGGGTGGCCCCCTATTAATGCATTGATGAAAAGGCGATTGTCTCTTTTCTTACCAAAACAGGGGGCCGCTGATTCCTATTGCGGACGCATAATCCCCTCAATGAGCTGACGGACTTGTGCTTCAGTCCACGTCTTCCCTTGAGAGGTTTCATCATGGTTTTTTACACTGGCCTGTTTAAATGATTGACCTTGACCTTCTGCTCCACCTCCTTTAGCCCAGCAATCTCTTCTGACGTGTCCAGGCTTTCCACAATGGAGGCAAACAATCATCTTTTTCCTTGTATCCATGTTGTATTGAGCTGTTGCCACTCCTCTTCGATATGGCTTGTTTCCTTCTTCTTTGTTTGATCTCATAGCCATTTCTAAGCGGCCAGCCCATTGCATAATTTGATCAAATGTCTCACCTGGATTGACTCCAAGTGATAAGGCTTGTTGGTATTTTGCGCTAAGTCCATCCACAAGTGTGTCAGTGAACTGTACATCATCTCTGTCAGGTTGTTTCTTGGCACAGAGAGCCCATCTCTCATAAGAATTCCACTTACGTAGAGCATATTCATCTGGAGATTCATCATCCTTTTGCTTAATCAATGTCACTAATGTGAAAGGAATTTTACCGCTGCCCAAGATTTCTTGGATTTCTTTTCGGAACTCATCTAATGCTTGCCAAAGACCCAGTGGTCGTCCCTGGCCATCAACCCACAAGTCTATCCATTGGGCTGTTGTGATCGATGCTGGCAAGCGTTCCCATCTGTCTCTTGGGATTTTTGCCTTTACAATGGTGTGTATGTCTTTTAATGTCATTTGATGAGCTTCGACTAATGAGTCTAATTCTCGCCAAAACTCTGTGTTTGGATCTTGTCTCTTCAGAGGAGGCAGGGCTGTGAGAATGGCTTGACGTTCTCCTGGTGTGAATGGTCTCTCTTCTGTCATCAGTTCAGATCCTTCCCTTTTAACAGCAGGTGAAGAAAATTCAGGTCCAATTTTGTCAACAGTGATCATGTCGTCATCTCTCGTCTCCTCACCCCAGTCCGATCCATAATTACGAGCTGGTGTACCTCGCAACATGTCTCTGTTTGGCTGAACTGATTTAGATCTCATTATTATTGGAGCGGCTTGTGCAGATGCAATATACATTTTGTCAACTGGACCTCCATTTGATCTCGAAGCTTGAGGCTGTATCAGAGGTTTAGATGAATCTATATATTGTTCAGGCAAAACTGGATAAATTGGGTTGTAAGGGGGCGGCGTTACAGTTGTTGCAGATTTCACTGGTGCTTGAGAATATTTCTTTTCAGCTTCAGTTATTATATTTGTCCAATCTGGATCAAATGAATCATTACTGGTTGTATTTTCTCCATCTGAACATTTAATGGACATAATTTTGTTCAATTTGTTATATGCTTCAATTTGAGGTTTCATGGCTTCGACAAGTGGAGTTGGGCACCCATCAATACCGCAACAAATTCCACCTTGTTTTAAAATCCAATGTGCGGCAAGGATTGGAAACACTTTTGACTTGATGGAGTCTTTCTGGGACTCAAACCAGCTTAACTGCACATCTATAGATGCGTTAATGTCCAATCCTTTCTTCAAAAACTTAGCTTGCTTTTTATTTTTCCTTTCCAGGTACCAAGCAGATATTGTTCTGCTATTATAGGCACTTGCCATTGCAGAGTATTTGTCACTCTGTGTCACTCTGTGTCTTGTATGCTCAAAACAGCAGGGCTATTTTTGTGTGCGTGGGTGTGTGTGTGTGTGTGTGTGTGTATGTATGTATGTGTGTGTGTGTGTGTGTGTGAATTCCAGGGGAGGCCCTCTGCTGCTCTCCCTCTGCTTTTCTCCCTCTGCTTTTCTCCCTTTCCACCTGGCGTCTTTTACTCAAGAACAAAAAAGGGAAAAAGGAAACAAAAAACAGAAACAAAAAGGTTAACTCTAATAATTTATGTTTTCTTTGTTTGCTTGTCTCAGATCAATTGATTGATTTGTTTTTCCTACATATAATTTTATTTTATTTTTAAAAGTTGCTCTCAGATCAGTCAACCTCCTCAAACACTGAACAGCTTCATTGTCAAAAATTAGAATGCATGCGATTCTAGCTCCTTTTACATTGATTCCCTTCTTCTAAGGGTTCAATCCTCTGCGTATTTAAACGTTTTAGGGTTTCTTTGTATCTCTATATACTGCACTGAGCTAACCCGGAGCACAGACCCGCCACTTTAAACCGCTATAAATCACCGCTTGTCACACTATCCTCGTCCCCTTCTGAAACGATTCTTCGGTGTGTTGAAATATGTAGAGAAAAATCTGCCCTCGGTTTTTACAGTCTCATCATATTCAACCACCTCCCAGTCATAACAAGCTAATTGCTAAATCGCCTTACAGCTAATTCTACAAATTTGACAAATGGCCTTTTTCTAACAAAGGTCCATTTTCTAAAGTCTTTTCAAAAATTAAAAAGACTTCCCCAGCTTCATTCAATATTTCAGAGGTTTACTGACCAGAGCAACTCAAATAAGTCACATCAAATTCAAATTATTTAATTTTTTCCTTTTTTTCTGACACATATATATTCATTGGCAACACAACTGGTACTCCGAATCACACAGTTCTTTTAAGCAGTTTCAGTCAATGTCTAATCACCAGGCAGACTTATAATTATTTAGAATAAAATAAAGTCTTACCTGAAATGATGAGACAAATGCCCGATCAGCATCCTGTTCGTGACGCCAAAATGTAGATTCAGAATTATTTCTCTTTTCCCCGGTATTGATTCACGGGACGAGACACCAGTTATCTTGCCAAGAAAAATATTTTATTCTTATATGTCAGGAGAGAAACTTTGAGAAGATGTTGTATTCACGCCAGGTCTATGCGTTTCCGTGTTTCTCTGAAGTGGTACAGTGAAATTCAGCTTATATACATCACAGACAGACTTACAGCTTCCATTTAAGGTAACAAACAAGTTGCTTTGAGCTTCTTAAAATTGGAACGTAGCCTATATGTCATCTTCAACATGTCACACTCCACTTCCATATTAAGAACTATCCTTGTTGTTTACATTGGTGATATGCTTGCATCAGTGGAAACTGTTGTACACTGTACACCCCCTTAGCAGAATATAGCTTCCCTCTGTCTGACATGTGATCCTCACATCATGCTATCTATAGTTTCTTCATGCATTCAAACACATGCATTTAAACTCCATAAGATAATACAACTGATCATGAATACCAATAAAGAATAATAATACAGATACACACTATTAATACTGAAATTATATTAAAAGATGAAATTTTAGATCTTCACTCCCTGTTCTGTTCTATCCCTTGTCGGTTATTGTTTATGTGTGCATGTCTTGTAGACACACTGTTACATTCCATTCATCTGTTGATTACATTAAATATTATTATCATTGGAAATCGACATTCGTCTGTCTGCTCCTTCAGCCTAGTCCTGACAGCGCTATATACATAAAGGTGACTTGAGTAGATTTTTTCCCCCAGAAAATGTCTCATTTTAGTCAAATTACCTTTACAGTATGCAATAAAAGTGAGCAACCCCTGTGCAATATAATTTAAATGTCAAATTATTCAAAATTGTATCAATAAGTGCATTATTTCTCATTTGGACTGTAGGACATTCAAATCCTTTATTGTTTAAATACTTTGTGTATCCACTTAACTTTTTGATGACAGACTCAATCCTCCTCTGTGGATATTACACACATTTCGGGATATTTTTTCTTCTCCCCCAGCTAACTGCTGTAGGGGTTGTGCTGCTCTATCTATTATTTTAATACACCAAAGTGTTATTGGACTTAAGTCAGGTGAAATACTTGGCCTGGTCATAGTTTTTATTTTTTTCTTATTTAGAAACTATTACGTGATTTTGGCAGTGTGCTTCATTATCATGCTGGAATAGTCCTCTTCTGCCAAGCTTCTGGAGACTGAGAGTCATCTTGGCAGCCAGAATTTTGAACATCCACAGGCATTTATGGTGCAATCTATAAATGTCATCTCACCAACACCTCATGCCGCTCCATATCATCACACTCCCACCTTCGCTTGAAGGCTGCATTGTGTGGTGGATCATTGTTGCACTCCTGATTTTTCTCTGCATTTTGTTTTGCTGACAGACTTGTTGGATCGAAGGGTTGGGAATTGTGTTGCCCAGGTGGTGGAGGGAGAAGAGCACCCAGGGAAGTACATTAGTCAATGAGAGAGAGATTAAGTACAGCAACTTTGAGAAGGAGTGTGTTGTCACCAAGTGGGCGACGCTTATCCTCCGGTACTACCGTTTGGGATAGGCTTCTCCTTGGACCATTCACTGCTCCAGCATCTCCATGGCATGAAAGATACCAACATACGTATCACCCACTGGTATTTAGCTTTACAACCATTTAAATTTCAGGTGATCAATTCCAATATTGTCCCTTGATTGAAAAGTTAATTTCTGACCCTGGATGAGTATAATTAGAAGGTTGTAGACTATTAGAATGGCTGTGGATTGGAAGTCTGATGGGGTACTGACAGATGGCATACTTTCATTATGCACATGCACACACACTTTATGGCCAGACACACACACACACACACACACACACACACACACACACACACACACACACACACACACACACACACACACACACACACACACACACACACACACACACACACACACACACACACACACACACACTGGTATTCCTATCATTATGAGGACATCATTACATAGACATTATGATTTTGTATAATATATTAACTGCATATTGTATCTCATAACCATAATCCTATAATTAATCCTACCCATCACAAAAAGTTGTATGCATTTTAAAATTTTCAAAAACACCACTTAGTATGATTTATATGCTGTTTTCCTCATTGGGACCAATAAAATGTCCACACAAGGTCAACAACTACTGGTATTACTATCCCCATGACGTACACACACACACACACACACACACACACACACACACACACACACACACACACACACACACACGCACACACACACGCAACCAGGAAAGTCTGGAAATAATTTCCAAGACTTTGTTTACACAATAAGTCAGTTCTTAGCTTTGGCCTGTTCTGTAGGGCCATTCAGTGCTGGCATGGTTCACCTTAAAGAATGTGAAAGGGTGGTAAGGAGCCAGATATGAGGGTGAGCACAGAAAGTTCTCTAGCAGGTTTTGATGTGTTTAAATCAAGGATTAGTATATTACTACTATGCATTACACGTGTTTGAGAATGCAATTAAAATACAACAAAAATATGGTCCATGTTTTTTTTTGTGTGTGCAGTTTTCCCACCCAGCTTGCCAAAATAAAACTTCAATAGTAAAGAAAAAAATATGAAAGAACAAACATCATCATGCAGTCCCTTTAATTAATAAAACAGGTTTTAACATAAATGTAGGTCACTAGCCTTTGAATATCTTCCCCTCAATTGTAGATCTCATTCTCCATCGCACATATTCTGTCACATCAGGCAAGACCATCATAACACTGTGTTCCCTAAAAGTCTGAATGTGGATTCACTGAAGATCAGTGAATAAAAATGTATCATGAGAATTGGAATATAGTCCATGTTATATGGAATGATTTCATGGTGTTTTATTGTGTATTTGGATCTTTATATGGCCAATACTTCAAAAATGTATCTTGATATGCTCCATGAAAAAAAAAAAAAAAAACATATATATGGATTTGGAATGGCGGGTCATTGACGTGATGACAGAATTTTCGTTTTAGGTTTCATTTTTACAACCTCCGTGATACATCATGTTTTCAACATTGGAACTATTCAAAGGCCTTGAAATGGACCAGCTCCAGTAAGTGGGAGGTTTAAAGCCATATCGGCTGAGAGGGGGGATGGTTGTTGAGATTATCATGACAATAAGTAAAGACTACTCAACGTCTACCAGTTGTACCACTACTTCAGAGAAAATTACAATTAAACCATTTCAGGCAAGCCCACTAACATTTTATTTCTGAAAATGTAACAATCTAGTATTGAATAATGCTAATCAGATTTCAGAAGATAGTTCCAGGCCACATTCAAACACCGCCTCACTACCCCATTCCCCAACCAACACACACTCTTGCCCCATTTTGCTTTCAGGGGAGTCACATTCCACACCTAAAATATGCAGTTCAGAAGCCTCTAGGCCCCTTTTTCGAGAGAAGAGCTTTGGTTGCTATGACAACAGTGCAAAACACACATCTGGATGATGGAAAAGAAACTTTGAGAGCTGCTAACACTGATGCTATTTGATTCAGAATATTTCCAGAAAGTCATTCACAACATAGAATGAGAAGAAAAAAAAACTCAATTATTTTGCCATTTCTGCTGATTTATATCCTCACTCTTGTCTCATCCACTGATCTATATAAATGACTGGATTGCTCATGACGTCAAAAAGTGAAGTCACCACACCGCCATATTGGTATTCCCTAGGATTCCCTCACATTCAATTGAATTAATACAAAATCATCTGATTTAATATGAAAACATCACCTAACGAGTCATGTTTTTATATCTGAAGTCTCCTTGTACATTCTTACAACGCAAACGTCCTAAACATTTAAATGGTTATTCCCCTGCTTATTAAAGGTTACGTTCATCTTCATTACAGTAGCAAATATCAGATCAGCTGATAGATGAGACACCTCAACAGCATTTATATTACAAAATAATACAATGATTTCTGAATACAGATTTATGCTTTGTAAGGCGTTTGAGCTGATCTGTTGAGCTGGGGCTGGGGATTTTTAATGCTTTCCAAGATCTCCAAGAAGTGGATGTTAGAAATAATATACACGCTTCACAACTTAATTATGCTGACTGAGTATGAGTATTTAAAGACATGAAGCTTTATTTCCAAGCATTTAATGCTATTTCTCCGAGCAAGATGATGCATGGTAAACCTTTTTAAGTGCAATTTAGTATAATAGGGGATTGTATTGTAATATATATCTGACTAAATCTTACAAATACAAAGTTCTGTCATGACATGTTGATAGTCAGATAAATGTGTTAAGATGAGATTTTGTGCCATCTATGGTCTAGAGAGAGAAAAATAAGGTGGGCGGTTGGGTCATCTTGCCCCAGGGCCTTCTTACTGTCTTAACCTATACCATGACCATAGCATACAAAATCATGACACAGAGAAATGAAACCCTGAAGGTTCATTCAATGAATAACAGCATCACTGACTGTACTGTATGTGGCACTGAATCTGACATACTCTTTCATCCTCTCTTACTCTCTTTGTTTCTCTTTTTCCTTCCCCAACACCTAACGTAATCCCAAAGAGAAATATACAGTAAATCTGTCCACACACAAATTATATTCCACTAATTGGCTATTGAAGTGGGGTGCCCTTTTCCTTTCTGTTTTAATTTATACTGTATATGAGACTGCTAAAAGCCATTCAAGTTTTGTACAATATAATTTCAGTCATACTCAAATCTACTTAGAACACAGAAGAACAATATTCTTCAGACTTAACCTGCATAAGTATATACATGCATATTAATATCTGTAAAGGTACACTAAATGACGGCTCGGTACATACATAAAAAAAATATTGAATTAGGTTAGAATTATGGTCAAATTTGAATCCTGTCCGTCTATCACAGCCAGTTTTCAGACGATTTGTGCTACCTATCAGATTGTGCAACTAGCATAACATGCATGTGGTGTAACATGGTTTGAGGCTTTAGAAACATCCATACCTACCCCAAACCTTAAAGGTGACATATTATGCACGTTTTCACAAGATGTAATACAAATCTATGGTGTCCCAAAGTGAACTTTCAGCTCAAAATACCCCCCAGATAATTTATTATTGCTTGCAAAATTGTGACTTTTTGGGTGTGAGAAAAAACGTGTAGTTTTTGTGTCTCCCTTTAAATGCAAATGAGCTGCTGCTCCCCGCCTCCATTCAGAAGACGCCGATCCTTTACACAAGTTTCTGATACAATACACGACAAAAGACGCGATTCTCACTCATCCAAAATCTCAGAAATAACCAGTAGCGGAGTGCAGCCTGACAGAGAGACTCAGGAAGAGGTTGCAACTTTTAGAAGCACCTGTACGTTATATGGTTAGTGGATAATGGTTAGTGGATACATTTATGTAGTTGCTGTGGAGTACTGAATACTGAATATTGAGTGTGTTCGAGAGCCGGAAGCCCAGGAACTCGACCTCCTCAACCCCGAACATGCATTTCTCAGAGTTCAGTGTGACCCCATGCTGTTCGAAAGGCTGAAAGACCTGCTCCAGGCGATCGTCATGCAGTGCGGTGATGGCGCATGCATCAACACATCATCTAGGTAGATGGAGACACCCTGGATACCAGCCAATATGAGTGACATTATCTTCTGAAAACATCTCAGGAATGATGAAAGTCCAAATGCCATGCGTTTAAATCTGAAACCCCCCACGTGCTTGACAAACGCTGTAAGGTCCATGCTGGCCGGACCTGCAGGTAGCCGTTACGTAAGTCCATTTTACTGAAAACAGTGGAGCCGTGGAAATGGCTAGTGAGCTCCTCAGCCGTAGGTAGGGGGTACTTATCAGGGATGACGGCTTTGTTTACATCTGTGAGGTCGACACAGAGTTGCAGTCCGCCCCCCCTTCTCTTGGCTATCACCAGGTTACACCCCCACGGCGGGGAGTCAACGGGCTCTATGGCGTCCGCCTCCACCAGGCGATGCAGCTCGGCCTCCACCGCGTCATGGAGAGCCGAAATGGAAATGCTTGCGCGAATTTACTGATAAGTATACAATCCTAAAATATAAGTTGTGCACTAAGGACAACGTGTCACAAATCAATTAAACAACACCGCATCTGACAGTAGGGCAAGCCATGTAGGTTCATGATTTCGTTTGGAGCGCAGCACAAAGTTTGAAATTATATTCTCCAGAGAAGATCCACATTGACACCGCGCAGAATGTCCAAGACCGACTCATAAAAGTAATAACTTATGACGTTCCCGGAAATCCCTTATTTGGACAAAGATATCCAGATATTGATGTAGCTGAATAAAAGTAGAAACGTTTTGACTGATGAAACTTAAAGACAATAAGTTTGTCGGTTTGTCGATGACAACGCAGTCCTGAAGTGTCAACCAGTCCCTTCCCTGTTACTGAAGTCAACGTGATCCCGTCCGTATCCAGATCAGATGGTGGACCTACACCTGGACTCATCCTTGACGCATCCCTGAAGTGCCAGCCGGCGTGATGACTCCGACCTCCAACCAGATGGAAATGGATAAATAAAATTGGGGACATTTATTATTCAACATTATTATTGATCTGCCTTACTTAAAGTGGATGATGATGCAATTTTTTTCCTAGACACAAACTTTGTTGTATTATATTCATGTTATCACTGTGAAGGTGCTTTGATACAATCTGTATTGTAAAAAGCGCTATATAAATAAAGATGACTTGACAATAAACACACAATTGCGACAATATTGCCTGGTTTCACAGAGAGGGCTTAGATTAAGCCAAGAGGCCTTAGTTCAATTAGAACATTTAACCCTTATCCCCTCCTCGTATTCTGTAACAAAATCCTCACGGGTCTCCCCTTTCTATTTTTTAATGCAATTTTTGGGAGTTTTTTTTTATAATTTTTTTTTATTGTGTGTATACATTTCTAGTTTTTATCAATAAATAGTACAATTTAAGCACATTTTTCAAACTCTTTTAACTTAAATTAAAAAAAATAACTCCAATACATGCGTAACCAGTTAAGAATTTCTCACAATGGGTCAATTTGGGTAGCCTGGTTCTACCAGACTCTCGTACATTTCATTTGTACAGAGAGTCTGGCCTCTCTCCATTGACAAGCGTTAACTTCCTTGAAGGCGGGTACTCTGATGAAGTTTAAAACTGGATCTGCCCAGAGTCACTCTGGATCTGCCATAACCAATCGTTAACGTTTGGTCATGACGTATGACGACTCAAACTAGCGCACAACCTCAATGTTATCTGCCACTCCCTCTGTTCGCTGATTGGACCGGTAAAAAAATTGACTGAAGAAAACCCAAGAATATACCACAATCCCAGACCTAGTTCTGAAGGAAAATGAAAATTGAGCGTAGGAGGGCGGAGCCAGGCTACAATTTGGGTGTCTCTGCCTACCTTATCTCTTCAGTATACATTCAGATATTCTAAGATCATTTTTAGGGTAAAGGTTTAGGATTTTCAGTTTTAATTTTGAGCATTTTTGAAAGGTTTTTCTATGTATACTGAAGCATTCCACGCATTCCATTAATTTCTAATGGTGGTATAATTCAGTAAAAAAAATTGTGTGTATTCGTGGTCAAGTGCAACAAAAGTCCTAAGGTCTTGGACCACTCCAAATCTTTATTTTTTATTTTTTTTAATGAGTTTCGGGTCAAAATGACCCGAGGGAAGGTTGAAGGTAAGTAGCTTTTATAAACAAAACAAAATCATTACTGGTGTGCATCTTGAGACAAAACAATGGCACTGACATATTTCAAGATAGGTCATGGCAAGTTGCTTTCAGTTAAAACAGTTAAATCATGCATTTTAGTCTGGGCCAGGGTCAAATGGTTTATGTGTGTTTTAATGCAGTGCTAGTTGACAGCCTATATTACAGTACTGCAACTAAGGTTTAATAGTAATTATTTTATAAATATATTTCTTGTAATTTAAAAATTAATTTGATATAAAATATATATTAGATTCTGATTAACAGGCTCATTAAGTTGTTAGAGTGGCTTTAAAAACACATGGTATTGTTTTTTCCATTGCATAAAATCCATGATGACCAAGTGTTTAGTCGGCTAGATAAATCAATTATGGAATTGTCATAAGGAAAATGTAGGGGAAAAATATTAACATAAAGGATTAGTTACCTGTCAATTAGATAAAGGTCAGAATAAACTAATATTACACTTTACTTGTCTGACCCTCCCTCCTTAGATTTTTTAAAGGTTTTTTTAAAAAGCTGGAAAAAAAATTGGAGGCCTGTACACAACTGTTTTAATAACATTGATAAAAATAATAAATGTTTCTTGAGCATATTCAAGGATCATGTGACACTGAAGACTAGAGTAATGACGTGTGTGTGTGTGTGTGTGTGTGTGTGTGTGTGTGTGTGTGTGTGTGTGTGTGTGTGTGTGTGTGTGTGTGTGTGTATGTATATATATATATATATATATATATATATATATATATATACATATCCTATATGATTAATTATATAGTGTATTGCTTACTAACATATGTTGTACATTCAGTATGCCAAACTATCTTTCATAACCCCAGGACCATCATTGCTGTGTGGAATGTGGACAAAGCTCGTAGCAGTTGTTAACAAACATGCCCATGTTTCCTCCACACCGAGGTCAGGAGGTTGATGAAGTAGGCTGAAGATTTATGGCTCTGAGAGTGGAAGTGTGTTATTGATAAGTGGTTTAGCTGGGGTGAGAAGACACAGCAGTAATTAAGAGATGATCTTGAGCTTCATTAATTAGTCTACTGTGAACAACACTGGAAAAAAAAAACTCACAAGTTTGATTAAGTAAGTTGTAAGTAAGTTAAGTAAGTTGTCATTTTATTTCAGAAAACCAATTGCTTTAAACTTGAGTTTATGAGTACATTTTAAACTTGCTTAATTTTTATTTAAAAAAAAAACATATTTCTTAATATTAAATAAATAACTATACACTTCTGTAGCTAAAACACACATGAAACTCTAGATGGTGCAGGCTGATATATCTTTAAAGGGGTGGTAAAATGCCATTTTCACAAGATGTAAAATAAATCTCTGATGTCCCCAGAGTGTGTGTGTGAAGTTTTAGCACAAAATACACCACAGATATTTTTATATAGCATGTTAAAGTTGTCACTTTTGAGGATTTGTAAAACCCTTTTTTTGTGTGCCTGGCCCTTTAAATCCAAATGAGCTGCTGCAGAGGGCGGAGTTTCAAGAGCTAGTGTGTGTTAGCAGCTGCGATTACCTCACGCAGACACACACTAAAATGACAGAAACTGTTCTGTCAAAAAAAAAAGAAAAAAAAGAAACTGTTCTGTCTTTAATGTTAAAATGGAGTCAGACACAGATGGAGAGACTCAAGAAGAAGTGACAACATGTAGAATGCAACAGGACGTATCTGAAAGGTTAGTTGATGAATTTATGTTGCTGATGTGTAGTTATATCTTCAATTAGCATATTCTGTCATGGTAATCTCTAAATCGCTCGTATAGGAACTGTTGTGAGATGCACACAGAGTGACTTTCTATTGCATGTGAAAAGATGGATGCTAAAGTTTGAGCTGACTCACAAATGTACTCGACTACAACAACTTTTCCTCTTCTCAACATGGACTGCGTGTTCCCGGGGGCGGGGCTTATGTACATTTTAGGCTTGCTGATGTCACTAACCCGGGAGGAATGTCGTGTAGTTCCTACCAGCCATTTGTTGTAGTCCTTTTCTTTAAAAGCAAATATCTTCCTTTGCTTTGAACTTTGAGCATTGTAACTTTGCAGATGTTGTTTATGCTCAAACAGCAATATTTCACACTAGCTAAAGTTAGAAAAGTGAAATTATACTTTACCACCCCTTTAACTTATTTGGTAGCGATCTCATTATTATCTATGTAGTGCACCTGATTGGTTGCTGTTGCATCAGCGGCCAATGAGCTGCGGGTCAACATTCAAACAAATACTGGTGTGTTGCTGTTAGCAGTAAGCAGCACGCTTTCAGAACGCATCTTCTGGATTCAACAGCTAAAGATAAGTGATTGAGGTTTTACCTCTCTGCATTGAGTTTTCCAGTTATCAATTCCTAAATGGAGCAATCTTTACAAATTTTAAACTATCTTTATGTTAGAAATGTTTTAAATAGCCCCATGTTAACAGTGCAATATTAAATCAATGAAACATATAGCAGCAGTGTTTATTATGTTTTATACGGTGTTAGCATGGTAAAGCCAACAGTTAAAGTAATATAAGAATGTGCGATTCAAACGTATTCAACATATTTAGCGGTATAACTCTAATGATGCATTATAATTTATTTCCAAGAGCATTGTTTTCATAAGCTATGCTAAATGTTAGGGGTGTAAATTGGACAGTTCATCACGGTATGATTGATCGATTCTCTCAGCCAGCGATAAGATATTTGCAGATACTGTACCTCAAATTAATTTCGATTGAATTCAGGGCTATATCGATTGATTTTTCGATATTTAGATATTATGTGCCAAGTTTACACAACCAGTTTTTTTTATCTCACAAATGCAACCAAAATATATAAAATGAACGTTTAATTAAACTCTTTGAAAATTGCACACCCTCTACTAATTGGGACATTTACAACAGAAGAGCTAATTTGCAAAAACGGATAACTATTGTGCATTCCAAGTAATATCAATCAAACTGCAGCTGGGTTGTTTTGATTAAGTAACAACTAAAACAATACAGGTAACTTACTAAATTAAAGTTCTCTTAATTTGGTGTCGTGCTACAGACATAATTTAAGTATTATGCAGAAACAGAAATCCGATCGGTTATCCAGATACAGAGGCTACTTATTATGAACAAATGTAAACATACCGTGTCCTGATTGGCTAATGATCCAAATCCACTTTTGGTAGTTTAACGACGGGAAAAATGGTCTAAAGGGTTGTCCCTATTCTCTCAATGAGTAATGGGTGTGTTTTGGAATTTACATGCGTTAAACCAATCAGAGTCTCATCTCCTATTCCCTTTAAATGGCAGTTGCGCTCGCGCCATTACAGATTCGCTATTTGCATGACAGAATTTGATAGTGGAAAGACCGAGCGCGTCTCCAGAGTGCAAACGGAACTGCTCGTGCGCAAGGTAATAGTGCGCAAGCAGATCATCTACGGGACAAGCCGGATTCCACCATATATTTATGTACACAATAATAATTAATAAATACCATCACTGAGAAAGCAGGTCCTTCCTCAGGGGAATCTGCCAGGGAGGGGCTGTCACGAGGAGCATCAGTTTTGGGTAGGGATGTTAACCGATGACTGTTTGACCGATGGTTGACCGTATCAACGTTAACCGATCAAAGTTGTTGGTAGACGGTAAAAAAAAAAAAACATCTTGTGTGATACAGTGCTTAAATACAGTAGTAGCACATCATTAATGATGTATCACCTGAAAACACGACACACTTTTTTGAGAAGCCTCTTCAGAGCTGTCATTTTCTTAAATGAGCCGCGGCAATTTTTCAAATGAGTGAAAAAAAGTGACGTGAGTGGAAGGGCGACGCCGGGGCTGTGTGTGTGTGAGCGGGAGGGAGAGTGGCAGAGAGATGCGACAGAGTTGCGAAATTGCAGGCGCGGCTCGAAATGGCTGTTATTTCAAATGTTTGTGTACCAATAGGCACACATTACTAACGCGCTCTTTAAATAACAAAAAAAATATTGCACCATTGACCAACTGAAACCTGGTCTAAAGTCAATGACGCAATATATATTTTTTTTATATTTAAAGAGCACGTTAGTAATGTGTGCCTATTGGTACACAAACATGCCAAATATTAAAATGAAAAGGATTACAATGTAAAAGGTTCCCAGAACTAGGGATGGCGAAACTAAAACATTTCTTGACCGACCACCGAGCCTCATTAGCCGGTTGAAACGGGTTAACCGATTAGTTTAAAATATGCTACGCTATTTGAAATAACAGCCATTGAGCCGCGCCTGCAATTTCGCAACTCTGTCGCATCTCTCTGCCGCTCTGCCTCCCACTCACACACACACTGCCCCGGCGTCGCCCTTCCACTCATGTCACTTTTTTAAAATCCCAGTCTATTTCTGATGCCTCAAAATAGCAACGCGCCAACAATGCGCCTGAACACACCTTGTTTTCAGACTATTACGCTCATGGGCGCAAATGCATTTGCTATTTAAACAACGTGGCGCAGGACATGAAAATGATAACCGTATCGGATTGAAACTAGCAAAAAAACACTTGCAGCTGCATTGTGCTGGGTGTAAAATGGGGGCCATAGATTAAATAATTATCCTCAATATCTGTTAGAAATAAGACGTCCGCTGCTGCACTCTTCACTTTCTACCTACAGGGTAGCTATTACACAGAGTTAGATCTATCTGGGAGAAAAAATATTTAAATTGCATAATCATTTCAATGACAATGGTGCCTTCTTTGCTAATGGTGATTTATTTATTGTGTCGTAACTCAGGTACCTGGATTGACTTTTGAATTGAATATTGTAAGTGATGTTTTCTAAACTGTGCCCTTGAAAATATGCTTGGTTTTGACACTTTTCTCCATCATTTGAACTCCATTTAGTGAATTACTGCCGCAATTATCAATAGGAAATATACACGCGCATCCCTTTGGAATGAAAGCCTGCTTTTCACGGGCAGTAATAGCGCAGCATCAACAGCGACAGACAAATAGTTTTTGAGAAGATTTAATGATGCATGGTTTCATGGAAAAGAAAGACAATGGACAATTTGAATTGTAATAGCACAGTGCCTTTTCAGTGCATTTAGAGTCTGGTTAAACTGGATTGCAGATGGTCAGTGAAGTGCAATGGAATTTCATGTGCAAAAGAGCTGCTGTGTAGTCAGTTCACTTAATGTGTAAAGGAATGTAAAATATGAAAAATATATACAGTAGAATTGCTTTTACTTCCTGTAAGGCATTCGTATATGAAATCTCTATATGACCATTAGAGTCAGCTTCCAGCATGAAACCTGTGAAGTTGGAAAAGCATGGTTGATAATTGCATGTGCTTGATCACACCATTACCTCAAATTGTTTTTAATTAGGTAGGGTAAACTGGGCTGAACTGGGTGCAAGCAATTTGCACACCTTAGGGGCACTCAACTGGATTTAATGCCGGTTGCTTGATTTACCAGAGAAAAGTCATCTGTTAACAGCATGCTAACAGGGTGATAAAGGTGAACAAGCCATGGCTAAAAAGAGCCAGTAACAAAATACCTAAATGAAACATGCACACAAGCACACTTGCATGCCCCACTTTGGCTTATATCCAGAAGTCGTTTTATCCAATTAGGTTTTATCATTTAATGGATATGAGGGGATGAAACATCAAACAATTTACATGAATAAATAAAAGATAAATCATCATAACAATACAAATTACATGAAAATCAGAGATACACTTTTGTAGGTGGTTTAATGCAGCTTTTTATAAACATACATTATGTACGAATTCATTCAATAACTTTTTGATTAAATACCTTGCAATAGTTCATATTGATAAATGAATGGGTTTTGACTAATCAATAGTAACAATAGGCAGTCTTATGTCATTAATCCTTAATTGTGTCCACTCAATATTTACCACAGGTGGGTAAAGTCAGCGGCAGAGCCATACCTGCATACAATTGTAACATATTTAACAGCTAAGCCAGTAGTCCAACCAGCAGCTATGAGTCAAACATTTGGAAAGTTTAAATCCCTCAATGGCATGACACCTGTGTATGCCACTGCAATTTAAATTTGTTTGAGAGAATGAATGCCTAATGTCTTTGCCATGCACTTTTTCTAGTCAAATAATTTAAGGAATGTGTACAGGATTTCATGTTGAAATTTCTTTCATATTTTGTAACCCATCCCAAAGAATTCTAATGGGATGTACATTTTAAGAGCCTTCTAAGTATATTGGATAGTGGATAAAGTTATCTAGTTTGAATATCTAATATTATTTTGTGTTGATTTGGAATTGAATCATATGAATATTTCCCAAGCCAGGATAGAGGAGGAGAGTTGGGCTTAGGGCTAGCAACCCAATCCTGTAAAACCTTTTATTGCTACAGAAATGGCAAGAAGATTTTAATGAAGAGATCAACAGCGACCCAACGGCCGATGCAACGATCATTTATGAGCACCCTATAGACCACTGGAATCAGAACCTGGATTGTGAAGACGGTGTGCCAGTGTGGCAAACTGGGACAATTGCTGTGCAAATTTAAAAACTAGACTGGACTGGCCGTCCTCGGAATCAGTGAGATGCAGTGGATAGGAAGCAATAAAATCAACAATAATGCAATTGGCAATTCTCTAATTCGACCAGCAAAACCAGCATTTCCGTGGAGTTGGCCTTGTACTGGGAAAAGAAGTGACTCAAGTGGCTGTCAATGACCGTATCATCACTACCCTTTTCCAATCCAGATACACCAAGACCACAATGATTTAGATCTATGCATGAAAGGGCTCTGCATTGATAACAATTATTTTGCCCACAAGACGATTAATAAGAAGACCTGGAGATCACCAGATGGCACCGCCCTCAATGAGATGAGCAGCGGCTGCAGGACAGGACCTGGGAGTTAGTCGATGAAAGGAGCAGAGGGATCTGGCGAGAACAGATGAGGAGGAGGAGGCAGCTGTAAAATACTTAAGGCTTGATCGTGAAGTGAAGCACAGTTGTAAAGAAGATGAGAAGGATTGGCTAGAGCAGAAGGGAGCTGAAGCCCGGGATGTGGCTGACAGAGATTCCACATTGTTAAAGATTTTAAGGAGGTTAAGAGCAGCTTTAATGTCCCAATCACGTGAAAGGATGGTAGGATACTGCAAAGCAGGGAAGAACGGGATGCCCAGTGGGTCGAGCACTTTAAACTGTTGATTCACCTCAACATCTCCACATGAATTCAGCACCCCACCAACTGTGGACATGGCTGTAAATCTGGGTCCCATTACAACTGTGGAAATGGAGAAGGCCATCAGTTTACTGAAGAAATTAAAGCTTTAGCGTAAGTTCTGCCAGGAAGACTCAATTGTTGCGTCACTTAGTATCTTCTCATCTATCCAATCACGTTTTAATACTAGAAGTATGAAAGACCCGTACTTACACTTGTCTGAGTTTGCAGATGCTGACGCTTCACTCACCTCCATCCACCCCAACACTACCAAGATGAGTTCTTCCCTCCACCAACAAGATGGGTTCCTCCGTCCATCCTCCCTATCACCATAGGATGGTCCCTTCCAATACCGCACTGGGGGTCGGCTGCGCCCCCGCCATCTTCAGGCGGGAAATGCTGAATCCGTACCCTCGGATTGCGAGTTATGGACGGGGCCTACGCCAAAGAACTTATTGCATATGGCTTGCTGGGCTGTTAATAAATGCATAATCCCAGCTGAAATCTTGAAACGGAGGAGCTGTTGTGACGCAGGCAGACGGGCATGGTGAACGAGTGCTGGCAAGGTGAAAGGAAAATGGGTTTGATTGTTAAGCTATCAAAGAAAGGAGACCTTAGCAACTAACAACTGGAGATGCATTACCCCTCTCATTTCCTGGTAAGGTCCTGTGTATCATCCTTCTTTGGAGGTTGCAGAATGAAATGGACTGGCAGCTACTTGAAGAGCAGGCAGGATTCCAATATGGACACTCTTGCAGTGAGCAGATTTTCATGTTATGGAAAATCATTGAGCAGAGTGTCAAATTCTAGAAGCTGATGGTGATAAACATCATAGATTTTGATAAAGCCTTTGACTCCATTCATTAGGAATCACTTTGGAACAACATGAGATTGGGTGGCATCACAGGCTGATACATCAACATCATCAGGAACCTCCCCTGGTGGAAAAAAATATATGCTAAGTATAGCTACTTGCAGCCAGACTAATTATCAGTATACTTCAAGTGTGTTAATGATTAGTTAACTTGAAGTTTGCTATTTTAAAACAACTAATTTTGTACTAAGTATATTTTAGTTGTAATTAAATTGTAGTAAAGCATAACTTTAAGTGTATTTAGTGTACTTTTGTAAGTAGGCCTAAGTAAAGTTTTTTTCTAGAACGCTTTTCACAGATAAAATCACAAAGTGCAACCAAAATAATAAGACTGTATACAATCAATAATAAATTTAAAAAGCCCAAAATAAAACCAAGTCAACTAAAGCTTGTTTAAATAACAGTGACTTGAGTTGACTTTTAAGCTCAGAGAACCAAGGTGTTGAAAGATGGATGGGATTTAGCTAGCAAGCCACAATTTTACACAAGAAATACAATCCAATAAATCCATTAGTTTGTGGAACTCAGAATCATTGAACGAGCAATACAGCCGTATGCCATCAGCATAAAAATGGTATGATACATTGTTAAAATGACTCAACATTTTTCCAAGAGGGCTAATGTACAGTAAAAACAAAAGTGGACAGAGCACTTAGGGAACACCATTCAAGAATGGAGTGGCTTTAGACAGTATACCATTTACGTATACAGAAAAAGTTCTGTCACTCAAGTAGCGTCCATGGGCAGGACATTTATCGCAGCATTTATCATTGACCATCTAGTTTCGAAGCACTGAAAGAAACTGTTCAAAGCAGCCCCATTGAAGTCAATAGACGCTAGGCTTCAACAGGGAAATGCACTGTGACGCTATGGGAATGTATGAGAAGGAAATGCTATATGTAGCTGATTCTAAACGAACTCGTCTTTGAGATGAACGTGTTCTAACGTATCTTTATTCAATAAAATGTTAACATAAAAGTACATATTGGACCATAAATTCACCAATAGTACATATCTGACTTTATAGTGGAATCGTAAAGAATCCCCACTGTTTAAAACAGACCCAACAATACCAAACTCTTTTTCCAATCTGGTCGACAGTATTTTGTGTATTTTGTATCGAAAGCTGATGATAAATCCAATAAAACCAATACTGAGTACCTTCTAGAGTCCACAACCATCTGTACTTCATTAGACACTTTGAGGAGAGCAATCTCAGCAGAGTGCATCTTTCTAAAACCAGACTGATACTTAACCAAGAGTTCATTGTTACTTTAAAGCTGTCAGCTGCTCAGCTACCTTCTCCATGACTTTTGAGAGAAAGGGCAGTTTTCATATTGACCTACAGTTACAAGGCTCCGCTGGGTCCAAATTGGGCTGTTTTAAAAATGGGGCTTATCACTGCCTGTGTACTAAATTGGACCAACTTCAAGTATACCTAGTATACTTTAAGTATGCCTGTGTAGGGACTAATTACATGCTTGATTAGTGATATTAAAGTGTACTTTATTTGTGTTACAAGTACATTACAAATTCATTACGAGTCTCTTCGAAACATACAAGCAATGTACCATAGGTGTATTTATATATATTTTTATAAAAGAAAAAAAGTTATTTTTGTCGTTTTATGAGGAAATGAAAGTAGCTAAATAGGAAGTAAGGTGGGCGAGAGAGGAGGAACGGGATAAGGAAAGGTCCACGAGCCGGGACTGAAACTCGGGTCTCCCGAAGCTCATGTCGGCGCACTTGCCCACACGGCTATCATGGTGTGATATATTTGAGTAAAAAGTATAGGCTTAATAATACCTTTGGCTTATACCAAATACTACAAATTGCATACTTGTATACAAATCTACATTATTAGACTAGCTATATTTTGCACAACATACTATTGCATACTATAATGTATCTTGAAAGTATACTTTCAATGCATTTCCAGCACACAGTTAAAATACCTCAAATATATTTTTTATAAAGTGTAAATAAATACAATTTAAAAAATAAACAGAATTTTCACTTCAAGTATATATACTTAAGTGCAATTATTTTAAAGGGTGTTAAAAGTTGTATTGTGAAAATAGGTAAAAGCATGATGCTAATATAGCCTACTTTTAATATATTTAAAGAAAGTACAATTTGCGTTAGTATATTTGCAATGTACTATTGAAAAAGGAATATATTTCAAATACAATACATAGTACTTTTTTCCCACTAGGGTCTACCTGTTAATTACAGCTGTTGCGTCAAGGTGGGGTTATGACATCTTTATCAATACTGGAGTCCAGCAAGGATGCATTCTGTTTCATTCCAGTACAAGAATCTCAATGGATTATTGATATCTCAGAAAGGCTCTAGCGTCATTTGTTTACAAGCCTTTGTTTTTTATGTATTTTTGAAATTCATAAAAAGGCCCCTGTCTGAATTGGAAGCATAAAAAACATATTCACTTAACTGGTTTGAAAGGGGAAAAAAAACATGTAACTATATTAAGTATATATTTACTAGACTTACAGTAATACTATAAGAACTGGGACAACGTCTTTAGTATCTACTACTTTACAGAAAAAACAAAAAAACAAAACAAAGCTGTGGCAAGAGAGCTCATGTCCTGATGTTCGAGTAAGAGCGAGAGAGAGAGAGAGAGAGAGAGAGAGAGAGAGAGAGAGAGAGAGCGAGAGAGGGACAACACTGTGACTGATCTATTAGAGGGGGCATTACTGAGAAACCACTGCCAGCAAAGATCGATGTTATGTTATTTTTTTTGTGTGTGTGTGCGCAAGTGTACAAATTTGTGCTTCCTTCCCCACTGAGTTAGAATCCCAAGTATAAAGAGGCAGTTAGGTCAGGTACAAACTGGAAAAGAGAAAAAGAAGCTGCACTGCCATGTCTATGGGCATGACAACCTGTTGAACCCCTATGGCTGATTTAAGGATAATATATGGTCAGAACAGGGGTTTTCAGTGGTCTAGGTAGGAGTCCGTTCTTCATAACTTTTTTAGATTATTTGACAGATGGCAGATCCTCTATTCATGATAATTGATCTCTGACTATTTTGGTTCTTTAAATGAATTTGCGGATTAAGTTGTCTGAGATTACGGAGTGTTCTTGTGTTCATTGGAAAGGGCAGATATATCAATACCGAAAACCGTGATCAGTGATCACTAATGCAGAGACTGGCTGACGGCAAGACAGCAAAGTAATGACATCATAAAAAAAAAGGGAAACAAACAAAATGTCACTGGCGCAGAATAATAATTTTAACTGCACAAGCTTTTATCTATCTCTTTTTTTTAAATTCCATTCACACGTGTATTAAACCAAGTTCATGCCACAATCAATAATGTTTGTGTATAGTTTCTCATTCTTAATTTATGGTGTGAATCTCTTATTTGTATATTGAGTGAGCCATTGAAATCGAGCTTGTGCACTAGGGGTGGGACGATACAGGTACCTCACGATTCAATTCTGTGGCGATATGTGGTCCACGATATGATAATATCATGATTCGCGATATCTACGATATTCAATATGTTGATATGCATACACTGTCACTCACACACACACACACACACACACACACACACACACACACACACACACACACACACACACACACACACACACACACACACACTGTCTCTCTCTCTCTTGTTTTTTTATGTTGAACGGAAAGGCTACTGTTCTCTGCTTTTCAACAAATCATTTGCACACACATTGTCATTTTTCTATCTGAAGCTATTGCCTGCAACATTGAAAGCTCCGGTCTCTGTGTTTAGCGCGAATGCTCACGTGATTGCCGCCGGCTCGGGATAAAATTTTTCCCACCCCTATTGTGCACTATTTACAGGACAATAGTTAGCTGTCGTAGAATGGAAAAGAATCATTTAAAGATTCTTCAAATTCCTCCTTTTGTGTTTTTACTGAGAAATGAACTGCATAAAGTTTGGAACAAAATGAGATGGGAGTACAAAAATTACCGGATTTTTATTTTGGGGGTGTAATATGCCTTAATGCCCCGAGACACCAACTAGTGGTGATAAAAGTTGACTGTTGTCGCCTCTCGACGGCTGTGTCTAGGCCAAAAAGTTTTGATTGAACACACCGCAAATACTACAGCTAGCACGAGTGTTCTGGACCTGCATGTAGATATACAAAAACCGTAAACAAAGCAGCGCTTGCTTACCATTTTGAATATTAATCATGCTGTTCAGTTTCTTCTTTCCAGGCGGCTCATGTTGTTATGAAAATATTTGCATATTGGAATGCTTCGTATGATGACGTAAAATTGACGTAAAAAAAAAAAAAACTGCCTTCTTTCTGTGCTGTCTTGACTTCTTTGCTCTCTTTTATCACTTATATTCTCATGAACTGACTAGCTCACTAAACTGAACCGCAATCAGAGTGAACTCTCTCTCACCGACGGCCCAACACAGATTCAGCATGCTGGATCGGGCAAACTCCTGTCGGTGTGAGCCCGACTGGAGCTGATGTGTGGCTGCTAAAACTAGCCAGACAGACGTGCACCAACGGCCTGACATTGGCTACCAGCCATAATATATAAATATACTTATATAGTGCTGCCATAGAAATGCATAAATCCCAGTCTGAGGACGTGAACATCTCCTAATGGAATGTCACGTGTTGTCATCTTGAGACTATGGTGATTACGACATGCCGTGAACACAGGCCTATGCATATGCATAAATCCAGCACTGGGTTTAGGTGATTAAAAGTCCTGGAGGAGACTGGTGTAGGTGTGACAATGGCCAGAAAGAAAGTCTATAAATTGGTCATTGCATTCACCAACGACATGTGTGGCAAAAATGTTGGACTCTGGTGACGGGTAATAAAGGTGTTGCCCCGTGGTTTTTTTTAGCTGGTGCTATACTGCTAAATCCAACTGAGTGCCTTGCATGAGTAAATGACAGCATGACAGAGCCACTCTGCGCAGTGACATATTGTGATGGATGAGCAGCTAGGTCTGTCGCTTAGCCTGGCACAGCTTGTGCAGATGAGTCTCTCTGCTAGTTTGGCCCCACTATAAGACAGGGTGGTTTAAGACGGTGTTTGTCAACTCCAGTCTACAGACCAACCTACCAGAATGTTTTAGATGTTTCACTGATTAAAACATATGAGCATGAGCGTTGTAGGAGGTGGACCTGAGGACTCGATTGTTTTCTCCCTCATATTTTCAAAAAAGTTTCTTGCTCCAAAACAAAGTAATTTAATGATAATATGATCGTGTTTGTCAGAGTACTTTTGAATGTGGGTGTAGGTGGGTTCTTACTTGCCTAAGTTCAAAAGAGTACACCCTGAAATTTCATATTCTGGTCTCTATATATGGCTCAAAAGCAAACAAGCTATATGAAAGTTGTGTTAGTGGTGGAATAAATTAGCAATTGTAACAATTTACACTCTACTGTTAAAGGAATAGTTCACTTTAAAATGAAAATTCTTCCATAGTATATTTTTTTCCTACTATGGAAGTCAATGGGACCCAGAAACTGTCTGGTTACTGACATTCTTCAAAATATCTTCCTTTGTGTTCAGCAGAGGAAAGAAATTCATACAGGTTTGAAACAACTTAAGGGTGAGTATATGATGACAGAATTTTCATGTTAAAGTGAACCATTCCTTTAAGTCTTATTTGGTCTATATCCTATCTATGGTTCCCGAAATCCCCCACCTCCCATCCCCAGAATATAAAAACAATATATTATACTATTATATACATTTGCGTAAGCCACCTAACACAACACAGGATCATTTATTTAATAGTATTCATGCATCGAAAGTGAAAGTGATGTAGTTGAGTGTGACGAAAAAAGAGTCGAGGGTCTCATGCAAAGCACTACTCTACACTTCCAGTTGTCAACATGAAAAAAAAATTTCAGTTGGTAGTTGCTTTACATTCTCCCTATATAATTTAGCGTAGTAGATTGCACAATGTAGATAATTATATGAATTGGAAGCAAATATATCAAGTATAGAAGAGAAATACAATATAATAACAAAATATAACAAATAAAACAAATCTGTTTTTCCATATGTTTTCAGTGTACCATACTACTTATTTTCTTTACATAAGCCAAAATGTTACTTGTTGTATGTCAGAATAAAATTTGCTTATACTTAGTTTAACGATAAACAAATGCTAAATTAGCTATTAAATGAAAGAAATAGAATGTTAATCAATGTTTACTAGTTATTTTATTTTATTTTACTCACTATTTAAACAAAATTGTTTCTTTTGCTTTTTTTGCTTTTAGACAAACTGAATGAACCATGATTTTTGATTAGACCAATATAAAAATGCACTCTAAATAAAGTAACCACACTGAAAAACCTAGAAACCATCTACCAATACTCTACTCTGTATTCAGTAAATTATCTACTGGTAATTTGAAGACTAGTGCTATTTTTTACGTCTTCCTTTTGCTTGCAGACTCTTTTATTTATTTATATTTCCAGTGATGAATCCATGACTTCGATCGCAAGTCTGGTGTCTGTCAGTCATTGTGTTAGTGGATGACTCGCCAGTTCAATAATGTCAATGTGGCATCTCAGACATTGACCCAAACACCACATCAACAACTTCCTCTGCCATCATTACTTCACTGCTGAGCTTTTTCACCTTAGAGGAATTTATTAACATCATTCAATAAATTAACTTCAGCCAAGTTCAATACACAAATACAATGCATTGTGGGAGTCTGAAGGGGGAAAATATGTAAAAAATAATTATATTTTTGCATTTAATTTTTACATATAGTTTATGAATAATAAACCTTTATAACACTTTATTTTACAGTGTCATTGTTACATTTGTTACATGTGTATTAACATAGTAATACTATAGTACTAGTAATAACTATCACTTATACATAATTACATGCAACTAAACAAAACCAAACCCTAATCCTAAACCCTATAGTAAGTACATGCAGTTACTTAATATTATAATTATAGTACTTAAAAAATATAATTACTCTGTAACAGACACACCTTTAGTGTAACCAAACCTTTACTGCATATTTATATCAGTGTCTTTCAACTTATTAAGCCTATAAAGTATTAATGTGCTAGAACTATGAATGCAAATACGATTGTGTTTATTTTGCATTCAACAGAAAAACAATTCCATATGAAAGTGGATGGTGACCACTGGTTGTCAAGCTCCAAAAAGGACAGAAAAGTACTTTAAAAGTATACCATGACTACACTTTTACACAATAATTTGTGGAGCTTTACAGCCACAAGTACCCATCCACCTTTAGATTGAACTATGATTGATTCAATCAGCTTTTACTTACTAGGGATGTTCTTTTTTATTGAAAGAAGGAAGGCACTCGCTTCTGTATTTTCTGCTATCAACTTTTCACACATTTTCCACCCCCTTCCCACCGAGTTTAAATTGCTGATTGATTTTTTGGAGATCTAGGCTCGATTTCCTGCCCCTGGCTCACAGTCTCTGTTCATTGATCTCTCACCAGTCTGCTGACTCTGAAGTTAGAGGACTCATCTTCTGCCACCATCTGGAAATCAACTTGTTAGATGTTCTCACCAATTTATTGTTTGCAAGAGTATGAATGTGTGTGTGCTAGTTTATGTATGTGATGGAGAGGGTAGGACAAAAATAGTTTCTGAAAGCACATTTGTGATTATCAAACAAGCTCTGAGATTTATCAGTAGACAGACTTTGCTGTGTGTGCACATTTAAAGGGTAAGCAGTTTTTTTTGTGTGTGCAGGTTCACGATGCATGGGTGCTGACACTTTCTTCTTTGGAGACTTGTCTTTTAGATTTTTCAGCATGTTTGGAGATGGAGATGAGTCAGACAGCTAATTTATTTGTATTGTATAATACCTTAAGTGTTATATATATATATATAATGTGTGTGTGCCGAGCAGCAGTGGTGGCTTGTGGATTTTAAAATGGAGAGGCACACTAATTTGAGGGGGAAAAAGTCTGGGATACATGTCCCTAGTGAAAAATAAATATACTAAAATTTATTTGAAATATATTTATTTTATGCTAAGTATACTACAAATACATATTTATGTACTGAATATAAATACCCTGCAATTGTACTTTTAGTATACTTAGTACTTCAAATCTGCTAAATTGGAACATCTAATTTTGTACTTGATGCAGTTTAGTAATCCTGAAATGGCATATTTGATTGTGCTAAAGTGGAACTATTGCAAGTATACTTTAGATACACTTAAAATGTATTGCATTTAAAGACTGATATTATACAGTGATCATACTATCCTTACGAATAGTGATATTAAAACATTTTAGTCATAATATTAAGCAATGTGCATTGTGCACTCCTGTGAGATGTCAGTATGTTAATGTTTTTTTAGTATACTTAGTATGAAATAAATGTATTTTGAATACACTTTGGTACAATTTTTTTTTTACTAAGGTATCTTATTTAGCTTCTGAGGGCACTACATTTATATATATATATATATATATATATATATATATATATATATATATATATATATATATATATATTACCTTCTAACAAAATAAGACAAAATTACACATTTTCATTCTTTTCAAAAGTTTATAATGTCAAAGTCAATATTCATCCATGTGGAATTTATACATAAATGATGGTAGCCATTTAAGTTTTGACCTCATGAACATGACCTCTACTACTCAAATTAATTTCAAGGCTAATTCATAAAAAAAAAGATAAATTGTCTTGATATTGTATCAGTGCCAAGGCGGCAAGGAACTTCTATGTCTCATGAATATTAAAAAGGTTACATGACTGAACTGTCTAGGGAGATTGCCTAGCAATGTCAGCACAAGTTTAATTAATATTCATGATTGCAATCTTACCCATATAGTGACATCACTACCCACTCACCTTTATGCAATTTTGATTTAAAGGCGTATAATAGAGTTTGCTCTATATTCAGGGGGACTGTCCCTGAAATTGTGTATTTCAGATTTAGTGAACGAAATGTGTGGAGAAACTGCCAATAAACATTATTGCAATGTAACATGTTTAATTGGGTAATGACATGAATTTTTGTATTATTTTAATGTTCCTTGAAGCTTTTTTGCACATAAAAGAAATATATATATATGTGGAAAATCATTTACATTATGAAATTGTTTACTTAAGTTTAATTGTTTAAATTGTTGCTGTCAGACCCAATTCAGCTGACAGCTTCATCTTTTAAGCAAAAGTGTATTTGCGAACTCTCCATTAAACTGTGCCTCGTTTACAAAACGGTTCGCAGTCAAAAATATAATACTCAGACACGATCCATGACACCATTTAAAATAACCCATCCGTTTGTTCCTGATGCTGGTATCCTTCTGAAGTCTATCCAGAAATGAGCAAATTAGTTGTTTAAACAGGAGGCATCAAAACTAATTTTCTTTTACGCTTCCATTTACTCTTCTTTTGTCCTGTTGTCCACAGACTCAAGTGCATGGGATATACGTCAGAAAGTGAACGGGCCTTATAATTGCCTCATAATAAATCTATCTCCCTCTCTCACTCTGGACAGCCCATGTTTGATTGTGTGTGTATCTGGCATGTTTAATGCTTAGCATTTAATTTATTGGGTTCGATATATTATATGCCCGAAATAATCACCTAATGCATGCCCTAAAAGTATACTCTGTGTACTACTTTTGAGTGTGCAGCTGTATGCAAGTTTTGAGGAATACTATCATATTGTTTTGTAATATGTAATAATTATATCTCAAATCTAAGAATGATGTCAGATTTTGTTGAGATGTCTTTTTCACAGGAGAAATATCTGAAATATTTTATATATATTATATCTTACAACTAGGGCTGTCAAACGATTAATCGCGATTAATCACATCCAAAATAAAAGTTTGTATTTACATAATATGTGTGTGTACTGTGTATAATTATTTATATAAAAACACACACAATCATGTATATATTTAAGAAAAATTGGTTATATTTATATATCAAATATTTATATATAACATTATATAAATGTATATACAGTAGGCCTATATAAATGCAAATATTTCTTAAATATATACATGAATGTGTGTGTATTTATACATAATAATTATACACAGTAGACACACATATACATATACAAACACAAACTTTTATTTTGGATGCGATTAATCGCGATTAATCTTTTGACAGCCCTACTTACAACATTTAAAGAAAAGAGGCAGACTAAACCACTGTCACTCCAAAAAGAAACAGGTGCTCATAATGCAGTTGCTGAAATTACAACTGATTTAAAAATTCTTAAATGCCAGCCCGCTTCTCCTGCACAGTGCACCAGTTAGCATGTGAAGCATGTGTTGAGTGTTGATGTGCTTGATATGTTGCAGAGGCAGTAAGCAACTCCTTAAAATATGACAGGATCGTGTGTCTAGGGCACAAGAAGGAGCTTGGGGTGGTTGAGGGAGATTGTATGTTTATGTGTGTGCTCTAACATACATACAGAGGATGCATACAGCTATAAAGCTATATTTTTTTACTGTATTATACATTGCAAAGACAAGAAGAGAACAGAAAACAGAAATAAAGGACAAATGAACACCCCTGCAGAAAAGACAAGCATAGCTGTTCACCAGCATATGTTGTTTTGCATGCTGATGCCTTGCACAGCATGCTAGTATGAGAGTGTGCCCAGCAGGCTTCTGTTTGTTGGTGAACAGCAAGGGTATACTAGTCCACTAGACACACCAGCAGATAATGTAGCCAGCATTAATCAACATAAACCAGCCTGAGCGACCAAAGAAAATATGCATGCTGATCTAAACTGTATTATTTTTATTTTCAGCAGGGACACCTTATTAGAAAGAAGAAAAAAAAGTTTAAGTTGAGCACACAGCTGACCACATAAACCATCATAAATACATTTCTAAAAATAAATTTTTGACCAATTTTTGATTTGCTCTGATACACTCTGAGAAAAATTGTCTGTGAAGGTTTGTATTCATCCGAAAAATGTCAGATATAATCCATTTGTTTGCTGATTGTACACAAAAATGGCACATACTTGGCAAAATCCCAACTTCCAATCAAATAGCTTGAGTTGCTGGGAATAAAGGTGCACAGCTTTCCAGTTCACCTGATATCAAAGTTGTTTTTACAAGGTACACGGTTGATTGATAGTACTAGTACTCTTGAGAAAGAGTCACTGAATTTGTTAACTAAGTTTGTGACATTGGCCCATATCTTGCACCCAGCACAATTGACTTTGTACATCGACGCATGTATCAATTCTATTTTTGCACCCGACGGTGCAGCGAAAGGAGGAGGCGTGTTCCGGCGCAAACGTTCCCTGGTGCTATTTTGCAGTTCCAGAAAAAATTCCGCCACTGACCAGGAAAAACCTAGTTTAAAGTCAGTGGCGCGTTGCGCGTGTTATTTATGGTATTTTAAGGGCGCATGCTTGGCCATAATGTAGCGTGTGCACAACGCGCATACACTTTGATTCTCTCATCTACACAAACGCAGCAGTTTTCATTTTTGCAAATCATACATTATTACAAGGAAAAATATTACCACACGAGGCAAATCATTGTTGTGTCCATGAAGATGTGAAAAAAAAAAAAAATCCAGCTTGCACATTTACCCAAATTATTATATGGCTGTTTAACCGGAGCTAATTTGGCTGGGTTTCTCCCATCCCCAATGTCACTTCTCTGTGTTGTACGGCCCTGACGAGAACGTCGGTCTCCTCGGCTGTGAATCGCCCCTGGCATGCGCCTGGCAAATCCGCCGTGGAACAATCCGCCATGGAACAAGCACGCCTGTTCTTAAAGGGAATGTGAGATGACATTCTGATTGGTTTATTTCATGCTACGCCCAAACCACACCTATGAATAATGAAGCTACTTCAGACCAATCCATTTTAGATTTGAGATCCGCCCACGAAGTTACTTTTAATAATAAAAGCATGATCCTGCAGTCCAAAGCTCACCCCTAAACCTAACCCTTAGTGGGCATGAGCAGTTCATGTTAAAATGTATGAATTCACCAATAATTTGCCAAAAAATATATTTCTGAATTGTCACATGAATTGACTGTGTTGCCAGAACTGTTTTTGCATTTAAATGATATCTGTGAAATTATAATAAGTACTCGCATTGATACATGTCCAACAAAGGCTAGAATTCATGGCTAGAATAAGATGAAAGGGTTACTAGTCTTTGCTTGTCAAACATCTGATTATTAGACTAACATTGTCACATACCTCAATGGCATATTTAAGTCAAAAGTTGCTTCATTGAAGATACCCCTCTTGTGGAGCTTGGAAGCGGGGGCTAGTACTTTCCAAGCCATCGCGCTGGGTCAACAGAACAATCCGATTCGGCTATGCGATTAAGTTTGCCAGGTGCCCACCCAGATTCAATGACATCATTTTTACCTTAGTGGGAAGCAAGGACGCCCCAGTCATGCGTGCATAAATCACAGTCCTCCTGGCAAAGGACGCAATAGAGCCTGTCCCTCCAGCCGAGATGAAGATCTATCTGTATACACCTACAGGCATCAAGAGAGTCGGCTAAGTGCCTTCCATACTAGATGCCTCAGGTTTATAATCGGTAAAATGTTTAACCCTCTGGGGACCAAGGTGTTTTTGGGGTCCTTAAGATGTTTTGACATGCCCTGATATTTGTATTTTTTTCAGTTGCTTATAAACATATTAATGGCAAAGGTGTAATTACACTATATTTAGCACGAACATGGCTATCATATTATGTGAGCAACATGTATGTACATGTTTGCATTTGAGAGAATATTATTTATGCATGGTTATTCTAAAAACTCAAACTTAAATTATCCTATATAAGACCACATACGACCAACTTCACATATTCCCACAATACTTTTGACTAATGGATGTTGTCTAGAGTTTTTTTACTTCAAAATGATCTGAAAATCATCCGGGCTAATCGTTCACATTAAACAATAGATTGATTTAAATTTTGTAAGCTAATTCTGCATACTAATGAGCCTTTCATTCAGGTGTCAATAAGCCACAAGAAAGAATGCAAAGACAACACACACACACACATATATATATATGCATACATATATATATATATATATATATATATATATATATATATATATATATATATATATATATATATATATATATATATATATATATAACTACAGAATTGGTTCAGAGTTGGAAACATCTTGAAAAAAAGTGTATTTTTCCACAAACTTGTATGCTTGCAAATTGTATAATATCCAAGGTAAACATTTCTAGTAATTGTGCAGTTAATTCTCATTCGTATTTTCAGAACGTTTTGGAATATGTAGGCTATCCTCTCCCCAAATTTGTCACTAATAAAACACAAAAATAATTTAAAAAGAAGGCTTATATTGACCTTTTAAGATTTTGTTTGCACCTTGTAAATAGGTTTTGATGTGGCAGTAAAAATTTTATAATCTATCCAAAACGAAATGTTGTCTTTCATATTTCGTCTGTAACATATCGTCTTTTATAATATATATTAGGGCATAAATGTTAATTTGCAGTTTAATATGTTGCTTATACAAAGACATTTTATTTCAACGTATTCAGTCGATTTTTACTCAACTCAGTTGGCAATATAGATAGTTTGCTAAAAGCTAAATTCATTCACACACACAGACACGTGCAAGCTGTAGTAAACAACAGCATGCATCTGTGCCGTGCATTCATTCAAACACTGAAACGCAATTCAAATTGTAAAATTATTTTGCGGTTTACAGACACCATTTCATATCGCGATTAGAACAAAGCACTTACTGATCTGCAGCTGGATCCGTTGTTAGGCTACTCCAGCACGTTTGAGGTCAAATTTCCAGGATTATCACAATATTATTATTCCTCACAGCGCCTCAACGTGAAGTAGGCTACAGTGTTATCCAGCTGTTGTGGGCGTTGACTGGTTTGCATGTGTTGCTTCAGATCATCTGCGTTTGAATAGCGCGCGCTCTCCATGGGCTTGTAAAATTAGCAGAGTAATGAGGTGCCAGAACGATAATGAGAACGGCTGATCTCTCGCTCTTTTTATATAGATTACATAAACAGAGAATATTTGTTTTAGTTTTGAATTAGATCATTTATATCTAGACACTTAAATGATTATAGAGATATATAGCTCATGTCTGAGTGAATAGTATTCGCTGAGTTTTGTTTAGGTTTACAGATGTGCACTAGAAAAAAAGTTCACGGAGACGGAGAGGCAGAAAGCACACCCTGTTTACTTTATTTTACAAAAGCACAATGTTTTATTTAGATTTTAAGTGAACCAATAAATAAGAAGACATTTAACAGTTTATTTTTTCATATTTCGTAAGCCTGTATGACAAAAAATGACAGGAGTATTTTAAGTCTATTTTGCTGCTATATGAAAAAAAACGAGGCAAACGCGCCGGCGCGTGTTTGGTCCCCAGAGGGTTATTGAAGATCTGTTCAAAATGACCAAAAGTGCACCAATTTTCTTCCCGCCTAAAATTCATCAAGGCTTAAGACCATCTTTAAAAAAGTCGCAGAGGCGGCCCATGCCCCACTAAGGGAGGTGGGCATTTGCATTCTCAATTATCTCTCAATAAATCCTCCAAGGCTTTCCCCAAGCCTCTTTAAAGACAGCCTTCCTAACTGTGCTCACTTTCATCAAGTGGGTTGGGGCACAAACAGGTAAACTGCGGGCAACTGGCCTAGGTGTTTCGCTTGCACACAGCACCTCTCCACTCCTTGAGGTGTTTTTCACACATATTGGTAACCGGTTAACGTCTCGGGTTACAATCATTGTATCATTGTTCCCTTAGAAGGGATTGATAAGCTTCATCAAGGACGTTTTGGGAACTCTTCTGTGATTGCGTCTGAAGCATCTGTCAACTAGTCAAATGGAGAGACGGAACTTCACGGGCAGGTGACATAACAATCAGGAAAGCAAAAAAGCACATCCGGGATGACCAATTTTTGCTTCAATTAGCCGAAGCAAGTCGATCACAGAGATGAAGGCAGTATGGCAGGGCGACGCAGCATCTCGTTCCCTTCTCAGGGATCAAGAGTTACAGTCGTAACCGATTGACAATGCCCAAACACCATGCTTACAAGTGCCTGTCCATGTGAATACTGTGAGCACAACAAGACATGAGTACCTGTGAACCTTGGGGAGCGCCTAGGTCCAGGTTGTAGAAACTTACGAATGTAAGCGGAGAGGACCAGCCTGCCGAATCACAAACATCTTGAACATCCGAAATGAAGGCCTCGGAGGTTGCCATACTCCTAGTAGAATGAGGTCTGACAGCCAAAGGTGACGGCTGGCTAGAAACATCATAAGCAAGAGAAATAACCTAAACTATCCACTTGCTGACTGACTGGGGAAAGCGTACAGACATAGTTTTGGCCATGTCTGCACCATAGCGTCCAGCCCCAGGGGGGATAGGTGTGTGAGGGAGAACCAAAGTGGACAGTGTGTCGTATCCTGAGACGAAAACAGATCCATTCCCCGGGGCTCAGCCCCATGTCTCGGCAGGATGTCTGCTCCTACATTTTGGTACCCCCGGGATGTTCACTGCTCTCAGGAAGAGCATCTTCCCCAGGGACCACAGGAGGATCTGGTGCGCCAGTTTGGACGCGAACGCAGACCCCTCTGCTGATTTATGTAAGAGACCACCGATGTGGTGAACGTGCGGGGCGATATAGCTAGACCAAAGGGAAGAACCTGATACTGGTATGCTACGCCCCCGAAAGCAAACCTCAGGAACTTCCTGTGTTGTGGAAGGATGTAGACATGGAAGACTGCGTCCTTCAGATCTATCCTATATGATTTGAGTCACAATCTGCTTCAAAGTCCTCATCTTGAACTTGAGCTTCTTGACTGAACAATTCAGATGACAAAGATCTAATTTAGGACGCAAGCCTCCATCCTTCTTGGGAACAATAAAGTGCCAAGTAAACCGTAGAACCCGGACTGTCTGTCAGGTGGAGGAACCCGTTCTATAGCATCCTTTGCTAAAAGAGATTTTACTTCTTGTTCCATCACAAGAGCCTGCTCAGGGTGTACTAAGATGAGTAGAACCCTGTTGAATTGCAGTGGACGAGAACCAAACTAGATTCTGTAACCTTTTTCTGCAGAAGATACGTTTGGCAGAAGCCTACACTATGCCAGATAATCTAATAAGGGAACGGTATCTCAAGGCTAGTCTCTGTTGTACTTAAACCAGCCACTTCGGCGACCGGAAGCAAACTGGAAACCAGAGAACAACTGACTTGTTTGCTCTTTGATGCTCCTACAATTTAGAATACATTTTGCGTCTAGACGGATATACTCTAGCCTCCACAAATCTGGTATTAGCAACTTCAAAATCATATTTTGCATGTTACTAAAACAACCTTCTTCTACTTTAGAAACACTGCCAAGTTACAGAACATGTTATCTGTTTCTGATGCAGAAAAGCTAGTTCATGTTTTCATGTTCATTCAGTTGAAGGTTTTTGCATATCCTTGGAGATTATTAGTCTTTTTAATGGTGTATACAGGGCCGGCTCTAGCCCTTTGGTTGCCCTAGGCGAGATTGAGTTTTGCGCCCCGGTAACGTAACTTAACGGCAACCCTAGAGGGAGCCCGCGCCCTAGAGATGCGCAGATGGGCTATTATTTCATCCGCAAAGTTTTGCATCACAAAACTCATCATCCGTCCGCCATCCATCCGCACCAACGTTTTTGACCAATTTTCAAAACCGCACCCGCCTGCCAACCGCTGATTGGGCGATGGAATATCAGCAGTGAACTCCGTCTCTGATCGGCGCGCAGTGACAAAAATAAACAAATAGCCTAAATTAAACGCACTTCGGCAAACCTGACCTTATCTGATAGGCTACTGTACAAGATGTTCATTGTAGCCTATTAGAAAATGCATTTTGGCACATCATTTCAACATGCTGCTATTTAGCCTACTACTAATGAATGCCTATTTCACTTTATTTCTTAGCAAATAGATAAAAAGCTCGAATAAAATAACAAGTCATTTACATTATAGGCAAACTCTACGCACTGTCATATCAGGGTGACGACTATAGGACAGCGCCGCCGCTCCCACCATGTGCATCACGTGCTGTGCGTAGGGCACCAAGAGCTGAGGGAGCACCAAAAAAATAGCCTAATGAAAAATCAATAATTATAATGCCGATATTATTTCAGTATAGAAATGCAGACATCCCAAGTCTCCCGGAAGTTCTGGGAGTATCCCGCATATTGATAGCAGCTCACTGATGCCCGCGAATTAGTTAAAATCTAAAAAGAGACAGAGACTGTGCTCCAAACCACGTAGTGCGTGCACGGCAGAGAGGGAGAGAGAGCAAGAGACCGCGCGCATGTGCCTCATGAAGAGCATGTAATATCATTCCCCGATTTTCTTTTTTTGGATGTAGGTATAGTCAGATAACAATATTTAACAATGTATACATATATTTTTCATTTGATTGGTTCAACCGCCCACCACCCGCCCGAATTTAATTAAAATAGAATTTTTCGTCACGTCATCCGCCCGATACGCAGAGTCCGCGGCCGTAACCGCCAACCGCCCATCGGCACACCCCCAACACATTTGTCGCCCTAGGCAACCACCTAGTTCGCCTATAGCAATCGCCGGCCCTGTGTATAGCTGATTCTACTGATAAAGACATTCTTCAGAATCCTACAACAAACAAAGAAGCTCCAGATTTATGTAACATCTATAAAGACACAAGTTCTTTCCTGGAATATTGACTACTGGAATTAGTAAGTGGAAGTCTCCATCTAAGACAGGCTGTGGACTGCCCACAGTTGATTCACTGACAGTCTGATGTATGTTGCACAGAAAACTGGCAATTATTGTTGCAGAATGGGCCATTCCACTCTGATCGGCTGACCTCTAAGCAATTTCTAACAGTGGGGATGCAGCAGTCTGGCAATATGGACCAGATTCTATGACTTTGTTTTTTTTTTAATAGTTGATGTTGCAAATCTGAATGGATTTAGATTCCAGATATAGGGCATTCTGCATATTCTGTAGATGTACACTTTCACATAACTTCACACACATGTGTAAAGCTTGTCAAAACAGAGGGCTTGGACCTTTTGGTGTCATAAATTTCCAAAATTACAGTTTTAGAAAGGAAAGGGGGAAAAGAAAGAATTGATACAGAGATGGGCCTCATCTTGACTAGACTTGGTGGCTCTAACCCAAGCAGACAAGTCATTAGAGGGGGAGGGTCTACTTCAACATCTGGGAATCATCAAGACCCACAGAACCTTAGATCCCCAGATTCCTGCCCTACTCCCAAAATTCACTTTCCCCATCCATCCTTCTCTCCTTCTCCCCTACTCCTGTTGTCAGGATAGGCCACCATCATTCTTGCTTTTTCTCCCCTACCTACTGTATTAAGGACAAAACAAAACAGACTGCTTCAAAAACACGTGCACTCTTGCATTTTTGTCTATTTGGACTCCTGCTTCCATAACTGAGAGACTTAAGAGTCTGAGAGTCCACAACACAGGAGTCTGTGCTGGGGGAAGGGTTGAGTAAGTTGTTATGTAGCTGAAGACAGTGAGAAAGGGGCCTAAACTATTTTGGCAGAGCAAAGGAGAGTACACAAGACCACAACCTACTACCTGCAAAATGGAAATTTGAATATATACATTTAAATCAACTACTCAAACATAAAGCATGTTTAAGAATCATGTATAACCATTCCATAAATATAATATATTCCATAAAACATGTATTCATAAGATCACATTCTGATATTATACAAGAATCTGATATCAATGACTCGACTCTTCAATTCACTGCGCCTAATAATGGTTTCAGAGTTTCATTAATTGATTACTATCAGGTCAAGAAACTGGCCTGATGAACTGGTTGAGGATGAACCTAGCTGTGAAAAGCTTTATTACAGGGATTTAGAATAAACAGGTCATGTGTGACAATTACAAGGTTCTATTGACATAATAATTGAATATTAAGTATGTCATTTCTGTGCCATTACTAGCACTAAATAAAATAAAATAAATTAAATGAAGAAAATGTTTAAAGTTGGCTTGACAAGGTCTTGGATTAAAGTTAAAGGACAAGTTTGGTATTTTACACTTAAAGCCCTGTTTTCAGATAGTTCCTGATGAAATAGAACGGTTAAGATTAAAATTTGGACACATGCTGCTGTCCCGAGAATTTTCGTTTTCTTTCGCTTTCCCCTCCACCTCCACAATGGCTGCATAGGTCATAAAACGCATTAAACTTTCGTTTACAAAGACGTGAAACTCACCGAGTGGTCAGGGGTGTTCACTGATATGCTCACACAAAAATCGCAGCAAAAGATGCTTTCCAACAGGTTTTATCGTAGTTTTTGTCAAACTCCATTGACTTGTTTTGGATGTGCTGTGAGGTACGGTATACAAAAACTAAGATAAAACCTCTTGGAAAGCATCTTTTGCAGCGATTTTTGTGTGAACTGCACTTCTCGTCCGCTGTGCGATACCTCGAGTTGTCAACTCTCTCTGCCTGCCTTGCTTGAGCTAATAGCTTCCGCCCAGATGCGTAGGGCTCTCTTGCATGCGCAATCTGCACCATAGACCAGACGATCTGATGGGTTTTAGAACATTAAATACAACCCGAAACTAAAAAACAGACCAGGCCAGGCATGTAAAAGAAACGGGCGTCTATTTGGGACTGTTATTTTAAGTTTTACGGTAAGTCTTATGTAGTTTGGCAAATTTTGAAGCGAGATATTTTAAAGAGAAACTTAATTGTAGAAGGTTACGTATAGTGTAGTTTAAGAACTGCAACAGTAAAATTGCTACTGTAAAAATCTGTTATTTTGATAACTGAAGTATATAAGGTTTTTTATTTTTTTTTACATTTTCTTAACCCAGTTTATTGTTCATTGACTACTATTAGTATGTAGAAGCTAGAAGGTTGAAGGTAGTAGAAGGTTTTCCTTGAGAGATTCCAACCAGGAGGGACCTTCCGTCCCAGTTCAGGGAACAGTCTTTCACCCGCGATCGGAGATTTGGAAACTGTGTGTCTGGCCCCTGAGGGGTACCAGTTCATAGACTCTGGTCTCTCAACTGAAGCAATTGATACCATTATCATGCTACTGTAGGGCTCCTTCGACTAGAAAGCTGTATGTTCTTAAAGGGCATCTTTTCTCATCGTGGTATGAGCAACACTATCCAAGCTGACTGCCCCGTTGGTTCAGTTGTGGAGTTTCTTTAAGAGCGTCTTTCAGCTGGACTGACCCTCGCTACTCATAAGGTTTATGTGGCCACTATTTCAGCTGGCCACAACCAGATTGAGGGGGCTTCAGTGGGGAAACATGTCCCGGTGTCCTGTTTTTTTGCGCAGTGCCAAACGACTAAGGCCTATCTGCAGACCACAGATTCCGTGTGACTCAGACACTGGTTCCCGCTGAAGGTGTTCCCATAGCATCAAAACCATGACAAGGTGTCTCATTCCTATTCTCAGATGGTTATCCGGTTACTCTGAATAAACACGTAACCCTTTCTGGGATACCACCAGGTGTGGGTTGCGAGCCACAGAGTGATGATAGACAGAGTGTTATTAGCCTACTCAATTGATTACTCATGACACACAGCAACACAACTAAAAGTATTCCTAATATGTACTTTTATTGAAAGTCACACCTGTTGAGACATACCTTCACAAGCAACGTAAGAGCTGAGTTTGTAATGAATGAGTTGGGGGAGGTGCGACACGCAAAAGGGTTGTTTACAAGGTTGTTTGAAAATTAGCTTTATTTTTTTTATTCCGCTATGTGCCGCAAAAGCTGCATATATACTACATACTTTTAAAGTACATTTAAGACACCTTACAATTAGAACAGCTGAACATCAGTTAAAAAATATACATCAAATAAGACACTTCTTTTCCTTTTGTTCATTTTGAATAAATAGAACATTAATTACATTGTTAATGTGAAAAAAATATATATATATTGGTTAATGTTTTGTTAATAGTGTATGTAATCTCTATTTATTAACTATGATTTTACTTTAAAAAAAACACATTTAGAAAAGTTTTCAAAAACACACACACACACACACACATACTCCCACTTAATTTCACTATAACACTCACAAGTTTGAGTTGACATGTCTTTTTAAATGTGTGTATAAATATTTATTAAATTATAACTTCACAATTGTTCTTAAATATACTTGTTTTTCCATGTGGTTTGGTGTATATATTTTTGGGGGAGCCTATTTTCAATATCATGCGTGTCTGTTCCCAAATATGGATAGGCACATACACACACACACACACGTTTTATGGGGACATTCCATAGGTGTAATGGTTTTTATACTGTACAAATTGTATATTCTATACACTAACCCTACCCCTTAACCTACCTATCACAGCTATTTTACCCATCTTTCTGCTATTTTAGATTTTCAAAAAAGATAATTCTGTGCAATTTAAGCTTGTTTCCTCATGGGGACCAAAAAATGCCCCCACAAGGTCAACATTTTCCGGTACTACTATCCTTGCGGTGACATTTGGTCCCCATAACGCAGGAAATACCAGGACCACACACCCACACTCACACTCACACAGACACATTCTCTGCCCAGTTTCTGACAAAGTCTTTGATTTACGCGTGGCTGCCACTAAGAGAGCAGAATGAAATCAATTGCCTATTACCACACTTTGCAACAGGCTGTCATCACCTGAGAGTCTGGTGTTGAAAATATAAGGTCGTTCAGGGAACATGCAGTGAAAATCCTCTCTCTTTCTTGCTCTTTGCTCTCCATCACTCTCTGGGAATGATGGCAATCTTTTTTCTCTTTTATTCACACACATTTCTCTCTGGTAAGATTTTCCTATTTCTCGCCAGTCTTTTGGTTCCTCAAATCATCTTCAGTTCAGTACATATTTACAAGAGTGAGACATTCAAATAATTGCCTCATTGCATGATCCATGTGTACCAGAGGCAATTAAAATGTGTGTGTATATATATTATTTTTTGTTTATCTTTAATAATTATATTTAAAAGTAATTTAATTCAAGTTAAAAAAAAGAACTGTAAAAAAAGTCTTTCAAGATCACAACACATCACTAAAATATATGTAGGACCACCGTAACTTGAAATAAAACAATATGTGATTCAGTGTCCATCCATCCATTTTCTAAACTGCTTGTCCAATGTAGGACCTCAAGAAGCAGGTGTAACTATGCGGTTGAAACATTGGAGGAAGCAGGATCCACGTTCAGCAGTAGTCTTTTAGTAAAGGTACAATATGTAGAAATTTCTCCCATCTAGCGGTGAAATTGTATTTTGCATTCAAATGAATAGTGCTCTTTTAATAGTGCTCTCTTTTTCAAATGCGTGTTGCAACTACGATAGCCGTTATGTACCAAGAAGCCATGACAACGTCTTCCAATAGCACTTCGACGAGTTTAACCCTCAGGGGACTAAGCCCTTTTTGGTCCGTTTTCTCTATTTTTACATTTGGGCTTATAAACCATATGTAATGGAGATGGAACACCATGTGTTTGGTATCTATGGATTCAGAAGACCCTAAGCTAACATAAGCATGCATGTAATGTGTTTATAAAGGAAGTATGAGTGAAAAATGTACAATAATCGAGAGAATTTCACAAATGAAAATTAGATTTTTGTCATTTATTACTGAAAATCACACCTCACACAACAATAGTGAACAGTTTTTGAAACAAAAAAATATTTGTCAAACCCTTTGCTTGACAGACATTTGTAATTGTTCAATCAAATGTGTTAAGAACAATGAAATAAGGAACTTTTTTTACAAACAGTCCCAGGCGTGAAAAAGCGGTCTGCTTCGAACTAAATGAGACCTGCTTGCTCTGAAGAACAGACACACTCACAACCTGGCAGATTTACTTTCCACTAACTGTTCCAGAGCTTGTTCTGCCGTAAATCGTACTGCTTGCCATCATAAAAGTGCTAAAACAATACAATAATAATGCTATTTAAGTTATTCTGTCTCTCTCTTATATAGATCTCTGTGCGTTCTGTAATACTCCGCTCCGTTCGCGATCTGTCTCATTCTCCGTCCACATGACGCTGTTTGTTTGTACATGTTGAAAGCTACAGAGTCCTCTGATTGGCTAGAATACGTCTTGGTAACCTTGCTCTGATTGGGTAAAAAAAAAATCCTCCCAGTGGCAATTTTTCCATTGGTGGAATTTGCCTAACAACATCGATTTCATTGGCCTTTTTATGCAGTGGTATTGCGCAACAGCGAAGCGTGTGAATAATACAAACGGGACATCACTGTTTTCAGCGGAATCTGAGGAAGACGGCAAAAAAGACCGCACCTCTCTATCATTAATAGTTTTGAAGATAATTGCACATTTGTAAAAGTATGCCATTTTGGGCGGTACCGCCCAATTCGTCCTCAGAGGGTTAACTATACATGTTCTACTGTTATGCTGCATATATAATGAATTACACAACCAAGCAATGAAAAAAAAGCTTGTAATTTAGACCATACCATTGACTTACCTTACCTGTCGAGAAGAAAGCAGGCAACTTCCGCGTCCCTTTCAAAGTCTTCCTCCTTCATTAGCTCTTTCCACCTGGGAAAAGCAATCCCCATATTTACCCTCAGTTTTTGAATTCGCCGGTCACGTTTCCTTTTAAATAAATTTTTAGTTTTTTTGGCGATGAGGATTCCTTCTCCTGTGGCTCGGCATAAGTATGAAGTACCGTGCAGAGCAGTCTTTCAAATTTGCAGGGTCAGTGACAAGCGCGCGCCTCTGACTGATCTCCTTGTCCGTATCAGTCACGTGACGCTGGCTCTGAACGAAAACGCTTTGTGGAAACACGTTGAGGTGTAGCTAGTGCTTTTTGTCCCTCTCTTCTATTATCGTTTTTCAAGATGGCGGAACGACATGGAAGCTTCTATGGACTTACCTGTCCCATGTAAATAAAGATAAGAAATTCTTCGCTTACGAGGATAAGTCAGATCATTGGCAGAGGTAATTCTACACCAATGAGGACATATTTATGAATAAAAACACTGATTTTAGCTAATAAAATACTTAAACTACACAGTGTACCTTTAAATAAACTCAGAACTTCACGGACTCGGGATCATGACTCAGGAACAGGACTCGGGAACAGGACAACCAACATACAATGTTAAGAACTCATAAAGACTGAACAAGACACGGCTTAAATACACAGCTAACCAAGCTAAACAAGATATCAAGGGGGCGTGGCTAATCTAAAACACCTGGGGAGACTAGTTAAACATGAAATATGACAGGTAACTACAGTACCAAACATGGTAAAAGACAGGGGAACACAGACCGGAATCATGACAGAAGGGAAACACCCTGGATGGATTTCCAGCTAACAGACAAGTTATTATATTTAAAAAAGTCAGATCTGAACAATAAATCGGAATTGAGCGCTAAGGCTCGCAGTGACTGTTCAGTCGAACTTACCTGTTGGATTGCTCCTTCATCTGCTCCATCGTCTGTTCCAGTGTGTTCGGTCCATCCACCTGGTCTTCTCGTGTTCTCGTCTCAACTGCCAAACAAAGAACTTATATTGACAACTTATCTTTTTTATGGTCCCATGAACTTGAAGATGAATATGAATGGGTATTTCGAAGCACTCTCGACCACATTTAAGGATGCATTAGCCCTTATCAGTCATTTCATCATTTAGTGGAAGTGAATACTAATGACTGAGACTTTTGTATATTTTGTTGTTGTAAAAAAAAAAAAAAATTATACCATCACTCTATGGCTTGGTCGGAAAGCTGAAAAATTCTGCCACCACAGTCAGCATACAAAGGTAGGAAGGCAACAAGACATGTCCAGTTTAAGACTCCCCATACCTGATTCTATCCAAATCCAGATCATTTTGTCATCGCAACAGATACAAATACTGTAAAGATAATAGCTTTGTTGCACACATCTAGTGTGAATACTATTTATTGGAGAATTCACTGTCATACTAAAAACAAATAGCCCATAAAACATCACTCTAATAAATGCTGGGTTGTTTCAACCCAATTTTGGGTCAAATATGGACAAACCCAAACGTTGGGTTAAAAATGTAATTTAAAAATGTAACCCAACGGCTGGGTTTGTCCATATTTGACCCAAAATTGGGTTGAAACAACCCAGCATTTTTTTAGAGTGCACACCCATAAACAAAGAGATTTAGATAGGGTAAATAATTATACGTGGCCCATAGCATTTATAGATGTTTGCTCTTGCAGTTGTAGTCTCCAGATACCTGCAATGAAACAGGTTAATTAGTTTACAATCGTTAGCTCTACAATCAATGCATTTGAGTCATTTGTGAAAATTGTGTGTGAACACACACAAGCAGTCAGCTGTACACTTTGCAGTAAAATACAAACATGGGGTAGAACAATTTTAATATTAAATACCCAATTCTGACACAAACATTGCATGGCTGGCATAGGAAACCATTTGAAGATGCAGTAAAAAGGTTAAATCAGCCTTAATTAATATCTTTCTTGATGTCACATCACATTCTTGATCTATATCTCATTTTCTCTAAACCAACATTAATCTTCTTATATTTATGTCTAGTAACCCATTTTTAGCAGTATTTCATAATAATCATAATTAGTTATTTGTTTTACAGCCACCAACAACAGCCTATCATCGTGGAAAATGAAATACTTATAAAATGAATTGTTTGATTGCTATGGCAGTTCTAATGCTAGAGTGGTCAGTCCATCGCATGCAAACACACATACATTCTGTACATCTATACGTCCTTTGTTGCTTTCCCAGTTCTTACCCTTCGACAGCCACAAACACACAGATTTTTGTGAGACGGCACATGTTAGGTCTGTTTTGTATGTGCTATAGCCAGCAGGCAAGCCCAGTATGCAGACAGGAGGTGACGTGTGTGTTCGAGAGCTGTGGGTCACTGTATCAATCAGCGACATACATTCTGACAGACATCCAGCAGTGGCCCTGGGGACACAGACCTTAGCACAAGTACAGACAATTGTATTTGTATGTCTGATTTATTATGTGTCTGGTCAAAGATTTGACCTATATCGTTACCTATATGAATGCATTTGCATACATTTACTGAACAAAACATACTTGCCAAACATTACTTGTAACACTGTTTGTGCTACAGACATAGATGATGCCTCAAAATATGTGGTTTGCTGAGAGGTGTGCTATTACTTTTCAAAGTGACCAGGTTTATGATTATTGGATGATGGATGATTTAAAAAAAATACCCACAGACTCCCATTAATTGAGACACGTGAGTCCTATTTAGTGTAATGTCATTGAATCTACATGAATCTGGATACATTTGAAAACGCATCTTTTTCTCTATACGTTTGGCCTTCAGTCCACACTGAGACAAAGCTTTTGTCCTGCGAAAAACGAAACTTTTTGAAGGTGATCTCCCAAGTGGATAAATTTGAAAATGCATTGAAGTGTGTGGTATTTGAAAACGATGACCCATGTTTAGTCCTGTGACTCCTATTGTACCCAATACCCATAGATATCAATGGTTACCAGAATATGCCTGCTATGTGCTATTCACTTTCGTAGTGTTGCTAAAGATAAATATTACTTATACAATGTGAAATCCTATATTACATCCCTGCAAAGATGACAGAACATTTAATCGCAATTGCAGTCCTGCTGCAAAATTAAAAAATATATATTTTAGAGCCTACATGGAAAGCCAATTGAAGTAAGTAATGGGATATTACACTAATAAAAGTATTGTGCCATAAAAATAGCATGAGGGCTAAAAAAAATGAAGCTTTTATGACGTGTTATACATGATTTAACCATTTTCCAACGTTTCAGTGTGCAACTTTTGGAAAACGCTTAGTGTGGACGGAAAAAGTTTTAAAATGAAAACACCTTTTTTCAAATGCATCCACATTAATGTAGACACAGCCATTGGGACTTGAAGGTGGTTTCTTTAAACTTGGGCCTGTAAGCAACTGGATAGAGGCTAAAACCTTTTTTAGTTTTTCAGTTGTGTTTGACGTAGAGCTGTAATACTTGAAATATGATTTTGTTGTTGTTTCTTTCCTTTCCTCGTTTGTTCCTTTTCCTATCTCCTCCTCTCTGTCTCTCTCGGTTTCTCTCAGTTCATGAACTGCTCATGCAGTCTGCCTGCCAAGACAAGCTGGCACATAAGAAATATTCATACTGGTGGAAGTATTTTTATCTATAATTAACTAAACTTCAGATGGTAGTGTGTTGTCTCTTTTTCTCACGTCTCATGTGTCTGTGTCTTCCTTTGAGGGAGAAACAATGAGCTGAGACAAGAGTCAGCCAAACCACTCTTAAGGTTGCTTTATTTTACAGTACATGTACTTACCGTGTACTTACTAGAAAGTACAGAGTAATACAAGGTAACTACATGGGTTAAGGTTAGGTTTAGGTTCAGGGTTATTACCTTGTTATTACCCAGTTATTGTAATTACTATTATAAGTACATAATGTACATTCAGAGCAGGACTGTAAAATAAAGTCCTACTCTTACTGCTGTGGTACCAGTGGTGTTTTGAGGAATAATATTGGTGCATTACTAAACAATTAACATAGTCAAATAGCATTATGTTTCCATGGTGCTCCAAGGTACTTCCAAAGAATACCAGGATGCATGTCCAAAAATATGCTGTTTCGTTGTCTTGACATATGATATTTGAGATTTTTAGTGACTAACAACTTCTGGTCTGTTCCTTACACAAAATATAATATGACTTCAACAAATTTACAATAAAAGCTACATTTAAAAGAATAGGTCAACCTAAAATGAAATTTCTATTACAATTTCCCAACTTGTTGTCGTGTCAGGCATTGTTATTCCTATATTTTTCTATGAGAACTCAAAATATACTTTCATTGAATTTAAAAAAGTAGCTTCAAAATATCTAAACATCTTATTTTGTTTTCCACTAATTTGAGTTTAGAACAACTTGTGGATGAGTAAATTATTTTATTTATTTTTCATTTACAGATTAACTCTTTTAGCACTCCATTGCAAACGACGAGTTAATTTGATTTATATAGCATTTTATATAAAAGAAATTACTGTAAAACAGAATTGCTTTCCAAAACACTTTAGACTAAAAAGTCTAAAAATATCTAAACATCTATAAGACACACAAAAACAAAATCAGCTCAAAAAAGATATCAAACTTCTATGTTTTAAGCATGAAATGTCTTTTATTTTGACTATTTCCTAATTTTTTATACGCTCTAGCTACCGTGTCTTCTGTGAGGAAATTATAGTTCTGCCCGTATCGTACAACATACATGTTTTCTGTGTAGAGTTGTTGGTCTGATTTGATCCTTTCGGTCTCAGATTCCACATCTCTTTCCTCCAGTGGAATGCAGTGGTTCTGCTCTGCTCTCTCTTTCTCCCGGGCTCGTCCCCAGTGGGCTTTGTGACGGGTGACCGGGGTCTCAACGCCTGACAGTAGACTCAGCAGGATCTCAACGGCCCTGATGGAAGACACAGATGGTCCGTTCCCTTACAAACGCACACACACGCGCATGTCGAGAGTTTAACACACACGCACACACATACATATCTTTTCAGCGCTGTGACAGTAGCTCAGCTGTTTTTAAAAAAGCATGGTTTTCAAAGTTACAAGTTACTTGCATTACACTGCTTGTTATGTGTTCCTGGAGCTCCCTCTGTGGCATTTTAAGGCTTCTTTTTATAGCAAAATAAACATTTCGTTAAATACTGCTGTGTTTCAATTCAGTTATAGAATCGAGAATGGGTTTTATTTTTTATTTAGTTGTATTATATTTATATTTATTGGTTTTCAAATTGAGTTTGATGCTGATATCCTCTGATCATCTTATATAAAAGCTTTGGTTTAGACAATGTTCTAGTTAGCTTAGTACTGATAGATACTTTTTTCTGGCAGTTCGGTTTTAAAGTATACAGTAACTTCCCCAAAACATCTAGACATTTTTAACACCAAGCATATTTGATATAAATCCGCTTGCACATTTGCACATGCATGCACTCACAAATGTGTGCACACACATCGTAATGCAACGAGAAGCGTTTCCCTCCGACTCCCTACAGTTTCACACAATCTGAAGGGGTCAGAAGCCGGGTCTCCTGATGAAGCTTGTGTTGTGACAGGAAACAAAGGAAAACAGTCCCTCTCTCCACCCTCCTTCTCTCTTTCTCTCCCTCCCCTGTCAGAAAGAGCCAGACATGAACAGACAGAGGCTGGACTGAGGATTTGGGGGGCCCTAGCACAAGGTGGATTGTGAATCGGGCAGCGAGGGCTCAGAAAGAGGAGGATGGGCTGAAGAGAAATGCTGGAATACATAAGGGCAGAGGGGAAAAGTCACGAAAAGCAAGAGCTTTGTGTGGGGTTTTGCTGTGTGTCTCCGTGTGTGCTTGCATGTGTCCCAGATAGCAAGAAACCATCGAAACAATACTAAGTCAATCTTGATGCGTCAATGATAAATAAATAAATACAAAATCAACATTACACTGCGATGCTGGTTCTGCATTCTGTTGCATAATCAGTTAAAACATGGCAATGTCATTGACAGGATTGGGGAAAGTTACTTTTAAAAGTAATGTGTTACAATATTGCATTACTCACTGAAAAAAGTAACTATTCAAAAGTAATTACGTTTTCTCATCTCACTTGGTTGTGTCTCCAGCTGTGTTTTTGAAATGTAAAGTCCCTTGCACAAGAAACACAATGCGAAAAGCAAAACGAATTGCAGATGTATGGTAGCCTGGGTTTCCCCATACTGCCTTTGCGCAGCGCGATTTTATTCACGCTGAAAGGCAGTCTGGATACCATGGACCAGATTTTCGCCTCATATAGGGAACCAATCACAGAACGGGGAGGGAGCAGCAAGACGATGACGACATCTATGCGACACAGCTAAGCAGTTTGTTTATATCCATATATACCTTCGACCCTCATGTTTATCTTGCACAAACGGCAATAGTCGCTGAACGTCATTGTTTACACAAAAATATCTTACCCATCGTCTTCTTCCTTGTCTAATTTCTGTCACTCTACATACGTCATCTGGTATAATGGAAACGATTGGCTATGAGCTACGTACAGGTGCATTTGATAGACATTCTTAGCACCCAATAAACGGCGCCGGGCATTCGTAAACCACGCCTCAAATACGAGAAAATGCACATGTCTCAACGAGAATTGGGTCTGGCGTTAGCCAGGCTAGATGTATGGTCCTTTCACATCAAAAATGTAATATGCGTCAGGCTGAAGGAAATGCAAATTCACACCCATAGAGGGCGTAACACGAATGAAACGGACATTTAGCTAAAGTAAAGTCATGTTTGGTTGAATTGGATCATCATAGCCAAGCAGCAAAGACCTTGGTTATTAAAGCGACACATAAATATGTATTTAACAAATCATTGCATATTAGTGAAATATTAGTTTTTCATAATGTTCGCTGTTCGTACTTTACTGTTTTTTCTCATTTTGAGGAATATTTCATCTGTGTTTTTTGTTGTTGTTTTTACAACTGAGATGAGTTAGTAGGATTATTGTTGCAGAAATCATCCTGTGTCTAATTTAAAGAAGGCCTGCAACGGGTATTCTGATATGTCTTTTCTTTACTGGTGTGATGTACATGAGTGACATTAGGTTGTTCACCCAAGAGTTCAGGGTTAATGGGACAGTAGGTTAACTCTAAATCCTATAATATCCCCTAGTGATGATGGTGTTGATTAAAACAGCACTACTTAAACCATTCTGGATCAGAAGCATTTCAGGTCTCGCAGTCTCTACTGATGAGTTCCATCAGGATGAGTGAGACATCCAAAATGTGCAGTGAGTCTCCAGGACAGGTTTGAGAACCACTGGACTACAACTCAATGCAAATCAATGTCATCGCCATCTAATTTTTTTAATTGTCTATCCTCATCTGTGAAACTAAAGCAGCGCTTCCCAAACGGGGTTCCTGAACCCCTGTGAGCAAACTGCATAGCACTCATGAGTTGATGAAATGCTAATAATTAATCAAATGTAAAATTAGAAATAAATAAATGTGGCTTAATTTAAATAATTTAAATTAAATGTGTATTGTAATTCAAAGGTTGCGATTTAATGAAATACTACTGTTTAGTATGTTGCACTGCATGCGTGTTTCATAAGAGCTTACAGTGTTTTCAGCGTCTCAGAGTGGCTCGGTTCACAGTTTATCTGCTTATTTTTATATGTTTATCTGCAGTTTATCACAAATGCTGCTTAATTCTCACAAAAGACTGGATGTATTGTGTGTGCATTTGGGAACGCAATGCGCTTTAGGTTCACCAGTATTATAAAAGCTCTAGGATTTGAACATTTGAAAGTGAAGAATTTAAGACATAAATATTAGAATTGAAACTTTAAAAAAAATGATGGTTTATTTAAATACTTTAAAAATAATCCATATAATTACAATCAGCAATGATACAAATAAAAAAACAAAACGCACACACACACAAACATTTGAGTTTGATCTGTCATCAGTATGAATAGAGTTCTCGAGTGACGTGCAGTTAGGGTAGAGCTGTCATCTGCCTTTGATATGGCCAATATTACTAACAATGCCATGCAACGATCATATACAGGAAACAATAAACAACCCCAAGTCCGAGTCCCCGCTGAAGAGTGATGTTACGCTGACCTGAGGATTTCACATCAAATTTGATGTACCCTCTTGCATTTGAGTGGAATTGCGTTTTGCTAACACCCAAATGCGTTTTGCATTTAGTTGAAATGTTATAGATGAAACCACACAAATGTGAGTAAATTTGGTCAATTTGTAGGTTGAAATATGCAGCTTTACGAAGCATAAATGTCCTCACTTTAGATGAACTCACAAAAATATTTAACTGACAACTACTAAATGTTTTATAACTACCTGAATAATCATGAATTACAGTAGAAATACATGTTAATAAACGATTATTAAAACACTGAGTAACTATTACAATTTGTCTAAATAATATGTATGTACATTTAATCATTTACTTTTACATTTACACTTTCTGAATTATGTTATGAACCACTGACAACTGGTTTGTAAATAATGTAATTTAGAAATTATAAATTGATCATTAATAAAGTATGAAAATACAAATACTAAACACATTATAGATATGCTTATAAATCAATAACAAATAATGTACTGCAGTATTTATAAACTGCTTATTAATGTCTATTCATTCTTTATAAATTAATAAATTAACTATGTGCTAATGCTAATGATTCATAGAATGCAGTTATTATAAAATGTTGCCTAAATCTTTAAATAAATATATAAAGTGCCCTCATAATCCTCATAATTGCTTCCCCCTCCCCTTAGCAACAACATCTCTTTTAAATTACACATTGCACACATCATTAGTAAATGCAGAGGAGAGAAGGGTTTTTTTAAGGCTGTTTTGTTTTTTATTCAGAGAATGCATGGACTAAAATTATGGAAGAGGAAGAGGACTGAATTGTGCTTGACTCTGATATGTTTGAATCCATGAATTAAATTAGAATTTATACTCTACATTTATTGAGCGTTACACTTAGCGCCTTACATACAAATAGCTAGAAAAGTCATGGTTGTTATTTTATAATCGTTCATTTTAAATTGTACACGACCTATGATATCTTAAACATTATATAATGTTTGTTAATGACTTGTTATTATAAAGTGTCACTGAAGTGTTACCTTATTGATGCAGTATTAAATGATTTGAGCATTATCCTCGAATCTCATCAAAGTTGCATCTAATTATACATGATTGTTCCTTTTCCCATATCCTGTGTTAATAAGGTGTGTGTGTGTGTGTGTGTGTGTGTGTGTGTGTGTGTGTAACAGACTGTGTGTGTGCGCCCCTGGCTATCCAGTAAATTAAAAGGCTGATGATGTGTTACCCTCCTGCCAGTTGAATTAACAAATGAAATGAGAGAAGAAGAGGTGCTAATAAAGACACACACACGCACACGCACACACACATTTCTCTCTCTCTCTCTCTCTCTCTCTCTCTCTCTCTCTCTCTCTCTCTCTCTCTCTCTCTCTCTCTCTCTCTCTCTCTCTCTCGTCTTTCACTTGTGTTTACTTCTCTCCTGCACTGTCTTTGTATTTCATACCGTTCAGTCTCTCTCCTGTTATGTCTTTAACTTGCATTGTAAGTAGGCCTATTTGACTTTGGCTACATTTCTACATACCCTGAAAAACTTTTCTCTATGTTCATTTCAATACATTTTTCAGATGACACGTCCAGAAGAGGCTCTATAAGCCATATATAAGCCCAGTGTCATGAAAACAACGTGTCTGTGGCTAAATTGTGCGCCGTGTTGCATTTCATGGGGGTTCTAACTGGTGCTCTAGCATGTTCAGTTCTTCCCTATTGTGACGTATATCCGAATGAAATGGTATCTGGAATGAGAAAAAAAAATGTAGGAAGGGACTTGATGTCATCCTCAGGAATTGATTGGAATGTATGAAGTTGCCAGTTTGCAGTCAGTTGTGGAGGAAATGATGAGTGCTTCTAAAACAGAAGACTGCATCCCTGTGTCCAACTTAAAATGCTAGAATGAGATGATCTAGTGCACATGTTTGTGTCACATATGTTCCCACCCACAATTTTGTTTGATTTTGTCGGTTCTGAACGCAGCCCTGGTGTGGGAACATGTCGGGCATGTTACATGGGAAAATCTTCGGTTAGAGAAGTGCAAGCCAAAATTCACTGCATTTAGAACCACATGTCAAAGCGTGTGGGGCACAACAATGAATGCTTTAATACCTTCATCATCCATCCGTTTAGTAAGACAAATGTAGTTTATAATGTTTATTTTGATGTGTCCAGAGTAGACAGCCTTAAACAGCTGTTATGCGGCGTGTACAAAAAAATGTGCCTAATGCATATACAGAGGATGGGTTTATTGGGTGTTAGCAAAGTTGTTTGAAAATATGATTGTTTGTGTAACTCTGCATGGAGCCACTAGTATTACTACATGCTTTGAGTGCTTCATACAGACTTTTGTTTTACTGTGGCCAGGAAAATAAAATTTTTGTCAAATAACCAATACTAATATGATTGCACTGAACATTTAGTGGGCAAGTCAATTCCAATATTAATTCTGCTACATATTTTAATTCGTACAGCGGATATAATTAATTATACATATTTCCCTTTGAGCTAGTCGCTACAAAATTGTTCTATAGATCTCTTCATTTTTGCACTTCTCTAACCTGAATAGTCAATAGATATTTTTTTTAAAGTTGGTTTGTTCTTTAATTGACATTTTACCCATATAAACATTTTCCATTCTTATTGTTTTTAAAGCAATTCGTACATTTCTCCCTCACTTCCTCTTAAGGTTCTCCCTCCCTCCCTATAATTCCACTCCTCCTCACCCCCGGCTCCATCCCATCCCTTCCAATTACAGGCATCCCACTGCCTTTGAATACGCTCAGGGCAGACGGGAGGAGTCACAGAGGTCAGGCCACAGATGGAGAAGAGGTGGGGGAGAGAGAGCAGAAAGAAAATATATATATATATATATATATGTGTGTGTGTGTGTATCTGTAAGTATATATATATAAATATTATGAGAGAGAGAGAGAGAGAGAGAGAGAGAGAGAGAGAGAGAGAGAGAGAGAGAGAGAGAGAGAGAGAGAGAAATAAAGAGAGATTGCCACAGTTATTTGTGGCATTGACAGGCTTGTGATGTCTAAAAAGCATTATAGTGTAAAAACAAAAGACCGTGGGTCTCCAATTCTTGCTCTTGGAGGGTCATTGTCCTGCAGAGTTTGGTTGTAACCCCAATTAAATCCACCTGAACCAGGTGTGTTGGAGCTAAACTCAGGAAGCCGCCCGGGAGCAGGATTGGACACACCTGACATATACATTCTAATAAAAACATCTGTTCCAACTATAAAGAAGGTGACCAGAAAAACTGAAAAATAGATATAGAAAGTTTGAGACTCAAAAAGAGGGGGGAGAAAAAATAGACAGGCTGTCAGTGCTGCAAAAACACAAACTACAATCACTACCTTCACTAAAGCCCCAGTTCCAGCTGAAGGAAAGCAGGCCTGAAGCATGATGCTGCCACCAACATGCTTCTAAAAAAAAAAAAAAAAGGAAGGAAGGAAGGAAGGAAGGAAGGAAGGAAGGAAGGAAGGAAGGAAGGAAGGAAGGAAGGAAGGAAGGAAGGAAGGAAGGAAGGAAGGAAGGAAGGGAAAATTCTAAACTACATATAGTTGTTAATACTATGAAGTCGCATAGAAGCTGATTCACAGCCAAATAAGCAGATAAGCAGGCCCATTGCAAGAGAGGCGTTTTGGGGTGAGACTGTGTTACAGCCGCTAGAGACATCCCGGGCTGATGCTCACAGGTCCGAGGTTTGCGATAAGTTTGCGGTGTGATGGATTACATCTCTAGGACGCTACGCACCATATGACTAGTAGGTAAAATGTCACGCACCAATTACATTTATGATGGCCTGTAATCAAACCACTTAAATGATACTGTGGAATACAGTACGTCGTCCATTCCATAGAGACTGTGACTGTTCCCTGAAAAAAGTGAGTAAATAATAACATTACTACAGGTAAAATCTCATTGTGACTAAACCAGATAATGAAATGATTAATCAAAAGCAACTTTGTTTTTTTATGGCTGTCAAAGTTAACAAAATAAACAACCCAAAGAAGGTCCACTGAGACAGTATGTGAGTAATTCTAATGGATAATTTTAGGATTTAGTAATTTAGAAAATAAAATGTAAGGTGCCTGGTCTATTGCATTGTACTATGTTAGAAATATCTGTATTCATTTATTTTGATTATTAAATCTTGTAAACAGATCCAAGAGTGAAAAGTCTGTTGTTTCACAATGCATGAGCAGATGTCTTCTCCTGATTGAGAAGACCGTGTCTTCTCCTGATTGAGAAGACACGGGTCCTGACGGGGCCAAGAAGAAGAAGTCCAAAAACCTGCATCAGTCTCTAAAGAAGACGGTTAACTTTCTAAAGAACTAAACCTAACCCTCGTTTTGGTCCAATCAATGACATCATATGAAGATGCTCTATCTGTTTTCTGGAAACACCGCGGATGAGCCTGAGGCCTGGCGTCCGTAACTACCGAGATCTATCTACTACTAAGAGCAAAAATCACCAGAAGAAGCTGAGATACAGTGTTGATTCCAATACATTAAAACTTTGGCTGGAATATGCCGCCTAAGAAAAATCCAATCCTACCCGATGAGGTGGAGGAGATCAAGAAATCTCTGGACTTCTTGTCGGCGGAGATTTCAACCATAGCAGCGCAACAGAAGAAAATCATTGATCTGATGGGGGAAATACAAACGCTAAAGAGGCAAAGCTTGGAGAAGGACCGAAAGATCGCTATTCTGGAGACTCGAGTTGCTGACCTCGAGCAATATTCCAGAATTAACGATGTGGTTATCAGCGGCCTGAGAACCAAACACCGGAACTATGCCAGGGTGGCTGCAGACGCTGGGCACACTGTTGCCGGAATGAATGAAGCTTCCGAAGAGGAGAAGGAGTCGCTGGAACAACAGGTGATTTGCTTTTTGGATAGCAAAGGCATTGCTGTTGACAGCAGGGACATTGAGGCTTGTCATACCCTACCGAGCAAAAACAAAACGTACACTCCATTGGTAATAATCCGGTTCACGAATAGAAAGAAAAAGTCATCACTCCTCGGACAGGGAAGGAAATTAAAAGGCACTGAAGTCTACATCAACGAACACCTCACCAAGAAAAATGCTGACATCGCTAGGAAAGCACGCATACTCAGAAAACAAAACAAGATCCAGGCAACATGGGTAAGAAATTGTAAAATATTAATCAAACTACATGGGTCGACACCTGAGGCAGCGAAAGTGATTCTCATTAGGGACATCACCGAGCTGGATAAGTTTGAAGAAGGAATGAATCGTGAGCTGCATAGGCCTACATAAGGTAACTAAATATAAACTGAACTGAACTTATCAAATACAATGACAACGATAAACTCGGACAGAAATTCATCTGCTAAATATGAACAACTGAATTTGGAAACTTTCAAATATACAGAACATAAACCACAAGACATTGAAAATGACATCGACCCAGACAATAACTTTTACATTGGTAGTGTACACAGCCAGTGTGAATATTACACAGCTGAGCAGTTCAAAAAATACATACAAATGCACGGCACAATATCAATTATATATTTTAACAGTAGGAGCCTTATCGCAAACCTTTCAAAAATCAAACAGTGCCTAAAACAAGTGGAAAATAAATTCACAGTAATAGCAATAGCAGAAACTTGGCTCACAGAAGAGAATCATGATTTGGTTGAGATTGAGGGATACGAACTGTTTATCGTTAATAGGAAACAATCAAAGGGTGGGGGGGTCGCATTATATATTGACCAAAGATATCAATGTAAAATAGTTAATAAAATGTCTTTTGTTTTGGATACAATCATGGAATGCATCACAGTACAAATTGAAATGGAAAAATCTAAAAACATTCTAATTAGCTGCCTTTATAGGAAACCGGGATCAAATATTGACATGTTTAACGAAAAAATAACAGAAATATTTAGTAATAGCAATAACAAAAAAATGGTTTTTGTCTGCGGAGACTTCAATATTGACTTGCTCAACCCACAAGAACACAATAAAACTACAGAGTTCATTAATTTGATGTACAGTACTGGTTTATATCCCTCAATCACTCGACCAACCAGAATTACAACAAATAGTGCTACATTAATTGATAACATATTTACCAACGTCATTGACTATAAAGTTGAAAGTGGACTAATAATAAACGATGTCAGTGATCATCTGCCAGTTTTTGCAAACATACATAGCTGCACTAAGACCAGGAAAGTCAACAAAATATACACAATGACCCGACACAGAACCCAAGAAAACATCAATACATTTAAAGAGGACTTAATGAAACAAGACTGGGGCAAAGTGTTCATAGATAACGCGAATGAAGCCTATGATTCATTTTTGTCTGTTGTAACATCACTCTATGAAAAAAACTGTCCTGTAGTAAAGAAAGAAGTAAAATTGAAATCTGATGAAAAACCGTGGATAACTAATGGAATATCAAATGCATGTAAGAAGAAAAATGCATTATATAAAGAGTATTTAAAAAAGAGGACAAAAGAAGCAGAAAATAAATATAAGATATATAAAAACAAATTAACAAGAATCATGAGAAGCAATAAAAAGAATTATTATAGTAAACTACTGGAGGACAATAGAAGTAATTTAAGAAACACCTGGAAGGTGCTGAATGAAATTATTAAGAAAAAAAAGGTAAAACAGGAGACGCTAACTATTTTCTGACAAGCAACAATATAGAAGTTAAGGATATGACCTTAGCTGCAAATGAATTTAATGATTTTTTTGTTGGAGTTGGTCCAGGTTTAGCTGATGGGTTTGCAAAGCCTGGCAGTATAAATGATGTGATAAGTAAGAATGTATATATTAATGAATCTATGTTTGTTAAGGAAACTGATGAAAAAGAAATTATAGAGATTGTTAAATCTTTTAAAAGCAAAAAGTCAACTGACTGGAATGGTATTGATATGTTTATGGTAAAAAGTATTATTGATTGTGTTGTCAAACCTCTAACGCATGTATGTAATCAATCTCTGAAGACTGGAGTCTTTCCAGATAAAATGAAAATGGCAAAAGTGATACCAATATATAAGGCTGATGGAAAACATACACTTTCAAACTACAGACCTGTTTCACTGCTCTCCCAATTTTCAAAAATACTAGAAAAAATATTCTCTAAAAGGCTAGATAATTTCATTACTAAACATAATATATTGTGTGATCAGCAATATGGTTTCAGGGCTAATCGGACAACTTCACATGCACTTATTCAATTTATGGAAGAAATAACAACAGCAATAGAACAAAAAAAATATGGAGTGGGGATATTCTTGGATCTTAAGAAGGCATTTGATACAGTAGACCACAATTTTTTGATTATGAAATTACACAAATATGGAATTAGGGGGACTGCACTTTCTTGGTTAAATAGCTACTTACATAATCGACAACAATATGTTGAATTGCAAAACCATAATTCGAAGATGAAGAAAATCACCTGTGGGGTCCCCCAGGGGTCAGTGCTGGGTCCATTGTTGTTTAATTTGTATATAAATAATATATGGGAGGTGTCAAAAATACTGAAAACCATTTTATTTGCTGATGATACTAATTTAATTTGCTCTGGGGGAAATCTGGAACAACTCTTGGATACAGTGGAAAATGAATTAAAAAAGATGAAGAGCTGGTTTGATGCAAACAAGCTAACACTGAACTTAAGTAAAACTAAATTTATAATTTTTGGTAATCGTGACACAACCTTAAATAAAAAACTTATGATAAATGGTATTGAAATAGAAAGAGTAAAAGAACTTAAATTTCTGGGAGTAATAATTGATGAAAAATTATGTTGGAAGCCACATATACACTATATAAAGGCCAAAATAGCCAAATCAATTGCTATATTATATAAAACCAGTTATCTATTAAATCAACAAACATTGTATACGTTGTATTGTACCTTCATACTGCCATACATTACTTACTGTTTGGAAGTATGGGGAAACACTTACAAAACCAACACTGAACCTATATTTATCCTTCAAAAGAGAGCCTTAAGAATTGTAAATAAAACCACTTACAGAGCACCAACTACTCCACTGTTTATTAAATTAAAAGCACTAAAATTTAGAGATATTGTCGACTTCAAAACTGCACAAATCATGTACAAAATAAATAATCAAGAGCTATCGAACAGTATTCAAGGGTTGTTTCAGATGAGAGAGAGCAAACATCACTTAAGAGGAAAATTTGTATTTAAAAAGCAATGTATAAGAACAAATTCTAAATATCACTGTATCACAACCAAAGGAGTTAATGTATGGAACAGTTGCAATGAAGAGATGAAATCATGTACAACAATAAGTAAATTTAAAAGACTATTTAAACTGAATATATTAAATAGATACGAAAAGGACTTGAGGTGAAAGTATTGTATATTGGTTCATTGGTCTACAAATTAAGTTTAGTATGGAGGTGTTATTCTGCTATAGATAGAGGGAAATGAATAAGATATACGGAAATGAAAGTAGAAAAGAAAAGGGGAAAACATTTAAATGCGGGTGTATGTTTGTATCTATACATCTGTATGTATGTGAATGCATGGGTTTATGTGAACTGTAGGTAGATATATGATGTATGAAAAGATGTATGTATAAAAGAACTAAAGAAGAAACAAATTGTTTTGTATGTAACTAAAGGATAGACATAGAGAAAGGGGGTAGGACTTGAAAAGTTTGTTATGAACTTCTTCCTGCTCCTTTTTGAACATGGGAACTTCTAATTTGAATTACTTACAATAATTTTGGAAGATTGTGATGAGAAGTACATGACCTTATTTAGCTGCTATTTTGATTTTAAGTTTGTATATGTATGCATGTCTGTATATATATATTTTTTGTTTTATAAATGTGTATGTGTATATATATATATGTATGTGTATATATATGTATATGTATATATATTTTTGTTTTTGTTTTTACATGTTCAAAATAAACATCAACTACTACTAGATTTAAAAAAATGTCATGTTGACAATGTCACAGTAAAAATACCAAATAATGCAATATTTTACTAACACATAAAAACAGAACAAGACAGAACATAAAAGAGAAAATATAGGCTTACAGATCAACTGTAAATTGGTCTGGACTGTCACAGGAAATTGTTGATTGAGTGTGAACAGTCAATGAATGCTTTAGCATAAGTTCTGCCGGGAAGACTTAATTGTTACGTCGCTGTACCTTTATCTATCCAATCACATTCCAATACGCGTGGTATAAAAGATTGGTCACTTACTCATGTCTGAGTTCGCAGATGCTGACGCTCCAATTCACCACCATCCTCCCCACCACCTCCAAGTCGAATCCTCCCCACCACCACCAGGATGGTCCCTTCCATACCTCACAGGGGGTCGGCTGCGCCCCTGCCTTGATCTTCAGGCAGGATATGCAGAGTCCGGACCCTCAGATTGCGAGCTACGGACGGGGCCTACGCCAATGAACTTTATTGCTTGCTGGGTTGTTAATAAATGGATAATTGTCACCGTATTTACTCTCCCGAGTCTTTCTGGTAGAACTGGCTGTGGAAATCAGTGTGTGACTCATTACACTACAAACGCAGAAAATAATGCACACTTTTGTGCAATTAAAACTGTGTAATATGGCAAACCAAACAAAAAAATGGGGTTTTAAACACTGTCAAAATGCAGCTTTTTGAATGTAAACACAATTCAATCTGCAGTGTAATTTTGACCCTATTGGCTTGCCATAGAGTAGAAGCAGCAGTGCTGTTCATTTTACGGCAGATCAAGTCCATGTATATTGTGCTGCAAATGCTATATTACATTTAATGGTAAAAAAAAACTATATTGATATAGAAAGCTGTAGTTTCACCATAAAGCATATACATGATGAGGGATTCAATGCAGAATGATTTGCTTTATGATTATAAAATTTCAACTACACAAAGCTCAAAGCTTCTTATATATCACTGCACAAACCTCAAACCTGTCCCCACTGTTTCCATTCCTCTGACTGCACTATTGACACTCAACTTCCCCAGAAGACTCAAATCACCATGTGTGTGTATGTGTGTACACTGCCCTGTGTGTGTTGGGCCAGCAAAGACTTGCAAGCAAAGTGAAATATGAGCTGTTGATTCAGATGTAGACTGAATGATTTAACAGTCTGCCATGGGGCTAACAGAGAAATACACATACAGAGAACATACAAAACACGTAACCCTGCTCTCTACATTCATAAATAATAGCATGATTCTGTGAATCTGCGAGACCAAGTTGTGCATGTCATGTGTTTGTCACAGTGAAGTGCGTAGATCTTCTGTGGGTGTGCGATGATGTTGAGAGGTGCAGGTTTGCCCAATTATAATAATTATAGGAGTGAGTGGGATAAGATGAGGCAGTTTTCCAAAAGGAGCGGGGTAGAATTAACATGCATAACTATTCTGTCACCTTTGAACTGAAACGATATGACATTCAAAATACAAATGCACAGAAATGTGATTACTCAATTAATGTGGTTAATGGTAAAACATTGGACATATAGAAGATGATAACTTTAGTCTCATGAGCCCAGTTTGATATCCAGATCATTCGGGATTTCATTCAGGAACGCTTTTTGTGTTTACAGGCAGCATTCTATTATGCGTAGAAATTATTTAGAGAGAAGAAGTGACAATCCATAAATAGTTAATTTAGCAAAGCCAGAGCAGTTGTTGTGGGGGCCTGACACGGAAACTGTTCCTCTGCATCATAGAGAACGAAGAGATCATCCTCCCACCTTTTTGGAACTACTGCAAGAAATACGAGAGGAAGAACAAGTCATCATCACAATTTATTTACATGCCAGCACAGAAATCTTCTGCAAGTCAAAGGAAAATGTGCACATTCTAGAAATCTGACAATTATCTGGTTACCTAGATTGGACAACTGACCAGGAACATTGGTATAAAATTGACAGTAAGCCAGAGATGCTGATGCAGCAGATAAAATGAGCTATAGAAGTGTACAGTAGAAAGTGGTCTCTTCCTCTCTCCAGTCTGGCAGAGATGTAGCTGCTAACAACAAGTGGAGAGCAAGATGAAAAACCATGGCATGTGGTTCCCAGCAGAGTTACCTATCTCAGCCCGGTGCTACAACTTACCACGGCAAACTAGGTGGAAAAATGTAGCCAAACGTTAATACTGTCATAAAGTCTGGTTCACATTGCAGCTTAGGGCGCTTTCCTGTAACATTTGATACATTCAGAAAGTTTGATTTGGTTTCACACTGCAAGTATGCGAGCGCACTAAAGAACTTTACGTGACATACTTGCGTCCTGTCGTCATCATGTGGGCTGCATCTTGACATTGATTGGTTTGTAAATGGACGTGCGTCTGACGTCAGCTTGTTGTCAATTCAGCGGGTAACGCATATTGTTGCAACTATATTGTTATTTTTATGGCATTATTTCCTGCAGCACCAACTATACACAAGTCTAGTTCAAATTTGGCAAATGAACGTCCTCGTCGTGCGAACATTTTATCGTCGGCGGCAGGAAAGGAGGAGAAGACCTTGTTTGGTCCGGACTTTCGGACTTTTCAGTTTGGTCCGAATCAAAATTGCAGGTGTGAAACCTCCCACCTGAAGTTTCTTTATCTTCAGGTGGCATTGCTCTCCCGTCCTCTCATACCCTCTCTCTCTCATCCTCTCCGAAAATATTTGGAAAGCATCTGCATTTTTGTGCGTTTTTTCCAGTTGACTTCTTATTATGTCATCAGACCATACTTAAATTAAAAACCTCTTCTCCTCCTCTCCCCATGTGCTACCACGGCTCATTTTTCCTACCATCTTCTGTTTTTTCGGCTATGCGGGAACCACCGGAACTTCCTGTAAATGGTACGAAAGTCCAAACCATACAGAAATGCTTTCACACTAGAAACGAACCAAACCTTTGGTCAGTTTGATCCGGACTGAGACCATCTCTTTTCATCGGACCAAATCTGGTCTGTTTGGTCCGGACCGTGGTCCGGGGAGAGTTTCACACCTGCAATTTTGATTCGGACCAAACTGAAAAGTCAGAAAGTCTGGATCAAACAAGGTAGGTGTGAAAGGGCCCTTATTCTGACTAAAACTGGCAATACTTACAGAGAGGAAAAAAAAGTATTAGAGAGAAAGAGAATCGATCGGAATATATTCAATGTGAATGACTACATGATCTCATTAGCATACATGATACATATGCAAAGTGTTATTATGTGTAGCTGCAGACCATCTTCTAGGGCAGGGGTCACCAAACTAAGGCCCGCGGGCCGACTCAGGCCCGCCACCCCCCTTTGACTGGCCCCCCAGCCCCTCTGCCCCCCACTACTTGAACCGGCCCTATGAGGCAATCCCCAAAAGTCGTCATGGTACGGGCGTCACAGTTTGGTGCATACATTTACACTGAGAATACACGGTATAAAATAAATAAAACTTGCGTGCAATTTAATTAATGTAATGCGGAACTACTGTTAGATACGCGGATTCTTAGGGACACCTAATCTGTAGCTCCGCCTTAGCTCTGAAGCTCTGAAGCAGGCTGCGGTGTAAAGATTGCAATGCTGGAATATGTTGAGAGAGAGGTGTGGGCGCGATCGAAAAGTCGTAAAGTGTTTACTTATATTTGTGTGTGTGTGTGTGTGTGTGTGTGTGTGTGTGTGTGTGTGTGTGTGTGTGTGTGTGTGTGTGTGGCGCGGCCACGATCGAACAGTGGAAACATAAAAACATACTCCGTCATTTAGTTTATGCAGGACATCATTCAAACTGCAAAGTGTTTAAGTTACTGTTAATTACATTTTTAAGGAAAACAAATATATTAATCTGAAATGTAGCAGATTAATTTTCAATTAATTCAGGTACAATTACCAAACATATCAAGGTATTTTTATTAATTGAATTAATGAACTAATTATATAAAACTATTGTCAGTGAGTGCACTACAAATAAACTGTTTCTATGCCTTTACTTTATTAATAAAACTTATTTTTAAAAAAGTACAAGGCTTAAGACATTTATTTTTCTTTTGGTGGTCCAGCCTGAGACATGCACAAGCCTTCTGCATTTTTGTTTTGCTTTTCCCTTTATTGTAACCAACCGTGATGTCAGAACCGAGGTATGAACCGAACCGTGACTTCTGTGTACCGTTCCACCCCTAAAAGAGAGTGCAGAGTTTTCAAAGAACAGTGGACCAACGATTATTTGTGAAGAATAACTTTAAATAAAACAAAGTGTGAAGACTCGATTACAACTTTTGCAAACCACTAGTAAAGATAAACAAATATGTACCATGAATCAAGTGTTGATATAGTAGTGTGGATATAGTAGTGGGGATGGCTGTGCCAGGCTAGTAATCTCTACTACACAATGAGGCCTGCTGGTGGTCATTTTGGTCTGGGTTATACAATTCTATGTTATATAGCTGACCCGGCCCCGGCCCCCCATCACAGTCAGGAACGATAATGTGGCCCCCAGAGAAAAAAGTTTGGTGACCCCTGTTCTAGGGTGTCCATGATGACCCCTGTCCACCACCAAAAGAGCATGTGAGGGTCAGAACTGGACCATGGAGCAATGGAAAAAAATTGCCTGGTCGGATGAATCATGTTTTCTTTTAGATCAGGTGGATGGCCGGGTGCATGTGCGTTGTTTACCTGGGGAAGAGATGGCAGCAGGATGCATTATGGGAAGAAAGCAGACCAGCAGCATCAGTGTAATGCTCTGGGCAATTCATGTGGATGTTACTTTGACACGTATAGCACCTGCCTAAAGATTGCTGCCGACCACGTACAACACTTCATTGTAATGGTGTTCCCTGATGGCAGTGGCCTCTTTAGCAGGATAATGCACCCTGCCACACTGCAAAATCTGTTCAGGAATGGTCTGAGGAATATGACAGGGTTCAAGATGTTACCTTGTCCTCCAAATTCCCCAAATCCCAGTCCGACTGAGCATCTATGGGATGTGTTGGACCAACAAATCAGATTCATGGAGGCCCCACCTCACAACTTGCAAGACTTAATCTGCAGCTAATGTCTTGCTGCCGGATATCACAGGACATGTTCAGACCTCGAGATCAACTCTATCGATTGACAGAGACAGAATTCTAAAGATTTTCAGAAAATCAGTGATGAATTTAAGAAAGGGATAAAACCCCAGTATCAAGGTCCTGTACATCTTCATTCACAATTCTGATCTGTAGTTCCAGTTAGACACAAGAGCATGGCTTACGACAGTTGAATAGGGGCTGTACCTCCCTCTCTCTCTGTCTCCATCTCTTCAAATCTCCCTGATCTTTACATGCTTCACAGTTTTTCCTCGTGTTCACTAGCGGCAGAGAGCAGTCACTCTGATCTGCCTCTTTTTATGTTGGCTACCATTCAAAGAACAGTTGCTGCTGGGGTGAAACGTGTGAGGCCAATGCCCTTCGACGGGGTGGGGGATAGGGGTGTGCTTGACATTGCTTTGGGGGATTTGAGGAGACGTGTGTGTGTGTGTGTGTGTGTGTGTGTGTGTGTGTGTGTGTGTGTGTGTGTGTGTGTGTGTGTGTGTGTGTGTGTGTGTGTGTGTGTGTGTGTGTGTGTGTGTGTGTGTTTTGTTGGGAATAAAGTGGTGGTGGGCAGGGTACTGGCCTTTCAAATTCATATTTCCCAACATGAAAGCTTTCTCACTTGAAGGAGGAAGAATCCTGGTCGTGGGATGGAAAGGTAACAGTTTACCACAGGCTCCTCGTGTGTTGCTAGGAGACTCAGGGAGCTACTCCTGAAACCGGTTATTCATCAAATATAAACCTTGCCATAAGCAAATGTTTTATTGGGAACTGAAGGATACATGATCAAATCTTGACCAAATATATTCTCAGAATTTGAAGGTATTTGAGGATTGAACACAAAATAACGACATCATTATTTTAATAATAATAATAAAAAAGGTTTCTGTAACACAAAGGTTTATTTGTAGACTGAAGATGAATGAATGTTGAAAATCTGGCTTTTAACAAGATATGAAAATAGAAAACATTTCAAAAAGTAATAATAAATGAAAATATTACTGACCGTATTTGGGGTCAATTGAATGCTTCAGTGGTGAAAAAGCATAAATTTCTTTCATACAAATGTCTTAGTTTTCCAAACATTTAAACGGTAATATATGTAACAGTCTTGTAATTAAATGAATGTATATGTTCTGGGCACAAAACTTCATTTTACTGCCTCTATTCTAATATAATTATTCACAATATCCAGTGCATAACAAGGTGATGCACAGTGACTGCCAGTGACTTTTATTCTACTTCCTGTGAAGTGGTAAATTGATATTAATATACAATCCCTACCAACGCCATTTGCAATTTCCTGCAGACTTAAATACACTCCCTACAATTAAAAAATCCTAGTTAAAATGTCCAAAAGCCCTGCATGGTCCGGTTTGATGTTGTTAACAGTTGAGTTAACAGATGAAAAAAAAACAGCTTCATGATTATTAGAAAGTTACAGGCTGATCATGGTTGGAGCTAAACTCTGCAGGATAGTGGATCTCGAGGACCAGATTTATATATTGTTATAATATGTCATAGTTAAATATAACTTCTGAGCATGTGCGCTGAACATGTTCCTTGATAAACATCTTTGTTGATCCTGGAACAACATTGCAATCAACCAATCAGATTTGAGGGACAAATTTACAGTTTATGTCAAGTTTAGGCCAGGGCTCTCAAGTCTCACGCATTGGGCATGAGACACACGCATTTCACACGCTCACACGCCACACCTTGTATTTCTCACGCTGAGGAGTAGGGGATAACTTGTCCCGCTATACAATTAATGGACGAGGCGCAGGCAAACGGAGGGAAGTTCTCTGCCGAGTTCATAGCATCTGTCTCGAGATAAACAGAGTTAAATGCCAGCTACCAGCCAATCAGAAATTAGAATTAGTTGTTTCCGGGTAAATTACATGTTCCCGCTGCAAGTATGTTCGTTACTAGGCAACACATGCACACACGAAGTGGAAGTTGGAAGAGCAAGATCTGATGAATGCGGGTTGCGGTATAGGAACCTCTTTATTTTTTTTATTTAGCATTTTGATTTTACGATTCCTGGAAGAAATCTCTTGCCTGTGATCAAAGACAGTGAAGGCTGATGTTGAGGAGTATAGCCAAATTTGTGCAAAATTATTTTTGATGCAGTCAAAAACTCTCCAACTTTAAAGGGGTCATCGGGTGCAAAATTCACTTTTATATGGTGTTTGCATATAAATGTTTCTTTGCAGTGTGTGGACATAACCACCATACAATTAAAAAATCCATTCACTTTTTTTTCACGAAACAGGTCGCTGTGAACTGAGCTGTTTTTGAGGAGGTAAAAATGGTGTTGCTTTACACAACCATTGAGGATTTTTAACCAAAGTATGTTACAAACTTTGCATGAAGACCCCAAAGAATCATACCAACTTGTGGAAAATGGGCATCAGATGACCCCTTTAAAGGTGACCGGTTTGAGCAGATTTGGAAGGCTGTCTATGATTGCCAAAATGGTTAAATTTCCATTTGTGCTGGTCAATTATGAACAATAGGCAAAATTTAACTGCATAAATTGAAGCGAATTTGGTGGGGCCGAGGGGCCGCTGCTGCAAATATTTGGGTGGCTCCTCCCCTAACAGATCTCACTCCAAACTTTTGATAAAACTTGAGAGCCCTGTTAGGCTTTCAACCAGGGTTAGGTTCTTCCACAACAGTGTTATTCACATATAATTTCCCTCGGATTTAAGGGGTAACTGGTGGGTAGGGTTAGATTTAGGGATATGGTTAGCATTATATTTTCGGACAGGAAAGCTTTTCTAGGATCAACAAAATATGTTGATCCAGAAATGTGTCTAACTCAGCAAAATCAGGACGCGTGTCTGCTTAGGGCTTGCAATTTAATGACCAGATCTTAATGACTATTTTAACTAAATAAAAGCCCAAATGGCTGGTATAATGATGCGCTCGACGAAGGAGATGATTAGAAATACACAGTCTTTAATACAATAGCAAACTCAGGAGAATAACAACCACATTAAACACAAACAATAACTGACAAAGGACAAAACTGAACAGGGAGTATATATATGCAGGGGATCAGGAACTAAATAAGAATACAGCTGATGATAATCACAGGAACAAACAGGAACATAACCTAAACTAAACAGAGAGGGAAAAAATGGACCAGAACAGAATCTAAAAATAAGAGTCCATAACCATGACACCTAAACGTATTTCAAGTGGGCCAGCTTTTATTTTTGTATATTTATGTCTATTTTTGAAAATAATTGAAGAATGAATGAATATCAGGGGCCTCTTTTCTACCTCTCACACTTGTTTCTTCTCTCTCATTCTCTGCTTGTGCTCTAGAAGATGGCAAGCGACAGTTGAGGTCATTAGCAGAAGAGGGATGAAGGTAAACTTGACTGCAGTTTCCCCTTATCTTAATTCTTTACACTCACGCTTTTGTTTCAAGGTCTTTGTTTACACCCGGGCCATTAATCAACTACTGGGTCCTATCTATTTCTCTGCAGGCAACAATAAGGACAGACCAAACACCCCCCTTAAGCACTTTAAGCCAGACTATTTATGTTAAAACAATAATGCAGAAGAACTGCAGTGTTACTCTTTCCTTTGTTAGCTTTTGTTATATGACCGACAGCGGGGTATTCAATGGGTCTTGGGGATCTATTCATTGGATCTCACTAGTCAAAGAAATGTAATTTCCGGTACTTGTGCTGTTGTTGTTGTTGTAGTAGTAGTATGGATACATACAACATGGAAACCTTTGCAAAGTACTCAGGTCACTGTTATTTAGTATGTGAGGGAAAATCATTTGAAGCACTTTGAGAAGTTGGCAAAAGCTTGATTTTTAATTAGCTGCTGGCAGTTTTTCATTTAGGTCTGGTACAGCATTGAAAATGAACTGAATGATCTGTCAGGCAGAACAAAGAGTTGTGCTGTGAGTTTGTGTGCAATTTATCTCTACAGAACAGCAGTGGGTCTGGAATGTGTGTGTATACATGCATGCCTCACAGTATTAAAATAATAGTTTGGCTAAAAAATCAAATTTTTTAAATGATTTACTCACCTTAAAAAAAAAGACTGCAAAAGCACCATACCAGTGTTATAAAGGAGTCCATAGAAGTCATTCTGTATATTCCACGTCTTCTGAAGCAATAAAATAGAAGATCAGGCCATTATTTGACACATTAATCTGTATGAAGTCTCAATACCACACATTGATTATGAATACAACATAAAATCTATCATTATTTTATTCAACATGAATGAGATTTGATTGGCTATAAGCACTATAAACTTTATAATATAAAAAACGTTATAATGGCGAGCGAACAACGTGTGTTCATCCCTACCCAATCTACATCATGGGTGGGGATACACATGTATTGTGTGTTTTTTGTTTGGGAGCACAGCACGCTCAGTCAGTCTTCGAGGGGGCTGAATATGAGCATTGTTGTGAGACAGTTGAGAATGCTGCGCTCCCGCCAATCGCTCTTTGAGGAGGGGTGTTTGATCGCTCCCGCCAATCGCTCTTTGTGGCTCGCGTCCCGCCTCTACCGAGGCAGAGCAGCAGCTCGAGACGTGGGGTTTGCAAATGGATCTGGCAGAGGGGTTAGAGACAGGCCTCCCCCTTTTCTACCTTCACCTGCCAGGTCCAGTGTCTCATCTCGTGGTTCGAAAGCACTCTTTGCGGTTACATCCGCCCCGAATGAGGCACCGGTACTGCAATTATCCAGTTCTGAGGTTCTGAATGTTGTAGTTAAATTGTTTGTTTGGGCCCTGTGCTTGCACGTTAGTGTGGGCTGACAGTTTCATAAAAAAAAAAAAATTAAATCCCTAAATTTTCCCTAAGAGTAGAAAAACACTTTCTGGGGCGAACACTTTTGAAGGTTTGCTTTCGGGGGCGAAGCCTACCAATATCGCATTCTTCCTTTCGTAGGCCAGCCACTGTAAAGCAGTTTCAAAAACTGTTAGGTCTGATTGCAACAGGGTTCAACGTTATGCCTTGCGGCCTGTAGTACATGAGACTGTTGCAGTGGTGGCTCAGGACCCCAAGGGGTTCTCCCCGAGGGGAAACCCGCTCCGCATGATCAAGGTCACGTGCGATGCCTTATTTATGTGGAAAGAAACATGGTTCCTGTCCCAGGTGCCCGTGCTGGGAGCTCCTTATCAACTGTCTAGAAATGTTGTTGGTGTTCCAGGCTCTGAAACACTTCCTCCCAGAACTTAGGGGCCATCATGTGCTTGTTCGGTCAGACAACACATCGGTGGTCTCCTATATAAACCATCAGTGGGGTCTGCGGTCGCACCCCTTATACAAGCTGGCTCACCAGATCCTCCGGTGGGCCCAGGGGAAGGTGCTTTTGTTGAGAGCGATATAAATCAGGGGGCAGACATCCTGTCGAGGCAGGGGCTGAGGCCCGGGAAGTGGAGACTCAGCTCCAAGGTGGTGGAGCTTCTTTTGGGAGAACTTCAGTCGAGCTGAGGCCGACCTGTTCGCATACCAAGAGCCACACATTGTCCACTGTGGTTCTCACTCAGCCATCCAGCCCCTCTGGGGTTGGACTCTATGGTGCAGGCGTGGCCGAGGTCATGTCTGTACGCATTTCCCCCAATTGCTCTGCTCCCAAGAATTCTGAAAAGGGTTCGCCGGGATGGGGTCACTCTACTGCTAATAGCCCCTTTCTGGACGGCCTGAGTATGGTTTGCAAACCTAGTGTCTCTACTCGACTGCTCTCCTCTGGAGATTCCGATCAGTAGGGACCTACTCTCTCAGGCGAGTGGGTCGATCCTTACACCTCCGCCTAGAACTGTGAAAACTGCGGGCTTGGCCTCTGATGGGGCCCAGCTCATAAGTTCATTCTCCACTCATCTACAAGGAAACTGTATACCTTGAAGTGGAGACTTTTCACTTCCTGGTGTGGAGAGAAGCAGCTGGACCCGGTTAACTGCCCAGTGGATGCAGTGCTGGAGTTCCTGCAGGAGCGCTTCTCCCCAGGGTTATCCCCCTTCACACTGAAGGTGTACATGGTGGCACTAGCAGCTTACCACGTCCCTTTGAGTGGAGTATCTTTGGGGAGACACCCACTAACACTAGAAGCTCCCTAGCTACCTAGCTCCATTCGAGCCCAATGAGGAAGTTTCTGAGAATATCTCTCTAAGACTGTCTCTCTCCTCGCTATTTCGTCTCTCAAGAGAATTGGAGACATTCAAGCACTTTCAGTATCTCCCTCATGCATGGAATTTGCTTCTGATATGGTAAAGGGTTTTCTTCACCTTAATACCGGGTTAAGTTCCTAGGGTTCCTACTAATACTGTAAGACCTAAAGTACTGCAGGCTTTCTGTCCTCCTCTGGATGTCAGACCTAGAGAAACGTTATCTGCTCTGCCCAGTTAAGGCCTTAGATGCTTACGTCCACAGAACTGTGGAGAAAGTCTGAACACTGTTTGTTTGTTTTGGGGTACCCACAAAGGGGTGCGTGGCATCTAAGCAGAGGATGAGCAAGTGGGTGGCCGAGGCCATCTCACATGCTTATGAGTCGGCCAGTCAACCTTCACCTTGGCTGCTTCCAAAGCATTACTGTCAGGAGTACTTTCACACAGACAGACACTTGTTCTTATGGCGGCATGGGTATTAGCGTTCCCACAGCGTTTCGATGCAGCTCGAGTTCCCTTGAAAGGGAACGTCTCGGTTACATATGTAACCCCAGTACCCTAAAGAGGGAATGAGACTCTGCGTCTCCCTGCCATACTCCCGTCATGCCCGTGATCGACTTGCTTTAGCTTATCAGAAGCTGATGCTGTTTGGTTCAGGTGTGCTTTATAGTTTCCTGGTCGATGAAGATGACATTCTGTCACGCCATTGGACTGGTTTCATACGTGCTTCATGATGCAATCACGCAGAGGCGTTCCCACAGCGTTTTGACGCAGCGACTCATTCCCTCTTCAGGGTACTAGGGTTACATACATAACCGAGACGTCATTGATTGATTGATTGATTGATTGATTGATTGATTGATTGATTGATTGATTGATTGATTGATTGATTGATTGATTGATTGATTGATTGATCTATTAGGGAAAATGAAGACAAAAACGACTAATCATAATCAAACTAAGAAAACATAAAAATGATTGTACATATATCAGCATTAGTTATATTAAGTTTATAACAACACATTGAGAACTATAACTACATGTATCATAAATATTTTCACATTCACTTTTGATCTATACTTTCATAAACTTGTTCAATATGCTCCTTTAAGCAGTAAACAATCTTCAAACAAGACATGTCCCACAACTTTGGCATTTGCTATTAATAAACCCAGACAAACAAATAATCTAAGTCCAATATATAGCAAACATGACAGTTCACATGGGCCACAGCTGGCTTACAAAGAGTGTCTGAACAACTTGAGCCTGTGGCAAGACAGACCCCTTCAGATGACCAGACACTGAACTTTATGGGCTTTTTGAAGTTCATATGGAAGTTTTTGACATATTGAAAACAATTAAAGCCAATTCCACCCACTAAATTACAATAGATACAAAATAAAACTCCCAAAACAGAATCCAGATATTAAAAGAAAGGGTTCAGTCACCATTTACTAAAGTAATAAGCAGTAACGTCGTGCTTTACAGTGAAATGAAAACAGCTAAGGGGTGTTAGGCAAGATGCGGAGCAACAAAAAAATATAATGATATGGATAACAAATGTATTCTTCCGCCAAGCAATGTAATTTTTCAAAAACAATTTTCAACAAAGTGGTTGCCAAGCAACAAAGACACAGCAACAAATATACAGTGAAAAGCATGCTTAAAGATTGGGCATGATTATTAACATTTATCTGGATATCTCCATTAACTGTGCAATCGTTGAGGTATTGATCAATTAAGTTAGCACTCGTCTCTGCTGAATGAGGAGTCTTTTTAATTTCCTAATTTACAGACATTAAAACAACCATGAAGCTTTTATTTTGTTGGAAAATATGTAATTGAATATGTGCGCGAGTAGGGGAGTATGTTCATCAGTAAATACTCAAAACGACTCAAAAAGCACATAGCAAGAACTACCCCCATAATGAGAAGATTCACTTACATAACCAGTTCGATGCACCCATTTTCAACTTTATTCACTTTTTGCTTTTTAACCTAATATAAATTTACTAAAAACATTAATTATTGCAAAACCTAACATTTTCAAAGTTGGCAACATGTGAATATTAAAAAAAATATTTAAACTGATAACCCATTATATGAATTGATATGGACCAATGAATGAAACCCCGATAAACCGTATGTCCTGTAGCATTGCACATACAGTAAATCTTTAGCATATCACACGCATGTTCATGCACGCTCCGGTCCGGTTATGAACTGTGATCCGCTCTGTGAGTGTTGTTAAACACATCACAGTGTTCAGCGCAGAAGACGCTCTCATGCTCTTTCAGTGTGTAGGGGAGAGCGGGGCACAACCTAACGCATTTTGGTTTTGGCTCAATTATTTAAAAAATAATTAGGTTAGATTAATTATTTTTTTTACACAAGAAACATACACATCTCTGCTACAAATGAACACTTAAAGTTTTTTTCTAGGACCTTCCATTTTCGTACAGTTGCACTGAAAGTGACAGAAGTGCAAATGTTACAACTTACCCCATATGCGGGGTTAGTTGTAACTGTCAGGGTTTGAAACACGGAGAGAGATGACGTAAGTTGTAAACACACTTTTATTGAACAATGCAGTTGCGGACACACAGTGGAATGGTAAGTGAGACAGTCTATGGCAAATATGGAGAGTCTTAGCTGAATGATTGATTCCGTGATGTGTATTCAGGTGTGGATCCAGGAGAGGGAGTTGAAGAGAAGGAGCCTTGATGACTGGACTGAGACGAGATGATGGGATCCGAGGAGGAATGCAGGTAAGCTCGGGTAAGTAGCGGGTTAGCATAGGAGAGTGTTCACGGTGGGTCTGTGGTCAAGTAATGACGAGATCAGACAACGGAGGTGAGGTGAATGCTGGGTTATAAAGGGAACTGGTGATGAGTCACAGGTGATGGGAATCAGTAATCAGGGGAGTGTGAACGGGTGATTGAAGGAGTGGGAGGAGTCAGTGATGATCTGGGAGGTAATGGAGAGTGATGTGAAGGTGGAATCCTGACAGTACCCCCCCCTCCCGAAGCGGCTCTTGACGCCTGTGAAGGATGCTGTCGGCGGCGAGGTCTACCCCGACCTCTGGGTGCTGGTCGATTGGGATGTTCCTCGTGAAACTGGGAAAGGAGAGTGGGATCCATTACGTCGTCGCGCAGCACCCAAGAACGTTCCTCCGGCCCGTAATCCTCCCAGTCAATGAGGTACTCGAGACGGGGACCTCGCCGCCTGGAGTCCAAGATGGAACGGATCCTATAGATGGGCTCATCCTCCACAGGCACCGGAGGAGGAGGAGGTACGTCAATGGCAGGTGTATCTGAAGGAAGAGGAAGGACAGGGTCAACGTACGGTTTTAACAATGACACATGGAAGGATGGTGAGATGCGATACTGCCTTGGGAGTGTAAGTCTGTAGGTGACCTCGTTCAACTGCCTCTCGATGGGGAAAGGTCCAATGAATCGAGGACTCAGCTTACGACATGGCAACTTGAGACGAATGTCCCTGGTGGACAACCACACCTTCTGCCCAGGCTGAAAGGAGGGAGTTGGTAGTCTTCGACGATCAGCCTGGGTCTTGTGTCTCCTTATTGCCTGTTGGAGATGAACGTGAGCTGAGTTGACGGTAATCTTGAATGAAACGTCGATAGAAGTTGGCAAATCCTAGGAAGCGCTGGAGTTCCTTTACAGTAGATGGTAAGGGCCAGTTTAGAATGGTCTCCACCTTCCTCTGGTCCATCTGGATTCCATCTTGGCTGATGATATAACCGAGGAATTGAACAGTAGTGATGTTAAACTCACACTTCTCCAGTTTGAGGAAAAGCTGATGCTCGCGTAGTTTCTGGAGCACTTGAACGACATGATGATGATGTTCAGCCTGGGAAGATGAGTATATAAGTATATCGTCGATGTAGACGATCACGAAGCGATTGAGGAAGGGGCGAAGGATCTCATTCATATACCCCTGGAATACTGCTGGAGCATTTGACAGTCCGAAGGGCATCACCTGATATTCATAGTGACCGGAGGGAGTCACGAAGGCGGTCTTCCATTCATCTCCGTGGCGGATACGGATGAGGTTATAGGCGCTTCGAAGGTCTAACTTGGAGAAGATTTGGGCGCCTCGGAGCTGTTCCAGAGCAGCCGGGACCAGAGGAAGAGGATACCGAAACTTCACTGTCTGAGAGTTAAGCTGGCGGTAATCGATGCACGGCCGTAAGCCTCCGTCCTTCTTGGCCACGAAGAAGAAGCTCGAAGCGGCAGGGGAGATAGATGGTCGGATGAACTCTTGCTGTAATGCCTCTTCTACGTACTCCTCCATGGCCTTCTGTTCCGGGATGGACAAAGGATAGATACGGCCCTTAGGTAGAGTTGGATCGGGTAGCAAGTCGATTGCGCAGTCCCATGGTCGATGTGGTGGTAATTTGGTGGCCAGCGCCTTACTAAATACGTCCTGGAACGCCCGGTACTCCACTGGAATTTCATACTGACGTTGAGTCTCAGGGCTCTCCACAGAAGTAGAATGCAGTGACACTTCTGAGACATCAGACGAGGATGGAGGGATAATATCCGAAGAGACTTCTGAGGAAGGACTCTCTATTTCAGCGGATGACGGAGAAGGGGTAACCTTGGTGATAGTGGTTAGACAGGAAGAATGACAGTCCGAACCCCATTGGAGGATTTCACCGGTCTTCCAGTGGAGATGGGGTTGATGTTGTATTAACCACGGGCGTCCCAGGATGATTTCGGCTGTAGACTCCTCCAGCACCATAAAAGAGATCTCCTCAGTGTGTAAGCATCCAATCTGCAGAGTTAACATGGGAGAACTGTAACGGATTCGACCCCTTCCTAGCGGTTTACCTTGGATGGTATGAATAGCGAGATCGTACTCAAGTCGTTTCTTGTTCAGATTCATCTTCTGGAGACATTGGGAGGAGATGAAGTTTCCCGCGGAACCGGAGTCAATGAGGGCTTGTACTGGGAAACAGAATTTAGGGGTTATTAGATGGACTTGAGTTTTGATAAGATGTTCGACGCTAGGAGGATGGTAGATTGAGCTTACCGCAAGGCGCGGAGGTCGAATGGGGCAGCTGTTGAGTAGATGTTTGTCAGAAGCACAATATAGACAGAGATGGGCTTGCATTCTTCGTTGTCGTTCAGAACGGGTTAGTCGAGAAGAATCAAATTCCATAGGAATAGGTGCTGGAGGAGTAAGATGAGCAGGTTGGGACGCCGGGGGCGGAGGAAGTGCAGTGGGTATATTGACGTCACAAGCAGTTAGTAGTTGAGAGACTCTGATAGTTTTCTGAATGAGCGCTTCTATGCCCATGACGTCATCGTAAACCACGACCAGCTGACGGATCTTCGGAGTTAATCCTTGACGATATGCAGTAATTAAAGCGGGTTCGTTCCATCCACTAGCAGCAGCGAGGGTTCTGAATCGAAGGGAATATTCAGTCACTTGTTTTAGATGGAACAGCTGATCGTGGATAGAGAGGGAAGCCACGGACTGTCCAAACACATCCCTAAAGTGTTGAATAAAATCCTTGCATACACGAATGGTCGGAGAATTGGAATTCCAAAGAGATTGAGCCCACTGGAGGGCGGAACCGGTGAGTAACGAGATGATGAAAGCCACGCGGGCGGCGTCATTATGGAATTGTTGTTCATTCATAGTGAAATATAAAGATACCTGGAGGAGGAACCCACTGCAATCCTCCGCCTCGCCGGAGTAAGGCGCTGGTTTGGCCATGGGACTGGAAGAGGCAGTGAACGAAGCAGCGGGTGAATGCGGAAGTGGATCCGGGGATGGACTGGTTGAAGCAGACGCTGATGCGGTGGGCACTGGGTGAGGAACAGCGTCTCGTGTATCCGAATGCATGTTGTTGGTCTGATCTTCTGTCAGGGTTTGAAACACGGAGAGAGATGACGTAAGTTGTAAACACACTTTTATTGAACAATGCAGTTGCGGACACACAGTGGAATGGTAAGTGAGACAGTCTATGGCAAATATGGAGAGTCTTAGCTGAATGATTGATTCCGTGATGTGTATTCAGGTGTGGATCCAGGAGAGGGAGTTGAAGAGAAGGAGCCTTGATGACTGGACTGAGACTAGATGATGGGATCCGAGGAGGAATGCAGGTAAGCTCGGGTAAGTAGCGGGTTAGCATAGGAGAGTGTTCACGGTGGGTCTGTGGTCAAGTAATGACGAGATCAGACAACGGAGGTGAGGTGAATGCTGGGTTATAAAGGGAACTGGTGATGAGTCACAGGTGATGGGAATCAGTAATCAGGGGAGTGTGAACGGGTGATTGAAGGAGTGGGAGGAGTCAGTGATGATCTGGGAGGTAATGGAGAGTGATGTGAAGGTGGAATCCTGACAGTAACAGACAGAGGGGTTAGTTGTAACACTTGTGTGTAACACACATAATTCAGTACTATTTTATCTGTATAATTTGATATTGTTTGTACATCTGTATAGATAGATATCCATACATCCATCCCTCATCCAATCATCCTTCTATTATGGATCAATATCATGGATAGAGATATAGGAAAGGGCTGAACAGTTTTGCAGGCAAAATTATTATTATTATTAATAGTAACAGTAATAATAATAAAAACAAGCTTAAAATCACATTTTAAAGTGTTTATTACATGAAAACAGGCAATATTTTTAATAAATAAACAAGTGATCAATATAGTAAACAAATCCCATAGCCTACAATATTGTGAACACTTGGCGGCTTAGTTGTAACACTGTGCTACAACTAACCCCGCTGTGTAAAAAATATTTTAAACCTAGCTAACAGTTGCTAGGAGTTGCTGACATGTTTCAAAATGGTGCCATGTTTTAGCCAACAAGACAGTGATTAAGGCAATATAAAGTTAGATTTGGTGACGTACACACACAACTCAGAAACAGAAAAATACGTATGATGAAAAAAAATACTAACATGGTGTCAAAACACTCTTTGTCCCGTATCTTCACAAAATATTACCAAAAATTTTCACAAATCCACGGGAGACCGTCTTCTGGCAGCGAGAGAAAAAGATCGTAAACACAACCCGCGTGACCCTGAGTAACTACGTAAAAGGTCCGTGTTACATTTAGCCCCGCGTTAGGTTGTGCCCCGCGCTCCCCTACATGTGAAATGTTTTTTTTACTGACATATTTTCCTTATGTGTTGGTAGGCAGCCAAAATGCACGTGGTGGAATGCAAAGAACGCACTCTTACTAATAATAATAATAATTCGTTACATTTATATAGCGCTTTATCTGAGACCTCAAAGCGCTTTACATAGTAGGGGGGAATCTCCTCAACCACCACTAATGTGCAGCATCCACCTGGATGATGCGACGGCAGCCATATTGCGCCAGAACGCCCACCACACACCAGCTTACTGGTGGAGAGGAGACAGTGATGAAGCCAATCAGTATATGTGGGGATGATTAGGAGGCCATGATGGACAGAGGCCAAGGGGCAAATTTAGCCAGGATGCCGGGGTTACACCCCTACTCTTTTTCGAAGGACATCCTGGGATTTTTAATGACCACAGAGAGTCAGGACCTCGGTTTTAACGTCTCATCCGAAGGACGGCGCTCTTTGTCAGTATAGTGTCCCCGTCACTACACTGGGGCGTTAGGACCCACACAGACCACAGGGTGAGCGCCCCCTACTGGCCACACTAACACCTCTTCCAGCAGCAACCTGGTTTTCTCAGGAGGTCTCCCATCCAGGTACTAACCAGGCTCAGCCCCGCTTAGCTTCAGTGGGAAACCAGTCTTGGGCTACAGGGTGATATGGCTGCTGGCTACTACTATGTTTTTGAAAATATTCATTTTTATTCCTTATTCCTTTAACTTTCTTTCTCCATTTTTAACAAACCTAACAAGGGCATACCTCAAATAAAATGGTTTCCATTAATGAACCATGGTCTTTTCTGAAAGAAGACTGGACTTTTCTTGAGTCCAGCCTCAGCATGCTAAATAGATTATACTGATTTTAAGGGAGACTTAAATTACACAAGTTACAAACAGGCCCAATGACGAATAAATTTACTTCTAACAATTCACCATTGAAAGTGTTATTACCACTGTTCATTATTGCCTAAATCCTGTCCATAGATTTTTGGCACCACTTGTCTTTGCAAATATCATAGGGAAAAAAACACAATGAGATCTCTTATCTCAATTGTTTGTCCTTGACAGCCATGGAGAAGAAATCATCTCGGAAGAGATGAAATCTGTGCTCAGATCTGTGCAAGTTTTCTCCTTTCTCTCCTTTCCCCCCCCCCCCCCCCCCCTCTCTCTCTCTCTCTCTCTCTCTCTCTCTCTCTCTCTCTCTCTCTCTCTCTATCTCTCTCTCTCTCACACACACACACAACACACTGAGTGAAAAGATTGAATACACTTTGAGTTTTGCCAAACAAGCCATTTGCACACCAATTGTTTTGTTTTTTCTTTTCTTTTCTGTGAAGGCAGAAAGACAGAAGGGATCCGCCTCATTCCCCTCCTTCTATTTCTCTCTCCCTCACCCATTCTGCATGGATCACTTATTTACTCCTCCCACTCAAGAACATGTGAATAGGGAAGTTGGAATGAATTAATGAAAGAGTGAATGGATGCAAGAATCACACATTTACATGCACACTGAGAGCTTAGATAGATAAGCAAAAAATTGTACCACACTCTTCATTTAAGGGTAAATCTCAAAACTTCAGTATATAATCACAATTTTAGTAAATTTCAGTAGATTATAAGATGTGAGTGGAGGGCAAGTGAAAAGTAAACTATTCATAGGGCTGTAGTTTAATATTTTGTTTAAAAAAAAACTGTGCAAAACCATTTAACTGGTCCCGTTCTACTTGTAATTGCCTATGTATCCTCTGTAATAAATTCCTCCACAATTTCCAAGTCCTGAAATCATCAGGCAACAGTAAAGGTAAAATGGAAAAACAAGAACAAAAATGTGGGGTGCTGGCCAAAGAAAATGCTGGCGCTGTCTTGGGATGTAGCAGGTTGACAAGAGCTTGGCTGGGCTGTTACAGTTAGTCCCCTTTTCCCCCTTTTCGGAGCATAGAGCAAAGGGGAGCGTAGAAGGGTTAACACTTTATCAGCCGATGGTCTGAAATAACCAATTTACTGAAATACTGGTTATCTAAGATAATTGGTTTCACTGGGTGGGGAGTGCAGTCCATGCTCAGCCCTCAGTCAGCATCTAGTCTTGTCAATCTTCAGATAAAGACATTGCAGAGTCCTCTTCACTCACTTGCTGTTTTCCCTCATTGATCTTATTCACTGAATCTTTATCATTGATCTCATTTGTTCTCATGTTTTGTTTTCCTACATGTTTTTCTCCCTCTCTTAAGATCTCCTACAATACAAACTGCTACTCTCAATTTAAGTTTCCACCTTGATTCATATGTTGACCTGTTTATGTACCTGATTCCATTGTATCTCAAACCTGCAATAAATTAAATTGATTTGACTCATATCCACGAGTCTGTGATTCCCTGACAGAAGACAACACTGCCATCCTGAACTCATTGAGGGCATTGTCATCTTCCAATTCTGATCCCATTGAGGAAATGATGGACCAGCTTTGTCAGGCACTCACTGCTCCACACAGCTCAAAAGCACATGTTTTCGGCAGTGCTCGTTGCGAGAGCAGAGAGATGACCATAATCTTAACTGTATTCATGGAAAAGCCCTGCTGCTGCATCTCTAACATGAGTGAACATTGCAACAGGAAATCCAATGGGAACGATTCATACAACTCTCCATCCTAGTTTCTCATCGTGAAATCCTATCTGCACGATCATTCAACACTCCAATCAACGCCGATCAACCACACTGGGTGGACTGGATGGACACTGGAAACTCTTTCCTTCTTGGTTCTTGTGGACTCCACAGCAGACATCATCCCAGGACATCCCTGGCTAGGACATACCAGGCAGACATCATCCTAGGACACCCCTGGATAATTTCTGGAAATAACTGCTTCCAGGAATGTCTTCATCTACCACGCACAAGCTTCTTGGAAGCCCCACGAGGAGGACACTTCCTGCAGACATTCTTTCACAAACATCAGCACAGCTGGAGCCAATTCCTTCCCTGAGGCGAGAATGCAAAGAGCTCCTTCCATCAACCAGACACCATTCCAGTGTATACTTGGTTTCCAGCTGCCCCTGTTTCCCAGGTCAGGATAGCCATTGAAAGTCCCAACTTTCTTTTCTATTCTTGACTTTACTTCTTTTATCTCCCTTGTTGTTCTCTGGTGGTGTTCTCATGTTTAACTCTCCCTTTGACAATCTCCTGTAAGACAAGTTACTCTCAAGTTAAGTGTCCTCCTTGATTCATCTGTTGATCAGTTTGAGTATCTGATTCCATTGTATTGCAAACTTGTAATAAATTCCTTGACACCAAAACACATATTTTGGACAGATAATTACGTTCCAGCCTAGAACAATGTTAAACTGAGATTTAAATTGTAATCTATATGCATATAAATGTTTAGATGATGTGTGCTATGTTTGATATGATTACAGACATTGATTTGACAAAGGTATTGTTGATACGTTTCAAGTAAATAAGCAAACAACCATTCAATATTTTTGTTATATTACTTCTATTTTACCTTGAGCCTTCAAAACTGTGTTGTTTGATAACTTTGCCTAAATGTGTCTATGGTGATGACATAATGGAGAGAAAATGCAGCAGAAAAGTTGTTCACTGCATCAAGGTTGTAAGGTTAGAAACGAAGAACAATACAAACTATCATCGGGTGTTATGTTAATACGTTTTTAGGACCACTTGAGCAGTGACCAACAGCAGAGACAAGTGCCAAGTGCTGGAATTTGGGAGTCAGCTTTGTTTCAAGTCCACTGCCAAAGCACTGGTAGTCTAATGAGTAGTAATGTGACTTGTTCAAATTTGTACGACCACTAGGGAACTGAGAGAAGATGTTTCCAAGGAACTGAGATACAGCCACAGAATGCCTTGCATTCAGAGAAAGAGGATTCAGCAATGCAACACAGACAAATACACACTGTCGACTTAGTGGCCAGACATGATAAATCATTGCCAGAGTAGTTGACGTGAAACAGTTTGTAAGCCTTAATGAGGCTCTTCCAATGGCCAGCTTGCTGTCATTCACTAATTAGGTTTGTTTATGCAGTTGTGTTTGAGTGGGACTCATAGAGATGGATGGAGGGAAAGTGCAGAGGGAGGAGGTTGCTTGTCTTCAGCAGCAGCCTGTGATGTCGTGACTGTGCAGTGACATGCATGTCACCCAGGAGAGGGAGAAGTAAGAGAGAAAAAATATTTTCCCAATAGTATCACCTACCAGAGGCAAATAACACAAAGGATAAACGGTGTGCATTTATGTGAGATTTCTTTTCTTTTTGAAAATCAACAGTAAATAAAAGTGTTTTTGGGAGCTGGTAGATTTTGTTGATATTTATTTTTACCGTTTTTTACAATCGCCGGAACACATTTCTTAATACTTAAAAAAAAAAAAACTGTATCTAAAAAGCTTAGTGTGATAAGCTAGAAAAAAACTGCCATTCTTGTACAGTATATGCAGTCCTTGTCAACCGAGATTAAATTTGTATATAACAAACATGTTCAGGGTTGATTACCATGGTGAAAAAAAATTAATTTTCTAAAGATGATGACAAAAATGTTGGTGGTATTAAAACATTTACTAACACAATAGCCTTTAGGCTTTGAAGCACTGGGTTAGTTACTACATTTAGCAGACATGCAACAAGATTTGTGATTTCCTACAAAACAGTTGTATTTGCTTTTGGCATGCAAACAAGAGTTGAGCAATGATTTAATTTGATCTGGTTTGATTTCATTTAAATCTCTTCATCATTCGAGGCGATTGTATCACCTCTGAAGACTTTGATTAAACCACTATAAAAAAAAAAGCTCTCACTTAAAGGGATAGTTCATCCAAAAATGAAAATGCTGTCATTAATTACTCACCCTCATGTCATTCCAAACTGTAAGACTTTAGTTCATATTTGGAACACAAATGAACATCTTGTTGATTAAATCTGAGAGCTTTCTATCCCTCCATAATAAGAACAGATGATTTGGAGTTTGCTCTTGCCAGCCGAACAGTTTCAATAGAACAGACCACAGGGCGGTCTCCGTGGAGTGTCCACTTTTGAAGCTATGAAAAGTTAAATGAGTTGAATGTTGATGTTATATTTTAGGTTCTACAAAGAACTACATAATTAAGTTAATTTACAAAAGTTATTCATTAATAATATTCTCCTCCATCATTGCTTTCAAATCTGAAAAAAAGTGTGAGTAAGAGATTAAAGTTAATCAAACAAAATGGAAGATATATATGTATCTCTTCCAAAAACACACAGACATATAAATTAATAGAGAGAAGTAGAAGAACATACACTTTAACCTTACACTTTACCCACAAGTGACCAAGGGCTAAGGGTGTTGGATCGCATGGGTTCTGGCACTTGTGCAACGTAAGCAATGACATTCATCCGAGGGAACGAGATGGAGGGAAGTTAGCAAGGGAAGGGCATAAAAACTGTGGACTTAAACGCATCAGCCCTTGATGACGTGCACCTGTAGGGTCCTGCTTAAAGGAACTTAGTAGAACATAATGCCTGTTAGCACAGAATGTCTTTTTTTTTACCCAGTTTTAACCACATGGTATGTTGATGCCTTGTTAATTTATTGCCCTCTTTTTTGCCAATTACACTAAACTCATTTAGAATGGTGGCACATATGCCGGTCAAAGGAATTATACTTCTGTTGGATGAAAATGAAGAAAATAATTATAGTTATCAGAAAGCATGTTGGCTGGTACAGATGGTGACCAATGAATTAAAATGGTTCTGAAAGCGTCACATAAATCCGTCTCAGACATCCCAGACAAACACACATAGACACCCAGGGGGCGGCCAGTCATCTTTGCTCAGTCAGATGGGGATGGCAACATGCCATGGGGTAGAAAGAGCACAAACCACCCCCATCCCACCCTGAGCTCTTACAACCTGGGGCTCCTTCCTGAATTAGCCCCCCACAGGGTTGAGAGATTTGGAGAAGAGGACACCACACACACTCTGTCTATGGAATGTGTGTGTGTGTGTGTGTGTGTGTGTGTGTGTGTGTGTGTGTGTGTGTGTGTGTGTGTGTGTGTGTGTGTGTGTGTGTGTGTGTGTGTGTGTGTGTGTGTGTGTGTGTGTGTGTGTGTGTGTGCGCGCGTGCGTGTGCGCGCGTGCATGCGTGCGTGCGTGCGTGTGTGTGTGCGTGCGTGCCTGCGTGCGTGCGTGTAAGAACAAAAGTAACCAACACATTACTGTCCATAAAAATGATTTAGCATTTTATGAGTAGCAAAATAATTGAACATGTTAGTTTTAAGTGTAACATATACAGTACCATGCAAATACTAAGGGTATTGCTGGGGCGATATAGAATGATTAAATATATAGCTTACTTCAATAGTTATATTTCCTCTGAAATTTTTTTGTGAAATTTGGATTGTGAAAATCTTTTTTTTTTACTTTTTCTTTCAGTTAGAGGATCTGTCCTCAGTTGACCAAACAACCATTTTTACAAAGTAGATTACAAATGTTCATGTAATATTTGTATATTAAATTTCCATATATGAAATATATTGCCATATGAAGTAAAAACATCTATGAAAGCTACAAGAAATGTAACATTTTCATATATTTACATATCAAGCCCATACAAATACAGTTGTGGCCATAAGTTTACATTGTTGAATCAGCAAAATGGTAATAAAAAATGTAAAAAATTGCATGAAAATTGCATGTTGTGTTTTTTTTTTAGTATTGAGTGAGGATACAACCTTTAGAATGTCCTCATGTCATAGACTACATTTCCCATCATCCACCTGTGCTTCAACATTTCTGTAAGACAAAGACTCAAAGTTAATATAAGTCTATCTCATCTGCTAATGATCTCAAGTATCACCACTTACCTGTTTATGCTGCCATGTCTGCAAATAAACCTACCTGTTTGAGTTTAACTTAAGTTGTGTTCCTTGCGTCCAAACCTGAACGTGACGCCTCAAGGTGCTGTTTTAAAAGCAGTCAGATATGCTTAGCATTTGAAAAATGTGCTGCAAATGTGGGCTGCGTTCGAAAGCTTTAAAATGTTGCCTTTGGAGGATGCATTCAAGGCAGGAAGGATTCAAGGCATGTCCGAATCAAATGTTAACTTCACTTCCTTTCTCCTGAGATGCCTTCATCTGATCGATTTTTGAAGATCCTTCACTGCCTTTGATATCACACAATCCTGTGCTTTCTATTATGTGACAGTTGAGCTGAAAAAAAAAAAGATGTGGTCTGAAAGTTGCCGTTGGTGGTCAGTTTGTGTGTAAATGCAAGTTTTTGACCAACGTTTTCCACTTCTTTTTACTTTTGTAGTAAATAAATATTTGTTTAGTTCTAACCTAAGCTCGCTCTATTTTGCTGTGGATCATTAAAACGTTACACTGCTGCAGAAGTCTGTCCGAAATCAGATTTGTGAGGTACCTTCATGCACAAACTCTGCCTACAAAGTTATTGCCTGATAAGGCAGCAAGACACCAAGTCAGCTGCCTAAGTTTTCGGACGCAGTCATAAGGCTGTATTTCAACAATCTAAGCGCAATGTAAGCAAGTGCACTCAGGGCGTGTCCGAATCCACTTTTGCTAGTTTAAAGACGGGAAAAATGGTCGGCTGCGCATGGTCTAAAAGGGTTGTCCCTATTCTCTTAATGAGTAATGGGTGTGTTTTGGGCGTAACGTGCAATTAACCAATCAGAGTCTCATCTCCCATTCCCTTTAAAGTCCCGGAAAGACTGAACGCGTCTCCAGAGCCAAACGGATCTGCTCAAGCGCTAAGGGTTAAAGCAGACCATCTACGTGACAAGCCGGATTCCACCATATCTTTATGTACATAATATATTAAACTTGTACATTGTAATCCTTTTATTTTTAATATTTGTGTGTTGCCAAACTTTGTGTCCCTGTGTGTGTAATAAGCAGTGTATGCGCGTTGTGCGCCCGCCTATAGGCGCACATTACTAACACACTCTTTAAATAAAAAAAAATGATTGCGCCATTGACCAGGTTTCAGTTGGTTAATGGCGCAGTCAATTTCTGTTGCCTCAAAATAGCAACGCGACATCAATGCGCCTGAACACACCCCCTTTTCAGACCAGCATGCCCATGGGCGCATAAATAGTCGGCAATGCATTTGCTATTTAGACATTGTGGTGCAGGACACGAAAATGATAACGGCGTCAGGCTGAAACTAGCAAAAAACACTTGCATTGCGCCGGTTGTATGATAGGGCCCATAGTGTTCCACGGGTGGTGGAGTATGAATGACAAAAGAGTTTGGAAGATGTGGTCGTTGAATGCATTTCGTGTGAGAGCAATGAAATATTTCATATGGTGCACACAGACTTATGTTTCTCTGAATATGTGAAGAATTTTGACAAGTTTTGACCAATGCTTGTTTTAAAAAATAACTAAGACACCACTGAATGTTCATGAGCCTGACCTCTACTAGGCTGCCAAACACATATATTCCCCTGTGGTTAACTGCTGGTTAAAAACCCCAAGCCAGCAGAAGGGAACAGAATACTTCTTGTGGATTTAGGAGCTAAACGGCTTAGTGGCTTTCAGGGGCCATTTACACAACACCGTTTTCAACAAAAAATGTAAAACTTTTTATTCGGTTTGGATGTTCATTTACACCTAAATGGTACATTTTTGAAAACAGGTTTCAAAAACAATACCGTTATTGACTCGTCATATGCAGAAAACATCATATGTATGTGTTTTACGCATTCACTCTATAGGTGTGTAGTGTTTCTTTATAAAGTGACATCGCCAACTACTGGCCTGAACTACTGGCTAGAAAACAGCGTTTTAGTCATTTTCGTATATCTGCGTCAACGGGGATAGTTTTGACAATGTTGTTGTCTGTTTGTGGATAAACTTTTCCATTTTTAACGTACCCTTATACTCCCATGTGTGTAGAAGTGCTATGTGTGTGAATGAGTCATGAGGGGATAGTGTGAAAAGATGGTTTGATGGTGCTGCGGGTGTGGAGTTCTGGATGAGTCTCAGACACATTGTAACATAAAAGAATTTAGGATTAGCACTTAAAAATTGATCTTGAACACTGAACTGTTTAGATAGTACATTTAGAACTACGGTTTGAGAGGAAACACTTTGAAGATCCACACTGAGAGACATCCTGTCAAATGAGGCTTTAAGAGTTTCTTTGGCACACGTGTTTAAAAAAAATTGTAAAAGAATGCACTGGAGCAGAGGTGAGAGTTAAGAGCATGCGAAGGAATGTGTGTATGTGCGTATGTGTCTTTTGGGGAAGAATGAATGGAAGACTACTGTGCTGTTGGCAGTACATTTCCACGTTCTCACTTACACACCAGCTGTGGATCATTAGCAATACTCAATCTTTGATCCATCTTCCAATATGATTAAAACAGGTTACTCTGTATTTGATTTATTACAAAGGCTAGGCGTTCTTGAACAGAAAGGACAAGTCTCAAAAACTAGAGAAAGAAATGGAGAAAGAAAATGCCAGACAAGTGGCCAAACTGAGGATAAAAGTTCTGCAGTATCTGTGGATAATCACTACCAAACAAAACGTGATTTTGCCAAGTAAGACATGTTTCTGGATCAACACATTTTGTTGATCTTGGAACAACATTCCTTTCCATAAATTTAAAACCCACTGTAACCCTATCCATAAGTAACCCCTAAAATCAGAGGGAAACGATAGATGAATAACACTGATGTAGAAGCACCTAACCCTGGTTATAAACCTAAACTTGACATAAACGTTAAACTTGTCCATCAAATCTGATTGGTTGATTGGAATGTTGTTCCAGGATCAACAAAGATGTTAAAATTGAGTGTATTGAATTTATTAGAGTCTTGACTGCACACTTGGGTTTCTGATCTAAGCAAAGTTTGAGACATTGTTTATACCTTTTATGAAACTGTAGAGTTTATTGCTTACCATACAAAAATGTGCTCTCTCTCTCTATTGGGAGTTCATTGGTGATTGTTATGATGTGGATGCTATTCATTCGTTAGAACGATTTTCAAAAAAATATGGTTTAACGTTATAGTTATTGTTCTTGGTGTGAACAGACGTTTACTGAATGAATTTGGAGTATTCTAAATGAGCGACCGAATGCACAAGGTCAGTTAGTATTTGCACAAAACACGCACAAACCGTGTCCATGTAAGTGCTTTCCCACAACCTCTTGTTGCACTCAGCAAACATTAATCTCTCTAATGCCCGGCACACTATTTTGGGCAATCCCAGACGGAAGACCAATCGTGTTGATTTCTGTGGTCGTGGCTTCTAAACGGTGGTCCTACGTCATACAGTGAGAGAGATTCAAAGATTGCTATTGTCACGGTCTTGCGACCAAAGATAGCCTGCAATCATTTTCTGAGAGTGTGAGAAATTTAGAATGATCATGTCACAGTGTCTTTGCTGCTATAACCTACGTCTACTGACTAGCCAATAAAAATGCAACATGAAATGGCGCATTGATCAACGTGACATGGCGCTAAAACGTAAAAATACTTAATTCAAGCTCAGTTTGCAAAATTGGCATGCCAAAATGACCTCTTTTCCCAACCATGACTGCATGCATGTTCTCCTCTTTCCCTTCATCCTCTTTTTTCAGCGCACATAAAAACCACAATTGCCAAAGAGTGATTCATCTTGCTCTATTACCACTAGCGCGTGCTGATGACATTTTATTCTTCTATGTGAACTTGGGTCATAGCCTACGATTCAATAGGTGTCATCATCGTACAGTCTACATGCATGTTGTACATTAGATCCATATCGTACATTGTGATTTGTAATAATCTTATAGGATTACTGATATCGCCTACCATTTCTTACTCTTTTACAGTACAGTGAATGTGTAATTGTGGCAATATATATATATGTATATATATATATTGATACATTTAAGATGAAATACATTTCATCTTAATACATTTAAGATGAAATGTCATGAAATTTAATCTTAATAGTTTTATAGGACCACTCAGAGTATGTGATTTGTGTGTGTGTGTGTGTGTGTGTGTGTGTGTGTGTGTGTGTGTGTGTGTGTGTGTGTGTGTCTGTGTGTGTGTGTGTGTGTGTGTGTGATTTCAGTTGTTCCTAGATTGTTTCGTAAATTTAGAATAAAATGTAGAACTAAAGTTATTGATGAATCATGATTTGTTAACAAAAACACAGATTTTCACGCACAAATCCTTGTGATCACACGGTTGGTGAATGAGACATTCAGATTTCTCTGAATGAATACAGATGTGTTCAACCCCTCTACTAGGCCTGCTGAAAATCAAGTCATGTTGTCATATTTCAGTAATTTTTTCTGCGGCGCAGTGTCTCAAGGCTTTGATAAACCTTACTTAAAGTCTCTCTAGGGTTAGATAACTTGCAATCAAGGGATTACAACCACAACTATTCTTCAGTTTCTCTCGTGAAGTGGGAATAACTTTTATTCAGGGTTTAAAGGATTAGTTCACTTCAGAATTAAAATGTCCTGATAATTTACTCACCCCCACGTCATCCAAGATGTTCATGTTTTTCCTTTCTTCAGACGAAAAGAAATTAAGGTTTTTGAGCAAAACATTCAGCATTTTTCTCCATATAGTGGACTTCAACGGGAACCAACGGGTTGAAGGTCCAAACTGCAGTTTCAATGCAGCTTCAAAGGGCTTTACACAATCCCAGCCAAGGGATAAGGGTCTTATCTAGCCAAACCATCGGTCATTTGCTAAGAAAACCCTTTCTTTTACTTTCTTTTACCCTTTCTATACTTTTTAACCACAAATGCTATCTTGCACTAGATCTGCGATGAGCCACACATTACTCAATCACGTTGAAAGGTCACGCGTGACATAGCGGAAGTACCGACCTAGTGTTTACTAAGACTAAGTCAAAAGACTAAGTCAAACAGCATTAAAAAAAAAAAAAGTAAACCAACAATGTCTGACAATTTTGAAGTTGGAGGAGAAAATGAGATGGAGTTTTTTCGCCTTACCCTACCTTTTTGAACCAGAACACGCCTGACCTTTTAACGTGATTATGTAATGCATTGCGAATCGCAGAGCTAGTGCAAGACGAGCATTTGTGGATAAAAAGTATATATATTTACATAAATATATAAAATGACCGAACACTTGGCTTGATCAAATTAGTTAATGCAACAAAGATTGTTTCGTCTGTACAGCAGCTCTAGAAGAAAGTCATTGTCCAGCTTAAGAAAGTTTTTCAAACAGAGTTATTATTAACTTTACACCAATTTCAACTGAAAACAGAAAATACATAGTTTTTAGTCGTTTTAGTCATTTTACATGATTTGAATAATAGAAATTGATAATGTGTTATGTGTATCCCAGTTTAAGAGATACTGACAGAGTGTGTCTGCTTCCCGAACAATGTTAGGAAGACTGTTCCAGAGTTTTGGTGCTAAATAGGAAAAGGATCTACCGCCAGCAGTCGATTTTGATATTCTAGGTATTATTAACTGGCCTGAATTTTGAGATCGCGATAGACATGAAGGACTATAATGCGTTAAGAGCTCGCTCAAGTACTGGGGAGCTAAACCATTGAATGCTTTGTAAGTAATTAGCAATATTTTAAAATGCATACGATGTTTAACAGAGAGCCAATTAAATGTAAAATTCTGTTAAATTAACCCTGTAAAAGAAAGGCAAAGCAAATTCAGCACCTACGTTACTGACGCACATTCTCTTTTTCTCTCCTTTCTGAGACATTCACCTCTGGATCTTTGTAAAGGGAGGGTGGAGGGGTGCGTTCATAAGCAGGGGGGGTTTGGAGGGGGAGGAAGCAGACTTAGGTAAACATTGTGGTATTTTCTTAAAGATGTATATCTGCCCTGAACAAACATGCTGTGTATTTATAGGAATTCAGGATCCAGCTCTAGCAGCATGGGGCCAATTGGCTTTTTCTACAGTATTTGTGCTGCAAAGCTCAATGGGGGTTTTAATTAAATGGTTTACACTTAGTTAGGCTTAATAGGAGTTGTGCCTGTTGATTAAAATAACAACAGCTTACAGCTAAAGCACATGGGAAACACTTTATAATAAACTTCTTTAATGAGAGATGAACAGATTAGTAATTGACAGTGAAGTAGTTCATTCATGAGTGCATATAAAAAGTATATTAAAGTTCAATGACAATCATAACTACTAGAATTACATTGACAAATGTAATTATTTAATTTAATACTGTTTGTTAATATTAGTAATGAATGTTATTATAAAATGTTAATGATTGTTTTATCTGTTCGACAGAGGATGGTAAATAATAAGCATAAACACATGTAAATAGGTGTTAAACATATCAAACCAAATACCCAAAGCCTTCATTTTACATTTATATTGATACATTTAAAAATAATAATAATAAGTGTCCTATTATTTAAATGTGTGTTCGTTTATTGCAAGTGCAATCTAAAAAAAAGCCAGTATAATTCTAATTTTAAAAACTTAAAATACAATTCTGTGTCATGTCATGTCAAGGTCAGTTACTGCATTAAACTTAAATAGAAAAATTGGATGTGTAAAGATATTTGATATATCTATAAATGTGACTTGCAGCTCGCAGCAAAAGTAATACAAAGAGAATTGTTCAAAGCGCAACTGTCACCATTAACATCATATTTATTGTTATTTAGTTACTCAATAAAACATATACATATATATACAATATGCAGGAAAACAGACAACTGCACTTTACATATTACTTTAAAAAAAGAAAAGAAACAAAGAAAAAGGACCTCTGTAAATCTCCACGTTGCCATTATGACCTTCCATCTAACCTTTTTCAGGTATTTAAGGTCAACTGTAACATTTTTCTAAAGAGTATAAGATTGCCTAAAAAAATTACATGTGCAATACCAATATTCTGGTTTCTATTTGATATCCATTTAACATCAAAAGGTTTCCTCTAGCTGTGCGGCATACCAGTGTTGAAGCATCCTGGGTGTTCAGGCAACAATCCGATGGGCTATTTAAAACGAAACACGGAGAATGCTGTAAACCTAATATACAAGTAAAGAAGGAATCCGACAGGTCAGAGTAACCAAACGCAGTGGAGAAATTCTGGGGGAGGGCCAGTGATCCGCATTAAAGCATTTTAAGACAGCTTGAAAAGACATGGCACATCATTGGATTTCTATGAATCATGTTCTAATAGGATTCCCCTGACCACTCCCCTTTTGGTTCCAAAGAAGGCAGCGAGCAGCATGCCTGCAGGACCACGTTTCAAAGCCCTCTTGTGTCCCGCGATGACAGTACAATGACCTGCCCTGAGGGCTAGAGGGTCAGGAAAAGACCCTAGATCTTATTCAGAATCAGGGGGTTTTAATAAGAAGAACAATAATTATTTCAAAGATGAAAAAAATGAGACCTCCAGAGAGGGCAAAAAAGTATAGAATACACAACAATGGATGAACAGAAAAGCCATCAGAATGCATAGACATATAAAGAAATGTTGAGGTCTGGATCAGTACTGGTATACCATCATCTTGTCTTTTTATATATCATCCTACAGTAAGTTCAGTGTAACATGTTTTTTCTTGTTTGTTTGTTTTTCTACAAAAATGGCACAAATTTTCCTGACAAAGAAACACTGATTTATCCTTCCTCCATATATATATATAAAAAAAGAAGTCTTGGTTTCTTATCCTCATCCTGGTAGTCAAAAGGTCTTCTTTTCTCTTGCTCTGTTTCTTCAAGTCAACGCAGCTACGAATGTCCCGAAACGGTTTGAGATGTCCGAGTGAAGGGAACGCCAGGAAGGAACGGGTCCCCCGCGCCCCTTAGACTCCCCAAGTTCATCTGTGCAGTGGACTGACAGGCACTGGAGATGAGAACCCATCCCTCCAGCGGTCCCCGAGGAACCTGCTCCTCCTGTGCTCTTGCTTTGAGAGACGTCTACTTCTGAAAGAAAAACACCGGAGGAAGAAATTCAATATGTTGATGTAACCATTACATTTGGTTCTTGCAATCTATGTATTCATTTAGGTATACAGCACTTTTAAAGTGTCTTGTGGCCACCACAATATTTAAATGTTTGACATTTTTAACCATATATAAATTAATTCAAGTGCTCGCATTGCCCAATATTGGCAGATCACTGTCCCAGATTTTGCAGATTAAGTGGTAATGTATCAATTCCAAAATGCCTGTCAACAAATAAAAAGCCTTTAATGTACTTTTTAGGAAATTATGAGTAAATATTGTGTACAGTAAGTGTTTCGAAACTGGCCTACACTCAAGTGTGTGTGTGTGTGTGTGCGTGCGTGCGTGCGTGTGTGCGTATGTGCGTGTGTGTGCGTGTGTGCGCGTGTGTGCGTGTGTGTGTGTGTGTGTGTGTGTGTGTGTGTGTGTGTGTGTGTGTGTGTGTGTGTGTGTGTGTGTGTGTGTGTGTGTGTGTGTGTGTGTGTGTGCGTGTGTGTGTAGGCACTGGTCATTCTTTTTTTTCTTTTTTTTAAGTGTCAAAAGTAAGAAAGCCCTTGTCTTTTCCAGGCAATAGTGTGAATGGTTTGGTGACTGTGTATTTGAGAAGTGTGATCTTAAAATCCATCGGACCACATGCATTAGCATTGGCTTTAGGACCCATTCACCCCGTTCCACTGCACAAAAACAAAGTGACCCTTCAGTCAAGGAGTCACAAAGCTCTGGGAAAACTGACCTTTGACTCTGTTTGACCTAATTTACCTGCATAATGACCCTTCCAAAGCATCGACACACAAGTCAACCCCCTGCCCCCATCTCATTTACTGCACAAAACAAAATCCATACAAAGGTTTATAAGGGTTGCATTTGAAATGTCAATACAAGAGAAGAAGTGATTGATAGACAGAAATAGAGAAAATGGCATTTCAAAACACTATAATTGTATCAGTTTTGTACCCAATTCACGTCTTTATTCAGATGTACATAAACATGAATATAAAAAAGCAAGTAAAAAAATCGTAGAAATTTTAGTTTTTAGGGTTGTAATTTTATTTACAACAGATAAAATAAAAATGTTATGCAGATATGGACAAGCTCTTTTTCATTTACTGTAAAAAACAAAACAAAAAAACGCTACAGTGTTAGGAATGTAACCCCTGTCCTTCATGTACTTCCAGTTTAATGGTATATGAACCGATTATGTTGTAATTTAACAGACATGAATAATGACTACTGACACGCCAACGACATTTGAAGTAAAATTTCAAATCTCTAGGCTAATCATTTTTAGGCTTCTGAATAAATCTGCAAAAACTCAAATGTGTTACAATTATCCCTGCTCTCCCCTACAGAGAAACACCTTTACACACACACACACACACACACATGCTGTGTGTCAGCCATTTTAAGAGACGGGCGCCTGGTCTCGCCCTCGAGCCTGTCTGGACCAGTACTGCAGAAAAAAAATGGTAAGGTGTAGGGAAAGGTCAATAACCCGACCCCATCCCCCAAACCCTAAGGATAGAGGAACAAAAATAAAGGGAAAAGGAATCCAGAGAGGAGGGAAAGACATTAGTGGTAAAAAGAAAAGACAAAGGTGGGACTGCATAAATGATGACAAACAAAAGATCCTCGTATCTTTATATGGAGTCTTAATCTATTATATGGTGTGAAATATATACACATCTCCCCCACATCTTCACACGCCTAAGGCAATAACACATACACACACACTTAGGCACGCACATAGTCCTATTCTCTTGTCTTACGTCCTGCAGAGTCTGCCAATAGTCCGTGGTAGCTGGGCACAGCAGGCTGGGCTACGGCCTGGATAAGCAACCAAGCATTCTCCACACACACACACACACACACACACACACACACACACACACACACACACACACACACACACACACACACACACACACACACACACACACACACACAGCTCAGCAGCCATCAAGCTTCCTGCTGCTACCCCCAACACACACACAGCAATGTGAGAACTGTGCAACCCCAAAACACAGTCACACACAAATGTATGAATTTAAGAGACTCCGTGTCTATCCCAAAACACTGCAACATAACAAACACAGCACACACATATCCTGACACAGCACTTTCTACATTAAATCCACACATATCATAACACTTAATACACTTCTTTCTTTCTTTTTTAAGCTGTATGGCAAAAATATTATTACAATGTTATTACAATAATATTATTACAATGCTGCATTAATTTTCCTCAATCCTCAGAAAATCTGTTGATATGTTTTGTCTCAGAAACCTTACAGAGATGACCTCAACGATATTTGCATGAATTGTGATTGGTCTTATCTTCCTTGCGTCATTAGTCTCAAACAAAATGCTTACCTAAAACTATAATACTTTTTACTGGTATGTCCTACATAAACTGCAAATCTTGTTAATGTTGTGTCTGTTGATATTGATCTAAAATATCACAGTTATGAAAGATACATTTTAAATTTTGTCCAATTTAAAAGACAATGGAAGAAAAGCAGGCATCTATCGACACACACACACACACACACACACACACACACACACACACACACACACACACACACACACACACACACACACACACACACATTTTAAGTGCATCTAAATGTTTTCTTCTAACTTTTCTTCCTTCTTGGTTGTTGTTGTTGTTGTTCAGAATTACTCCAGATTGTGAGTTTACTCATTTTTTCTACATTTTAATCCCCACACATGGTCCCATTAATTTCTGATCAGGAAATACTACTTCTGTTCACGGCGTAATGCACTGAATCAAGAACCTTGGGATTCCACTGAAAATATGCTAATTTTGATCTACATGCTCGATCTTTTAATTGCTATCCACGAGAGAATTTGCAAAAGACTTATATTTGAAGGTTTGAAAGCTTAAATTCCCCTTCCTGCAAGAGTCTGGTGAGAGGTTTGAGTTCAGGCAGCTCTCTCTCTCTCTCTCTCTCTCTCTCTCTCTCTCTCTCTCTCTCTCTCTCTCTCTCTCTCTCTCTCTCTCTCTCTCTCCCTCTCTCTCTCTCTCTCTCTCTCTCTCTCGCCCACCCTCCCCCTCCTCGAGAACACATACTTGAGAAACTAATACATGATTTACTGCTGCAATAATAAATCTTCAGCAAGTCCGGCTTCCTCTACTCCTAAGAGGAAATGATATAACTGTCTGGTCTTATGTTTATATTTTAAAACATTTGTGGTCACACTTTATATTAGGTGTCTTTAACAACTATGTACTTACATAAATAAATAAAAATGTAAGGTACAGTGCACTTATTATGTTCATGTTAGCATACACATAAATTCATAGACAGGTACAGAACATAATCTAGCTAACATTTATAGGTATATGTTACAAAGTATTTATCATAATATACTTGAAATTAACATAAAAAAAAAAATAAGTTCTGCTGTTGTTCATAAAAACCAGTAGTGACGTTGTACATGTTGTCATCATGTCACTATCAGTGTACCAATATATAGTGTCCTTACCAGTGCCCGGATTTGTAAGAGATATGAACTGACGACCTCGGGAACTGATTGAGACGCACCCAATGGACCATCTAATGGCCAGTTACTTCTTCTTCTCTCTTTTTCTCTCTCCTAAAAGTTAGCAGCTCTAAAATCACAACCCATTTGTTATTTTTCCATAAAATGAAGTATGATTCCCAGACAACAACCTGCATCCCAAATGACATAACTTCCTATCCTATAGCTGCCTGGTAACAGCTTTAAACACAGACACACACACATGCGTGTGTAAGAGGGCTAAAGTTAGCGCATCGGAATAAGATTTGGAAAACAACATTTTAAAATAGAAGAAAACTAAATGTAAGCTTGTATAATGAGGAAGCTTCTAGAAACAAACTGAAGCATATAGCTTATAAAGGCAGGCTTTAAGTCTTTATGTCTCATGAGTTAGTGTGTGCTGTGCTGTAGTATGTGTCCTGCTAATACTTCACATCCAAAAAGCTTTTAAAAACCTTACCGTTTTTTCCAATTGCTAACGCACTAAAATGACACGATGATTTAAACTGACACAGAAAGCAAAACCTCTTCTCAAGTCTCCAAAAGTCTAAACACATTCTCTGCTTTACACACATTTTGCAATTCAAAATGGCACTTTTTAATGCACTGAACGGTTCTCTGCATAAGACACAACAATCTGACATAAAGTCACATGTTTGCCATTTCAAAACACTGCCATTCAAAATGACACTACATGAGCTGATTGGCCAATACATGTGCCACCTGGCCAAACACCTCAATGGTTAACACTTCAATCTGGATGTAAGCACTATGAAAAGACCACTTTATTATTTTTCTTGCCTCTTTTTTTTCTATATATTTTTTCTGCAATTTTCGTTTTTCGTTTTTTGTGAGCAGATTTTTTGTTCAGTCCAAAGTAAATATATCTGCTGCTGTGCATATGTTGCACTGACTTGTTTGGTTAAACATTTAAAAAAATAATGTTTCAACAGCATGTGTGTGTCTGCAAATATTTCTGTGCATGTGAACAACCTGAAGAAATTTCTACAATTTGAACTATTTAGTATTATGGCAAAGCATACTAAATATGAGAGTGCTTTTCATTACAGTAAGTAGTTGGTTAGACAAAAATCTGGTAATATGAATGAAGTGTGTGCCATTTCGTGCAAAAGTTTGATTTTGATAATGCTATATGTAGTTTTGGTTGCAGTGCTTCATTTTGCACAATATATGAAGTATTTTGCAGTTTGGGTGTGTGGTTTTGTGAATTGTATTAAGTATTTTGACAAAACCAGTGTAGGTTGCAAAATTGTGTGTTAGCAAGTGTGTGTGTGTGTGTGTGTGTGTGTGTGTGTGTGTGTGTGTGTGTGTGTGTGTGTGTGTGTGTGTGTGTGTGTGTGTGTGTGTGTGTGTGTGTGTGTGTGTGTGTGTGTGTGTGTGTGTGTGTGTGTGTGTGTGTGTGTGTGTGTGTGTGTGTGTGTGTGTGTGTGTGTGTGTGAGTGCGTGCATGTAGGCACTGGTCATTCTTTTTTTTTTTTTTTTTAAGTGTCAAAAGTAAGAAAGCCCTTGTCTTTTCCAGGCAATAGTGTGAATTGTTTGGTGACTGTGTATTTGAGAAGTGTGATCTTAAAATCTTAAAAAAGTGTGTGTGTGTGTGTGTGTGTGTGTGTGTGTGTGTGTGTGTGTGTGTGTGTGTGTGTGTGTGTGTGTGTGTGTGTGTGTGTGTGTGTTGGTGCGACCGGATTATGAGGACAAAAACCATGGATACATACCGACTCTATGAGGACATACCGTAACTACGAGGACAGCACTAATGTCCTCATAAGTCGAGCAGTGTAGAAAGGCTTATCAGGCTGCGCCTAACCACCTCCCGCTTTTTCTGAAAATGTCCTTATAAATCCGTTGTACCCGTTTTTCAGTGTGTGCCAGTGTATGCTCAGAGTGTATAATCTCCCTCTATGTGAAAGTCGACGCTACTGCAGTATCATACACATTTCATACACCCAGACCACGCCCAAGCGCGATTCATTGGTGGAACGCTGGAATCCTCGTCAGTGATTGTCTATGTGAAATTCGACGCTAATACACCCAGACCACGCCCAAGCGCGATTCATTGGTGGAACGCTGGAATCCTCGTCAGTGATTGGCTGCTGGAATCCTCGTCAGTGATTGGCTGCATTTCACACCCGTCAAAGTCAGCGCGCCTGCGCCTCTGATCTTCTATCGCAGACGTGTGGTGTGACGGTGTGATTAATCCACTGTCTATGGATTAATCTGAAGGTTAATCATCATCATGAAAGATTAATTAGCAGAATTCGAGCGAAGTTGACGAGCTATAGTGGGAGATTTTCACTTTATCACGAGGAAGGTAAGTGCGTTTATTTATATATTCTACCTTTGTGGAGTTAAGTGAGTCAGACAGTTTTGAATAACGTTAGTTACATTAACGTTACTTTAAAAGTGGCCATTAATCGGGCTAATATTATAAGTCCATAAGCAGTTAAAATGGCGTCTCCAAACAACTTGCACATGCTATTCACGTTTTTTGTTTTGTTTGGTACTTAAACGAAATTCTCTTGTTGTTCATAGATACATACAAGTATTAGTATTAGTTGATGAAAGATACATCTCCATGGATGCTTGAGAGAATTAATTTACATTTTGAAATAAATCAAATCTATGTTGTCATCATGATGACTGGTAAAGTTGAGTGGATGCATTTACAGTTTAATACAGCAAGATACAGAAATCTATTAAATAAACAGAAACGAAACTAATGTAAAAGTATACTTTCATCAATGTAATGTTACTGTCATTAGAATGACTTGAAAAAATATTTAGTTTATTCATTTAGGGCTGGATATTAGCAGACATTTTATGATTCAATTTTAATTCACATTCTTTCGATTCTATTTCCAATTTGATTTTACATCTATTATTTTAATGTAAATCAGGTGTAATACATGTAACATTTTCTAAAACTTTCTCTCTATAGTTAATTTTTGTAAGTAACGAGTTTAGCTTCGTTTGATCTGAGGCGCCACATTAAAGAGTGATAAAATGCTATTAAAATGGACTGAATTTGAAATCGGAGACTGTTATCAAAAGTAGCAAGCCTCAAAACCTCACTTATCAACTATTTATGTGTAACATGTTGTATTTATTGATATAGACTACAGTCTGACAATAATGTACTGTATATAAAGCATCTATCTATCTATCTAATATGTATATATATATATATATATATATATATATATATATATATATATATATATATATATATATATATATACACACATACTAATTATGTTGTCTGGAATGTTTTCAGTCAACATGTTAAGAAAGAAGAGAATAAAACCTGAGCAGGATGCAAAAGAACACATATTGTCGGGCAAAGACAAAGCCTTCATTGAGGGACGACAAATCAACACATTCAAAGGTAAATTGTGCACCACAAGGCAATCTGACTATGTTCAGACTGCAGGCAAATCAAATCATAAAGTAGGCATGCACTTGTAAGAATGCAAAGTAGGCCTATTGCTGGCAGTATGGACATGATCTTTCACATTCACACATTTTACCCTTGGGTAAGCCGCTCATTTTCATAAAGGTTAAGAGATGGAAAAAAAAAAAACTTTAAACAATTTTTTTATTATTATTATTTTAAAATAAATACTTAGCTATGTATACAGAGAATAATGTTTACATTATTCTCTGTATTCATAGTTAAGTATTTATTTTTATTTTATTTTATTTGTTGTACCTAATTTGGTTACAACCAAATTCAACTAGTAGACTATATCACAGTGAAAACCAATGCTTGATTTTTTTTTTCTTTTCTTTTTTTTTTCTTGCACCTCATATTACATTACACAGTTTTACAGGATTTAACTCTTTAAAAGGATAGGTTGGTTAGCTGTGTAACATATAGGTGCACTTGGATTCATGTTTTATTTGTATTATTATATATTATTTTGCTCTTTTAGGGAGAGGTGTGTTTGCACTTGAGCACATTGAACCATCCACCTTTGTTGTTGAATACCGTGGGATTCTCTCTCAAAGTAAACATGTTAAAGATGTTCAAGGCAACTACTTGTTTGACTTCACATGGAATGGAACACGTTATTGGTAAGTTTCTTTTTTGGTTTATTTATTTATTTTTGGTTCATATTCAGAGCAAACTAGTTGCATGTCATTCTAATAAAAACAGTTATGCTTATGATGATTATTATTATTACTATTATTATTACAATATAGGGCTGCACGATTTGGGGAAAATGTCATATTGCGATTGAGGTCAATATTGCAATTGGAATATGCAATTGCGATATAATAAACAAATGGTTTCATGAGTCTACTTGCTTGGATCTAAAGCAAAATGCACACACCGATTAGTGATAATTCTGAAATGTGTATTTCTCAACTCAAACTAGCAACAACAACTAAATGATTGATAACATCGAAGCCATTGATTTCTGGATATAAATTAATCCACCCCCATTAAAAACATTAATTATAGCCATCCAACATTACAGTGATTCCATCATTACAATTGAAAGCTATAATAAAAAAACATTTATTAGACTTTATTAAATATAACAGCTTTTAATTTAAGTGAACTTCAAATAATCATCACATAAACCCATAATAAATGTCATATTTACCTGTGCCCTTCCTGTCTTTCAGGTATACAGAAATTTAATAAAGTTATCAAACATAATAAATAGACTAATCCTTATTAAAGCTACATAAGTTCTTTAGTCAAGAGCAGTGAGTAATTTTCTCTGTCCCCTTTGTTCTTTGATTAACTTTACTGACAGAAAGCTTTGGCTGCTGGCCCTTTAAGAGCAGCCGCTGCTGACAGAGACGCGGATCTCACATGCGCCTCATTCTCTCACAACTCTATACCTCCATCATAAGACTGCTCTTATGTTATGAAGATACTCGACAAACGACATTTTGGCATAATTGTGTGTTATTGTTCGTTCAAGCGCGAAAGAGAACTGTATTTCTGGCGCGTGTCTTTCTATGAGTCACAGTCGGACATTCAGCGCTAGGCTTGGGAATCGGTTCCAGGTTCCGGTTTGGAACCGGTTCCAAACGTTCCGATCCATCGGTATCGTACACGTCCACACGTTAACGATTCCACTAACGATTCCGAATGTTCCTTTCCATTAGGCTGGGCGATAAATATATTTTATTGATTAACTCGAATGTGTAGTGTACGTCGATATGTTTGAATGAAAATCGGTTTTCTCTTTAACATCCGCCGACGCTCGGTCTGGGCTCCCGTAGTTCCGAACGCGCTCAGCGCGTTTGCCATAGAGATACAAAAACAACAAAGCAAATGAACAAGACCGCGGCTGCACAAGCACACCCGCCAAAAACATTTACAAACTGAATCTGCACGCAGGGCTGCCAACTCTCACGAATTCACCGTGAGACTCACGCAGTTGTCACTTTCCACACGCTCTCACGCCACACATCCATTTTCTCACGCAGAGAAAGCACCGACAGAGAAGCGTACGGTACTATTGACATTAAACTAATTCCCAGCTCTCAGATTCTGTCAATTTAATTACAAAATTCAAACAATAAACACCGTTTTGGTGCTTGTAAATTGACATGACAGATTTCAGTTCAAGCGGCACGTGAGCCGATCATCTGTTAGGCTACTACTAAGTTAATAGTAGCCTAAATTAACTTAAGTTCGAATGATCAATAGGTTATTTGAAAGATACAGTTCAACTTACGAAATGTAATAAAATCGATCGATCAAGTGTTTTTCAACCTCAGAAAGAGGTCCATAAACACTAAACAGCTCAGTCACGTAATGTTAAGTTCACCGGAAAGCCATTTAATAATCACAGCACGTAGGTAGACTTAAAAAATTGTCTGTTGAGAGGAGTATTTTGCTAAATATAATATATTACATATTTATTATATTTTTACCTATATCATTAATATATTATAAGGTTGTCATAAAAAAACGCATTTTATTATAATTTGAGATGCTATTTTTAACCTTTAATAATAATACCAGCTGACAGGGCTCTGCATTAGGTGAGATTATTTTGGGAGGAGAAAAATTAACATATTAACGCATCTACTGTACCTAATATTTATCCAAAGGAATCGATATTGAATCAAGATCAGAATCATTGTTTTAGAAATGTTCACTTTTTTTTTTACAGAAGCATTCAACTTCTGTATTGATATTCCACACTTGGTTTTCATTCTCTAAAACCACTTTAAATGAGACATTCAAAGCCAACAACTCTCAAAGCCACCCTGTAAGTGTTCAGCAAATAGTACAGGAATCGATATGGGAATCGATAAGGAATCGCATCGATAAGCAGACTTGACAATGGCATCGATATCGATAATTTCTTAACGATGCCCATCCCTATTCAGCGCGCTCTCTTTTGACTTGTCTCGCATGAATGGTTTTAAGCAATCGCATGAGAGCATTATCATGTAACACTAGCCAAAGGATGACAAAAAATAACAGATGCTGCGTTAATTGCGTACCAGCCCATTGTTTATTTTACATAAAATCGCAGCATTTTGCGTCATATAATTGCACAGGCTTGACATCGCGATTACGATTGCGATAAGATTAATCGTGCAGCACTATTACAATAGCAGATTTGCTATGGTTCTCATAACATGAGGAACTTATTAGTTAGTGATAATCAATAACATGGTTATTTTTCAACTGGGGTATTATTGTTTTACCTTAAGTGGATCATCTGACCTATTAAATTCTTAGGAAGTCAAGTTAACTTTCACAATGTGTATTTGAATATAGGTTAAATAGGCCAAGGTTAGCCTAACCCAAATGTTCAGTTAGAACCGTATGTTTCAGTGTGTGTCTATGTTTTAAGTTTCTTACTGCACTATTTTTCACAACATAGATGCAACAGAGTACGGTGGACATTCACTTGGACGACTGGTGAATGATCCAAATTGCAAAGTCAAGACAGTCATTGTTGACGGAAGGCCACACCTGTGTCTGTTTAGTATAAGACATATCTTTCCAGATGAGGAGGTCACATACAACTATGGGGATTCCTCTTGGCCTTGGCGTTTAAGGGTGAGTCTCTTAAAGAATTTATCACTGAAAGTCAACCATGTTCTGTATTTCATGAATGTTAGTTTTTTATATGATGCAGATTATTTTTAAAAATTCTGCATGTCTGCTTTGTGCACGACGGAGCAATGAAAGGGACACTAGATATTTAGACTTTGGTTGATACTAGAATTAGTTGCGGTGACCAATTGGCAAACATCCTTGCCTCAGTGTTGTACCTGTCTTTCTCATAATTACAGGAATTGTGTGACGAGACATCAGTGGCTGTGACTGATGCAGTGTGAATCCTTCCTCATCAGTGAAACAGAAAGTAAGTGAGCGCATGTTCCTTCATTGTTTTCTTCTCTTTGACACAGGCAATGTTAAGTGTAGGATGGTTGGGTAGGGCTGGGTACCGAGTCTCGATACTTTTTAGGTACCGACCGAATTGCCTCGATACTATCGAGTATCGAAACATGACATGTTGTTCGGTTCCAGATTTCGATACCTAAGGAGTTAACTCGTCAACGTCAGTGCTCAAACAAATACATATGAAATGCACAACGACACACATAAAGTCGCTCACGCACATACACGCAAACTCTCTTCACACGAAAACGCGTGGAACTCTCCGCGCACACTCATATGAGACGCGCGCGCGCGGCACGCACAGACTCTCGACACGCATACTTATGAGACGCGAGCACACACACACACACACAAACTCTCCGTGCACATATTCATATGAGACGCGAGCACACACACATAATACCTTAAAGATGTGGAAAGTCGATCAAAAGTGTGGCTACATTTCTCCAGGCTCGATGCCAACAGCGCAATGCAGTATTTGCGGTAAAATAATTGCTGCAAAGACCGGTACCACGACAAACACGATGAAGACCTTGACAGAGCACGGAGTAAACATAAGAGCAGAAAGTGCTTCGTCTTCGACTGGTAAATGAAGAGATACCTTGTTGATCACTCCAGTGTTTATATATTGCAATAAATAATAACCTACTGAATGTACACTGCCGTTCAAAACTGTGTTGGTTAGTCAGAATTTTTTTTCAGTAAGGATGCATTAAAGTTATCAAAGGTGACATTAAAACATGTGTAATGTTACAAAATATTTAGTTTTTAAATAAATGCTTTTCTTTTGAATTTTTTATTCATCAAAGAATCATGAAAAAAATTATCATAGTTTCCAAAATATTAAGCAGCAAACTGTTTTCATACTTCTGAAGTTTCATGTCACACTGAAGTAATGATTTTGAACATTCAGCTTTGACATCACAGGAATAAATTACATTTTGAAATATATTAGATACGATTTTAAATTGTAATACTATTTCACAATATTACTAAAGTTTTACTGTATTTTTTTATTTAAAAATTCAGCTTTGGTGAGCATGAGCACTTTATAAAAAAAATGTTATTCCTTTGTGCACTGGCTAAGGAGCATGAGTCAAACTATTTAAAAAAAATTATAACTAAATAAAAAAAAAAAAAAAGTTTTTCTGAGGTAATATGTTATGTAATCTTGTTAAAATGGATTTCATAAAATTGGTATCGAAAAAAGTATCGTTAGGAACCGGTATCGAAACTGAGGTATCGAAATTGGCACCGGATCGAAAGATTTTGAACGATGCCCAGCCCTAGTTGGGCACCATACTAGACTGGTTGACGTGGACTGGTGTCTTAAAGACCCTGTTGTGACGTCTCAAATTCGAGTAAAATGTACCTTGCTCGGTTCATTCATTTTCATAACTCGTGCGTTGGGGGATGGGCATGACACTGACCTGAAATGTAAGGACAGTTCTCCACTACGAGGACCGTCATGTCAGGGATAGGGTTTGAGGAAAAGATGTTGTTTTGGGTATGTGTCGGCTGCTTTATTGTGGATAAGCTGTAGACCCAATATGCACACTTTTCAATCTGGATATGCTTTGTGACTTTCAGTCACAGAGACGTAAACTGTTAAGGCCCATTCACACTAACCATAACTGTGTTAGGGTCCAACCAGCAGACGGTAACGTTCTGTTTATTGTGATCGCATCTTTTACTGCCGCTTATATATTGAAGCATGTTATAGCAGAATTGATTCCGATTGGCTGTCAATTAAGCAATGTATCGCAATACAAAAATGCAACAATATATATTGTGGATAGTGACAATATGTATTGTGTATAGGACGCCCAAAATAAAAATTACTGTTTGAGGGGAAACAATCAAGTTTACAGAGTTTTAGTGTCAATACTATATTAAACTACTATATATATATATATATATATATATATATATATATATATATATATAATGCAGTGGGGGAATATTTGTGGGTCCTGATAATGCTAAATGTCTTTTGTTACCAGTGAAAAGTGGCCTTCATTAATTTAAATATATCTAGTTGGGGACAGAGTGCAAGCATATTTGTCTAAAACAAATCCATCCATCCATCTTCTTCTGCTTATCCGGGGCCGGGTCACGGGGGCAGCAGTCTAAGCAGAGATGCCCAGACTTCCCTCTCCCTAGCCACTTCCTCTAGCTCTTCCGGGGGGACCACCGAGGCGTTCCCAGGCCAGCCGGGAGACAGTCTCTCCAGCGTGTCCTAGGTCTTTCCCCGGGGTCTCCTCCCGGTGGGACACGCCCGGAACACCTTCCGGGAAGGCGTCCAGGAGGCATCCGGAACAGACACTCCACCCATTTGCATTAACCCTTTGAGCCCGACGGCATCGTCCACGACGCCACAACGACTCCTCCGATAAATATTTATATTATTTGATTGATTTTCTTACCGTTTTTTGCAGCAGAAAGCTAACGAGCTAGCCGTCACGGGGGTGTCTTTGGTGTCTTTCTAGCCTTTACAGAAGTTTTTTCTATCCAGCCTGGAACTTGTGCGTCCTTTCAGAGTGTTTCAGCAATAAATCCAAACGCTTATATCCAAGTTTTATCCACTTGATGTCATAATTTATACATTTTCTGTAATTTTTGCCGCTAGCTCGATGCTAGCTGCCATTTTGGATATCACGTGATTCTTTGCGTAAGGTTGTTGACCAATGACAGGCTGATCCGTCGTCCACGAGAGAGAGAGAGAGAGAGAGAGAGAGAGAGAGAGAGAGAGAGAGAGAGAGAGAGAGAGAGAGAGAGAGAGAGAGAGAGAGAGAGAGAGAGAGAGAGAGAGAGAGAGAGAGAGAGAGAGAGAGAGAGAGAGAGAGAGAGAGAGAGAGAGAGAGAGAGAGACGCACGGCACAGTGGTTTCGAGGGGAGAGAGACGCACAGAGAGACGCGAGTTTTGAAGAATACACGGAGAATAATGGATCGTCAGAGATTGAGAAACATGGATCTAAATCAAGCGCTTGCCTTTTTTGATGCCATGGAGGATGATGGATTTTCTGGAGAAGAGAGCTTTTTGACTGATGAGGAACTAGATTACCAGGATGGTCTAGACCCTGCTGAAGAGCAAGTTCCATTTATTTCTTTACTGTAAAAGTATATTAAAAAAAAACCCGAATATAATAAAATATAAATTTTCTAAATATGTAATAATAAGTTCTGTAAAAGTAGTATTTCGTTTTCTATGTTTGTTCCAGAGTAGTATGAGTTGTGGATTACACTTTGTCTCTCAGCCATTGAGTTTACCTAGAGATACAAACAAAGGATAGTGGGGGGTTGGTCACACCTTTTAGCTGTGGAGAGAATGTCTCAAGGATGTTGTAGTGGGGGTTGGGTCACACCTTTTGGCTGGGGAGAGAGTGCTCCCATTCTCCCATTCTTCCGCTGAGGAGGTCCTCCCACTTCTGCTGCAGCATCCAGCCTCCCACTTCTGCTGCAGCATCCCAGCCTTCCACTTCTGCTGCAGCATCCCAGCCTTCCACTTCTGCTGCAGCATCCCAGCCTTCCACTTCTGCTGGAGCATCCCAGCCTTCCACTTCTGCTGCAGCATCCCAGCCTTCCACTTCTGCTGCAGCATCCCAGCCTTCCACTTCTGCTGCAGCATCCCAGCCTTCCACTTCTGCTGCAGCATCCCAGCCTTCCACTTCTGCTGCAGCATCCCAGCCTTCCACTTCTGCTGCAGCATCGCAGCCTTCCACTTCTGCTGCAGCATCCCAGCCTTCCACTTCTGCTGCAGCATCCCAGCCTTCCACTTCTGCTGCAGCATCCCAGCCTTCCACTTCTGCTGCAGCATCCCAGCCTTCCACTTCTGCTGCAGCATCCCAGCCTTCCACTTCTGCTGCAGCATCCCAGCCTTCCACTTCTGCTGCAGCATCCCAGCCTCCCACTTCTGCTGCAGCATCCCAGCCTCCCACTTCTGCTGCAGCATCCCAGCCTCCCACTTCTGCTGCAGCATCCCAGCCTCCCACTTCTGCTGCAGCATCCCAGCCTCCACTTCTGCTGCAGCATCCCAGCCTCCCACTTCTGCTGCAGCATCCCAGCCTCCCACTTCTGCTGCAGCATCCCAGCCTCCCACTTCTGCTGCAGCATCCAGCCTCCCACTTCTGCTGCAGCATCCCAGCCTCCCACTTCTGCTGCAGCATCCCAGCCTCCCACTTCTGCTGCAGCATCCCAGCCTCCACTTCTGCTGCAGCATCCCAGCCTCCCACTTCTGCTGCAGCATCCCAGCCTTCCACTTCTGCTGCAGCATCCCAGCCTTCCACTTCTGCTGGAGCATCCCAGCCTTCCACTTCTGCTGCAATATCCCAGCCTCCCACTTCTGCTGCAGCATCCCAGCCTTCCACTTCTGCTGCAGCATCCCAGCCTCCCACTTCTGCTGCAGCATCCCAGCCTTCCACTTCTGCTGCAGCATCCCAGCCTTCCACTTCTGCTGCAGCATCCCAGCCTCCCACTTCTGCTGCAGCATCCCAGCCTCCCACTTCTGCTGCAGCATCCAGCCTTCCACTTCTGCTGCAGCATCCCAGCCTTCCACTTCTGCTGCAGCATCCCAGCCTTCCACTTCTGCTGCAGCATCCCAGCCTTCCACTTCTGCTGCAGCATCCCAGCCTTCCACTTCTGCTGCAGCATCCCAGCCTTCCACTTCTGCTGCAGCATCCCAGCCTTCCACTTCTGCTGCAGCATCCCAGCCTCCCACTTCTGCTGCAGCATCCCAGCCTTCCACTTCTGCTGCAGCATCCCAGCCTCCCACTTATGCTGCAGCATCCCAGCCTCCCACTTCTGCTGCAGCATCCCAGCCTCCCACTTCTGCTGCAGCATCCCAGCCTTCCACTTCTGCTGCAGCATCCCAGCCTTCCACTTCTGCTGCAGCATCCCAGCCTCCCACTTCTGCTGCAGCATCCCAGCCTCCCACTTCTGCTGCAGCATCCCAGCCTCCCACTTCTGCTGCAGCATCCCAGCCTCCCACTTCTGCTGCAGCATCCCAGCCTTCCACTTCTGCTGCAGCATCCCAGCCTTCCACTTCTGCTGCAGCATCCCAGCCTTCCACTTCTGCTGCAGCATCCCAGCCTTCCACTTCTGCTGCAGCATCCCAGCCTTCCACTTCTGCTGCAGCATCCCAGCCTCCCACTTCTGCTGCAGCATCCCAGCCTCCACTTCTGCTGCAGCATCCCAGCCTCCCACTTCTGCTGCAGCATCCCAGCCTCCCACTTCTGCTGCAGCATCCCAGCCTCCCACTTCTGCTGCAGCATCCCAGCCTCCCACTTCTGCTGCAGCATCCCAGCCTTCCACTTCTGCTGCAGCATCCCAGCCTTCCACTTCTGCTGGAGCATCCCAGCCTTCCACTTCTGCTGGAGCATCCCAGCCTTCCACTTCTGCTGCAGCATCCCAGCCTTCCACTTCTGCTGGAGCATCCCAGCCTTCCACTTCTGCTGGAGCATCCCAGCCTTCACTTCTGCTGCAGCATCCCAGCCTCCACTTCTGCTGCAGCATCCCAGCCTCCCACTTCTGCTGCAGCATCCCAGCCTCCCACTTCTGCTGCAGCATCCCAGCCTCCCACTTCTGCTGCAGCATCCCAGCCTTCCACTTCTGCTGCAGCATCCCAGCCTCCCACTTCTGCTGCAGCATCCCAGCCTTCCACTTCTGCTGCAGCATCCCAGCCTTCCACTTCTGCTGCAGCATCCCAGCCTCCCACTCTGCTGCAGCAGCCCAGCCTCCCACTTCTGCTGCAGCATCCCAGCCTCCCACTTCTGCTGCAGCATCCCAGCCTCCCACTTCTGCTGCAGCAGCCCAGCCTCACACTTCTGCTGCAGCATCCCAGCCTCACACTTCTGCTGCAGCATCCCAGCAGCTGCCAGGAATAGGCTAGAGGATGGATACCCGACCCGAGCCCGACGGGACCCGCCGGTACCCGACGGGCCGGGCCGGGTTCGGACAGATATTTAGAAATGATGGGTCGGGTCGTTCGGGTCGGGCTCAGTCACATCAGCGCGAAGACATTGAACATTTTAAATTTAAAACAGGTTATTATGTAGGTAGCCAATGTGCCTGATGCTTTCACTTGATGCAAACGTTCGTTTTTGTGATTAAAATATATGTAAAATATTACCATAACGTCTGTCTTCCTGTGTGCGGAAATTTGTTTATGTAGCCGTGGCCCGTGACAACGAAACACGTGCATGTACGCCTGTGTTACGTGCGCTTGTTGCTCCGCGCGCTGACACGCTCATCTATTGACATTTCTGAATCTCTTCCTTAAGTTGCTTAATAAAAGCGGGCTTTCCACACAAACAAACGTACATGTGTCATTAGAATGAGAATAAAAAAAACGGGATTTTAACTTTCGGTCTCGGGTCGGGCTCGAACATAAATATCTGTATGCCTGTCGGGTTCGGTTACTGCTCTGTCGGACGCGGGCCGGGCTCGGACAGAAAAATTCGGCACGATCCGCACTCTAGAATAGGCCATGGACGGCTGCAGTCACGGTCTAGAGGGAGAGCGCGGTCAAGGTCAAGATCCAGATCCGGCAGCTTGAGGGGTCGACAGAGTCCTGAATCCACAAGGTCGAGATCTAGATCACCACAGCCAGCAGCCCCAACTCCATCATGGAACAGTAAGAGTCAGCCAGACATCCCTCCAGTGCCCAAAAGGTTCGTCCCAACAATAAAGCCAGGACATCATCCATATACACACCATTGGACCTTTTCAAACTTTTTGTCAGTGACAGTGCAGCAACCACTTTGTGGACTGACATTTAGGACTGACTTTCTTTTTTGCACTGGTGAGACTGACAAATATCCGGGACTACTGGAGGACAAACACCATTTTCAGCCAACAGTTTCCCCACTCAGTGATGGCACGTGACAGGTATCAGGTCATTTCCTGGAACATCCACATGAGCGACCCTGATGAAGATGTCCACAACGACCGGAAGAGAGGGACACCAGCTTATGACCGGCTGTTTCGTCTGAAGCCCCTTTTAGATGACATCAAACATGCATGCAGAGCATTTTATCGCCCACGGCAGAACCTTTCAGTGGACGAGAGGATGGTGGCAACAAAGGCTCACACTGGCATGACGCAATATATGAAGGCGAAGCCAACTAAGTGGGGCTTCAAACTTTTTGTGCTGGCAGACAGCAGCATTGGGTACACTTTAGACTTTGCTGTATACACGGGGAAGTCTGTGTTTGCTTCTGGTGTAGGACTGGCATACGACTCGGTTATGTCCCTCATGAACAAATCATTCCTAGGGAGTGGCTACAATGTGTATGTAGACAACTTCTACACAAGTCCAAAGCTGTTCATGGATCTCTACAGCATGAACTTTGGGGCATGTGGCACCTACAGGGACAACAGACGAGGATGCCCCCGCACAACCACAAATGCCATGAACAAAAAGGATCCTAGGGGCACCATCAGGTGGATCCGTGACGGCCCTCTGGTTTTCGTAAAGTGGATGGACACTCGGGAAGTCTCTGCTCCACAATTCACCCGGCCTTCTCTGGCAACACAGTTCAGAGAAGGGTAAGAACTCAGGATGGAGGCTGGAACACCAAATCCATTCCATGCCCAACCCCTGTCACTGAATACAACAAGAATATGGGAGGTGTTGATCTTTCTGATCAACTCATCCAATACTACTCAGTTCACCAAAAACCATTTCAGTGTAAAGTGGTCCTTTTCGTGTTACACAGGACCAGAGACTAGTTTTCCCTGTGTGCTTATCTGCTGATATTTCACATGGTCCGAAACTGTTTAGATTGTAGGGCTGGAATACATTTTAATTGTTGCTTTTTACCCCTCAGGAAAAAGCCAAATAAATCAGGATGAAACTGAGAACTCCAGAGGTATTTAAACATTTGGGTATATTAAAGTTATTCCATGTATATACATAGGTGTATAGGTATACATATGTATGTTTGTTTGTTTTACAGAGACCAAATTGAGGAGAATAGTGAAAAGGCCATGGAGCCCAAATGAAGTGAATGCTGTCATGAAACATTTCAGAGTCCATATTTCAAAGGGACACCTTGCAACAAAGGCAGAGTGTGAGCAGTGCAAGACTGCAGAGGACCCTGTTCTGAGAGAAAGAACGGCCCAAAATATTAGGGATTTCGTGAGGAACCGAGGTTTGATGTTGAAAAAGAAATCATCTTAGAGTTCTTCGAGAGATCAGTGTTGCCTTCCATTAAAGGTTGTATCAGCGATTTTAGGCCCAAAAAAGGCCCAAATATAAATGATCACATTCATCTAATTTTTCCTAACGATCCGCTAGCTGCCCGCCCCATAAGTATGCCGTCCAAAAACCGCGTCTCTGTAGGCAGCCTAGGCTCTGAGATCTGCACACAAAAGGTGGGGGTGTTGTGGTTTGAGATTTTGCGGTGATTGGTTGGAACACTGTTTATTTTGGTTTTGGTGGTTGGTGAAACCCATTGTTTTTGTGTGCAGATCTCAGAGCCTAGGCTGCCTACAGAGACGCGGTTTTTGGACGGCATGCTTATGGGGCGGGCAGCTAGCGGATTGTTAGGAAAGATTAGATGAATGTGATCATTTATGTTTGGGCCTGAAATCGCTGATACAACCTTTAATGTCTGTGGGTTTTGTTCTCTAAAGTGTTTTTGGGCCAGAAGAGTGTTCAAGACATCCTTTTATTTACTTTTATTAAAACACTGTTTTGAAAGAAATTTACAAATACATGCATTTACTTGAAGGCAATTTAATTTGGTTTTATTTCCAGTGTGTTGCTGTGGTCATTTTGAGGCACACTCCCTCATGCACTTTAGTCCCATAATGGTTAGAGATGTACCGATTACAATTTTGTATTGTAATCCAATTCCGATTTTTCCAAGGTTGACCCGCCGATACCGATTTTAGCCGATTCCGATTTCATTTTTTCTAACCACTTAACAGCACACACATTTATTTTCTATATGTTTTTTTTTTATAAAACACCATATACTTCTACCCAAACTGAATAATAAAAACAAGTTTAAATGGGTGAATTTTCTATAAATATTTTTGAGTCATTTCATTTTCTTTTCTGACATAGCCTATTCCAGTTCTTGTTAAAACACACTAGACATGCAAATTCAGTGCATTTTTGGCACTTTTTGTGTGAAATCATATTTATTTTGCACATCAAAAAAAGTGTGCTTTCACTTTAATTGAGTGTGAGCAGCGCAGCAAAAATAGACTCTGCGCTTCACTGCTGCTCACGCGACGCTCCTGCTTGACGCTCACGCTCTGCTCCTGCTCCCGGTGTGATGCACTCATTGATTAACATGCACGCCGAAAAAAATACGCGCCTCTCATGCTTGCGGTGTGAAACTGACGTAATTCATGAGGTTTTCTACATGTGCGTTCCGTGTGCACGTGTGATGCTGATGTTGCGCGATGTTAATCATGCGGCGCCAGAGTGCGTTTGACCGGTATATGTCAGACTGACTGGCCGATCGCCGGTCATGGCCGATCACGTGAAAATCGGCCAATTCCGGTCCCAAGCCGATCAATCGGTGCATCTCTAATAATGGCCTTATTAGACCTCAGTTGTTGAGCCTTTTTTTTACCATTTGCAAAATAAAAATTGCCCTTTCAGTTTAATTTTGTTAGTTTTTATTGGCTGTCTAGTTGCATTTCTTCATCTAATTGTCCTTTAACTAGTCTTCTATGAAGTGTAAAACTTGCTGATCTTTAATCCTTTTCTCCAACCAGGTTCATTTTGCACCACGTGTATATGTTGGTTGATATAGCAACAGCACATTGTAGCACTATTTCCTTAGGTGTGCGTATTACTTTTACAGGTTTAGTGGCAGCAAAAAGATGCACAATCATTTGTGAATTCACTCTTTAACGTAGAATAGTTGATTTGGTTTAGTATGGTTAACTCTAATACAGGTACTCCTGCTATGTGTGGAGTTAATTGTGATGTCCATTTAAACCCAGTTTGTCCTCATAATCAAGGGTTAGTCAGGTGTTTGTGTGTGTTTGAGAGTGTGTGAGTGAGGTCCAGTTAAACCCAAAATGTCCTCATAATCAAGGGTTAGTCAGGTGTTTGAGAGTGTGTGTGTGTGAGCGGTCCAGTTAAACCCAAAATGCCCTCATAATCAAGGGTTAGTCAGGTGTTTGTGTGTATGTGAGAGGTCCAGTTAAACCCAAAATGTCCTCATAATCAAGGGTTAGTCAGGTGTTTGAGAGTGTGTGTGTGTGAGCGGTCCAGTTAAACCCAAAATGTCCTCATAATCAAGGGTTAGTCAGGTGTTTGAGTGTGTGTGTGAGAGGTCCAGTTAAACCCAAAATGTCCTCATAATCAAGGGTTAGTCATGTGTTTGAGTGTGTGTGTGAGTGAGGTCCAGTTAAACCAAAAAATGTCCTCATAATCAAGGGTTAGTCAGGTGTTTGAGAGTGTGTGTGTGAGCGGTCCAGTTAAACCCAAAATGTCCTCATAATCAAGGGTTAGTTAGGTGTTTGAGAGTGTGTGTGTGTGAGCGGTCCAGTTAAACCCAAAATGTCCTCATAATCAAGGGTTAGTTAGGTGTTTGAGAGTGTGTGTGTGAGCGGTCCAGTTAAACCCAAAATGTCCTCATAATCAAGGGTTAGTTAGGTGTTTGAGAGTGTGTGTGAGTGAGGTCCAGTTAAACCCAAATGTCCTCATAATCAAGGGTTAGTCAGGTGTTTGAGTGTGTGTGTGAGTGAGGTCCAGTTAAACCCAAATGTCCTCATAATCAAGGGTTAGTCAGGTGTTTGAGTGTGTGTGTGAGTGAGGTCCAGTTAAACCCAAATGTCCTCATAATCAAGGGTTAGTCAGGTGTTTGAGAGTGTGTGTGTGAGAGGTCCAGTTAAACCCAAAATGTCCTCATAATCAAGGGTTAGTTAGGGTTGTGTGTGTATGCATGATTCATATGGTTACAGATGTACAGTTAAACCCAAATGGTCAGCAATGTTCATTTAGATACTAATACCAAGTCTTGAACAATCTTCTCTTTTCACATTAACAAAACCCAATCAACTGGAAATATTTAGCTTTATTCAAAACTATCTTTAGACACAACTTCTTAAAATCTAATGAATAAATTAAGACTGACATTCAAGGTTCAATTATGAAAAATACTTGTGGGTGAATGCATTTGTCAGTGATGGTTAAATAGTAAACTCTCCTTTTGATTTTTGATTTTCTTAATTTTTAAAGCTAAAATATTTCCGTATTTCACTTTCCCTCTTCTCTCTTTGCTCTTCACTCACTTCACACCTGTAAATCTCACATTACAAACTCAGGTTAGTTTTCTGAAATCTCTCTTAAAGTTTAAGCCAGGGTGAACAATTGCTGATAATTTCTTGTTTTGTTTTTCTATATGCTGGTATTGAAACAAACTTAAGTGATGTGGCACTCTCATGGGTAAAGTTAGTCCAGGTTATACCAGGTTAGTCCTCATAATTAATGGTCAGATGTGTGTGTGTATGTGAGTGATGTCCAGATAAACCAGGGTAGTCCTCATAAATCATAATTAAATCAGGAAACGCCCACTCCTGCCCTGTCCTTACAGTGCTTTAGTTTGTCAGGTCTTCATATTACCAGACTGTTTCATTAGAATTAAATTCTGAGCAGTCAGATTTTTACCCCATGCCATAAGGAGCAGTTTAATATTTTTTATTAATGTCTATGACAAAGGGAAAGGTGGGTCCCCATAAACCAGGATGGATCTTTTTAGGGGGAAAAGTCCTTATAAAGCACCCGTACCAGTATGTGTGTGTGTGTGTGTGTGTGTGTGTGTGTGTGTGTGTGTGTGTTTATTTTTAACTTAAATATGCATGTTAATTACTGATTTTTATTCAGATGTCTTATATGTTCATGTACTGTAGATAACAAATAAAGTTTTTCTTTACATGTGAAATATGTAAATGTATTTTCTTGGTTTGAAAAATATGGAGGGAAAACATTTTTTTATATATATATATATGTTTTTGTTTTTTGTTTAAGTATATATATATATATATATGTATGTATGTATATGTATGTATGTGTGTATGTATATTGCTGTATGGGTTGTAATATTAGTGCAAGAGCATTTCCTATATTCAACCACTGATAAAATGATTGAAAAATTGGCGAAAGAATAAGTTCTGGAGAAAGTCAATAAGAAGCAAGCTAGTGACAGAATGAGAGCATGGGTTGCCCTGAGCTGTTTTTCCATTTTACACTAAATGTGAATCACAGCTTTGTTTTGGGTGTTAGGAATGGAACGAAAGAAACAAAAAAGCAAGCCAGGGAAAGTAATTAAAATCATTCATGTTTTGCAACTTGTCACAAATGAAATAGTGTTATGTTTATACGCTGTCATGAGTTAGAAAAGGAAAATTCACTCTTTCCATTTGTCTACAAAAATAAGTGTACTTTGACTGTTTGGTGACCAGTCAGTACTGTCCACCAATATATGAAGCCATTTCCCACAAAAGCTCGTGGCCACGTAAGGTGCACAAACAAACACAGCTGATTTTACTTTATATAGAACTGATAAAATGCAGAATGCAGAAATATTGTCCGCATCTTAGACAGGCATAATAAAACCTTGCCCAACTTGCTCTGTCATTTATCATGTCCACAAAGAGTCCAGTGGGGGTCATTAGTACCATTTGCAGTAAACACTTCAGGGGGGCGCAAGGAAATCCTCACCGGTAATGACTGATGACAACCACAACCTCACACAACATTAATGTACAATATATTCATACTTGCTGCTCACAACAACAAAAAATTATATCAAGAAATTATATTAGTTAAAAGTTTATATGTACTTATACAATTTGTTTTTACTGAAATATGAATCCAATTTTTCAATAACATTTTTTTGATAATAAATATATATTTTAGATTGTACAAAACACATAAAAGATATCCAATGGGCCCAAAATGTTCATTTCTCAGCTACATCTAGCGATCGAGGTCGCCTGCACAAAAGTTAGTCCTCACTAACAAGAAGGAGACCCGAGAGAGACGGCGGCCGTCACAGAAGCACAGGAACACCATGGGCCACCAAATGACCCCAAAATAACTCTATCAGAGCACTTATGGGGTTTGTATACATAATAGTGACTAAGTTGCATTGTAATTTTGAGATCAGAGGACTCAACACTACTGGTGTTTGACAGCACAGAATACAGAACAAAGAACAAATATGAATATCCTGCAACCCAGTCAAAGATGTCCAATTTTAAATTCACAGGTCCAATCCAAAATCAAATACAAACAGTGTGCTGGTATGTGTTATGCATACTTGGCTATTAAAGGTGTGGTGAAATTTTTGTGTGTGTGCGTACATGTGCACGCGCGTGTGTGTGTGTGTGTGTGTGTGTGTGTGTGTGTGTGTGTGTGTGTGTGTTTGACGCCTGTACGGACTGAGGATTTCAGAAAGGTTAAGAAGGATGTTTTGTTTAGATAATTTTCTAACATAAAACAATATTACACGAAAATGATTCACGCAGGGCTTTTTTTAAATATATATATACAAATCTAACATTTTATGTTAAAATATTTTTTTGCACATTATCACAAATGATGTAACCTGTTAAGATCTTTAACTCACATTGTACTTACAATCTTATTTTTTAAATGTGTCAAATTACACATTGATGCACACAACACTGCCGCATTGCGCTGCTAGAACTGGCAGCTGAATCTGTGTATATTCATAAGGTGAAAAAGACAGACTATATATATATAATCAAACATATAAAAATATATATTAAGTATATATTCCTGAACGATGAATTATGAGCTGATACTAATTACTCAGGAAATGTGTTTACTCTTAAATAGAAATTAACTTGGTTAGAAAGTGCTTAACACTTAACACTGAAATAAACTGGTTTTATAAGTCAAAAATATGATAATATGACAGTACATTAGGTTACACCAAGCAAAAATGGTGTTGGTCATATCTGCAAGAAATAGTTCACAACTACACATTTTCACTTCGTACAGCACAGTGCAATTCATTTCAAGGCGCCTTAAAATGATCTTGAGACTCGTAAAATAAATGACTGCTTCCTATAAATCCATATTAACAATGTCCTGTAAGCACCTTAGTCACCTAATTAAAATTACTAGAAGCATTCATATGCTTTAAAAGTTAAGTGTTATAAAGGCCAATAAAAATGATGGTGTGAATGAACCTCTTATAGAATTTAACAGTTCCCTTGTGTGCTGGCGTGCAATGCATCCGATGCAATTTCACAAGCCGCAAACACTTTGTAACCCTTCTCTCATCTCTGCTGTCTACGCCACTCAAATGAAAATCTGTCAAGGCTGGTGATTTGTGCTAACTAGCTATCGATCGCACCAGCACAACGTGCGTTTACAGCTCGGGGGGTTGAATGCAAGGAGGAGGGGGGGAAAAGGAGAGAAGGAGACTGCAAAATGAGGACAGCGATGCATAGTTGGTGGGGAAAAGAAAGGTGGGAAATATTGAGAAGAAAATACAATGTTTTGCATTTGGTTTACACTGAGTGCATAGACAGATGCGCAACGAATCCATTTGGCTTTGTGGTGGTGGATGCGTTTGCAAGAGATGGGGATGGTGCACTTGACAACACTGCATGTTAAACAATGGACCTTGACTTAAGGTTGCCTTCTCTGAAAGCTCCCCCCTGCACCCTCCCACCTGCAGTTAGCCCAAACAAAGGGGCACATAATGCACACCGGGGGCAACTATTAACACGTGTGAAAGCGCACTCCGGCTGTGGCAATTCAATTATGCGTGTCCGTCCCGCTGCCTTTTCAGTAAAGACAATTACCGTTTTATATACTGATTAAACTAAAGGACAAGTGCCAAATGAAGGATGCACACATCGAATATATGAGCTTATGGTTTACATAATTATGCCGCTTAATGTCAATGTATAAGAAATTATTATTAATTATTATTATTATTAATAATAATAATAAAAGTACTTCTACTAATTATTATTATTATTGGTATTAGTACACAGCTGCAACCTTCATTAGTTGTTCTAATGGTCTTTAGGTTTTACACACATGGAACATGTATACAAAAATACATTACAATTTTGTAAAAACATTTATGTTAATTTTAGTAAAAATATTGGCAATTTGAGTATTTTTTATAAAGCATTACACAATTTAAGGCCTTGAAAAAATCTTAAACTATTCTACCCATCAAAGTGTGTTAGAATAGTGGCCTAAAAAATCCATACTAAGAACTCAATTAAAGACTTTTGAGCAGAGTTTGTTTTAATTCATTTAATAATAATAATTATTATTATTATAATAATGGAAAGATTAAAACCATGTGGCTAGAACATATCAAGATGATTAATAGAGTATTGTTGTGAGTGAAGATCCAGATAAAGATCAACAGGAAATATTTCTACGGATTTTTTTTTTAGCCTCTGTTATTTAATGTCGCTTCTAATGTAATATAACTGACAAAATCCTTAAATAAATACTTGGATTTTGCAAATGCTTAGAGAGCCACTTGCTTTTGATACTTCTTTAAAAAAAATAATAGGTACTTTATTAAATGAAATGCATTTAATACATAAAAAATCATGACCTAATTTTTGTCTTTTTTTAATTAGTTGTACTTTTATGAAGCTTTCATATTTTTTTCTCACAAAGCCATTTTATATGATACATTCTATATGTGAGAAACTACTTGTGTTCTGTTAAATTTGGTTTAGTAAAAAACAAAAATAATTTTTTGAAAGCCCTCACTAACATAATTGTGACCTTAGATCATATCCAAACGATCTAAAAACAAATTTATATCTACATCGCAATGATCTGTATGTAATTTTCCTTTTAATAAAAATGTAACGCAGAGAAAAACTTGTGAAAGAGTGACATCATTGCTCTTGCTCAAAAACACTACAATGTAAAGGAGAGCATTTTTTGCATGTATGCCTACATTAGTGTGTGTGTGTGAGCAAGACAGAGAGATAAAGTGAACATATATATTTTTTAAAGGCTATACATTTAAAACTGGGGTGGGGGGAATACACTTAGTGTCACCTCATACATTTTATGGAGTGTTTTTACTTGCATAAATCCAAATCTGTACAGTGATAAAATTCTAAATATTTACCTTCTTTGATGGTTCCTTGGACTTTATTTTTTTCCCAAACAGACTTCTCCTCCTCTGAATCCTCAAGCAGAGACTTGTCACTGGGCACATACCAGGTGGCATGCTGCTCGGCCATGAGTGTGTCCAGATCAATGGTGTCCACAGAGCCCTTCCCAGCATCCGGGCTACAGCTAGAAAGCTCTCCATCTCCATTTTGACCACTGCAGTCACTGCTTTTTTTCTTATTTTTTCCAGCTAAAGGCTGATCTTCTGAAATACTGAACTGCTGCCGTTGAAGCTGGATCTGAGCCTGCAAAATTTCTAGTGGGTGAATTTCATCTTGGCCCGAGGTGCTAGAGGGTGTACGGGCTTGCTCCATTCCTGGTGTACCTGGATGGCTCACTCCACCAAAGCCATCCAATGTTGAGGTAGTGTGGTTGGAGAGGCCCATGCCTTGCCCTTTCTGCCCACCTATTAGTCCGTTGTCTCTCTGCAACTTGGGCGAGCCTAACAAAGTGCTGCGGCCAGCCTTCACAGTGGATGGAGCATCTGAGCTTGATGATACCTCATCCTCATTGCTATAATGTGTGCCCAACTCATCTGTAAAATCCATGCGAGGGGAACAGACTTCAGACTTTGATACACTTTGAATGCCACTGTCAAGAGATGACATAAGGTCAGCCTGATCTGCCAGCAGCAGGTCACCCCCTTTCCCCCATGAGGGAGAGGAGTGGGACTTTTCTTGAGGTGTGCCTGTACATCTCTCCCCGGCACCAGCTGCTGAGGCCACCTGCTGGCCGGGACTTACAACAGGGTTACTGTTTTCAGAGGGGAAAAATATCCCAGGGCTCACATGGCCACTGTCTTTTTTTCTCCTCCCTCTCCCTCTCCCACTCCCTGTTGTCGCCTTCCCCTCACTGCAAGGGGTAGTGTCCATATTGTAATTTGGGGAGAGGGTGCTGGCTTCCCCCTGCACCATTTGATTTTGACCTGGTGGTTTAGTGTTGCTATTTCCAGCTGGAGGCATTTGCCCATTTTGGGGGGAAGTAATGCTTGGGAAATATTCAGTCCCAGCATTCCCAGTGCCATTAACTGCACTGTTATTTAGGTCCTGTTCTGTCTGACTCAGCTTTCGTTTCCCTTCTCCCTGAGTCTTCTTGTTGAATGTCACATTGAGGTTAGGGGCCCCCAGGCTGGCAATCATGTTCTGACAGGCAGTAGAGAGGGCTGCCAGGCAGCTCTGTCCAAAAACATTGTCCTTGCCAGTCGTTTTGCTAAAATTCCCTAAGGAGAGTCCACCAAGTTTGCTGACTGAGGAACGTTGGTTAGTGGGAAAGTCTGATTGGGATGTAAAACTCCCTGGTGAGGTGCTCACCCCTTGAGAGTTACAGAGAGAGGCTCCCTGTCGATTAGAGCCTCCATAGGGAAAAGAGGACGGACCACCCATGGGTGGTCCCGGAAAGTCATTAGGGCGCCTTTCTGATGGTGTATTGGGCAATCCAACACCTGTACTGGGTGACTGCATCTGTGAGAGGTTTCCCATGCCACTGTTGAATTGTGAGTGGACGTTGGGTGAAAGTAAGGGCTGCACATGGCCCTCCCCCGGTATCCTCATAGGCTCCTGAATGCCCATTGCATTCATACCAGGTCTGAACATCATGCCAGGACCATTTTGCTGCATTTCATGAGCCCCCACCTCTCCACCTGGACCCATGCGATGGCCCAGCATTTCCCCAGGTGGATGCGGCCCGGGAAACCACCCACTCTCCAAAGTAATGTGTGGGTTCCGTCCATCAAAGTTCACCATCCTCCCACCATTTTCTCTCTCAAAACCCGACTGAGGCATGCCTCCCACCGGGCCCCCATGCCCCAGGGGCCCTTGAGGAACATCACTGTGGTGACCCAGCTGCTGTAGATTCGGTTGTCTCATCCTCTGCTGCTGACTCCGAGAGGCCATTTGCTTGATCATCGATGCTGCATTTTGTTGCTGCTGCATTGACTGCTGCTCAGGCCCTGTAAGCTGCAGTGATGGGCCTGTTGAAAAGCCATCCGTCACAGGGGGGGTGAACTCTCCAGGCAGGCCAGGGTAGGCTGCTGGAGAGAGATTATTCTCCATACCAGGCGGGTTATGCATACCACTGTTCCAACTGCCGCAACCCTCCCCAGCATGAGTGGCATTTGGAAAATCAAACCTGGGCCTCTTAGCCATATTTAAATAAGGAGAATCAAAGTGTTGCAGCCTCTGATTGGAAGGCTGCTGAGGAGGGGGTGGCTGCTGTTGCATGTTGAACATGGGGTCGCCATAACTATGCATCCGTCTGTTCTCTGGTCTGTGAATAGGGTATTCAAACTGATTATGCTGGCCAGGCATCATGACGCCTCCCTCCTGCATGCTGGCATTTGCGGAACTCGTCTCTGATTGTGGGGGCTGTGGGAGAGATGGTGGGCAAGTGTTCTGTCTGCCAATCAATCCTGGCTGCTGCTGCAAGAGAGGATGCCTGGATCCAGGCTCTATCCCCACTGGTATTTTGCGTCCACCCCCAAAACGTTCAAAGAACACATTGTGCTGGGCTGAGGGCTGCTGCTGTTGAGGGGGGGCGTGGGGGTGTTCTTTAGAGATGCCCTGCATTCCAGGAGCACGAGACAACCCTGGGTTTCCAGGAAAATTGGGCCCTGGCACCTGACGCCCAGGCCCAAAATGAGAAAGCTGAGAATCAGATTCAGAGGGGGAGTACACAGACACTTCAAAATGTCCAGATGAGGGCTCATTTGAATAGTTGTAGTCCAGTCCATCAACACCACCTGGTGGGGGCATTCGTCTGGGCTCTAGATTGTGACTTTCTGATGAAGAGGATGAAGAAGACAGGCCATGGAAAGAGGCAGCACGATTAGGTGATTGGTCCAATGGGAGACATGGGGCAGGTACAGGGTGATTTCCGCTGGGGGGTCCATGGTGCTGAAAATCAGGCATGGAGCCTGTCCTTTGCTGCTGCTGGGACTGCTGCTGAGAGAAGCCATCTGCTGACTGCCCCTCAGAGAGTGGGTCAAACCCCTCCGTGAATCCTTGCTGGAGCCCCATACCGTTGTTGTAACCCATTATCCTTCCACTGTGCAAGCAAGATGACCCAGGTTCAGGTCCAAAATTTCCACCAAAGTGCTGATGGTGTTGGTGTGAATGTGTTTGATGTCCATGGGTATTATTATGAGGTCGTTGAGGGTTAAAAAATCCATGCATTGAGGCCTGTTGTTGCTGTTGGAGATTCCCCACATGCAATTCAGAATGTCCTCGCTGGAATCCAGCATACTGTTCACCTCCATTCATGTTAATGTTCATCTCAATCACAGGAGGCTCGTTAAGTGGGCCCATACCAGGCTCAACTGTCCCCTGTGGGCCTCCAGCATGAAAACCTGGGCTCTTGTAATGAGAGTTCATGCTCACTCTTGGCTGGTTGAAGTTTTTCTCAGTGGGGCCAAAATTTCTGTTATTAATCTGTGGACCAAACTGTTCCAGCCCAAACATACTTCCCACAATCAGTCCCGCATGACAACCAGCTTCCCTGGCTCCACTGCAGTGTCTACTGTCTCCTTTATTTTCTTTCTTTGGCAAGTAATATCAACAACAAGTTGTATAATGCAGGGGTAAATTTCAAATGTGATATTGCCATCAATAAAAAACTATGTTTGTAGTTGTAAACCACAGTAATGAATAATTAATTACTGAGAAAGTCTATGATATTGTAAATGAACTTGAAATTGTATAATACGAAATGCTCTACAAAAACTTTAAAGTTTAAGGTCTATTCCATAATCTGTTCCATGTTGTTTGTTCGCTGCTTTAAAAGTATTAGGCTACATAAAATATAAAAGAAATAAAATTATTTACTACGTGAAATATTTGCACTGAACAAACAAAAAACGTATTTTTTGCCGAAATGTTCTCTACATCACGGCAAAACACGACTGCTATAAAAACAACTCTCTTACCACAAAAACACCCTCACCTGACGATCTGACGACAGCTACAACACATATAGAAAAAATATATAAAACATGTTCTGTCAAATCATCCTCCACAGACTATTATTCCAATTTGCTGTCAAATGTCCAGAGTGAGGTAAATGCTCTATTTAAAAATCCATTTTGAACGCATGTTACAACACTTTCCAGGGTACCAGAAAAATATCCAAGTCCATATGAATCCAGAGCCGCGTATTTGGTATCCACTTTCTTTTAGGAATGGGCAAGATTCTTTCAAATTGCATAAGTTGTAAAGAAATAGTTCCCTTGGGCTGAGCTACACAAGCGATGACACAAAAGTAAAGGGCAAAAGAAAGTCCCGTGAATGAGGGGGTGAACCCCGAACTCCCGTCTTTGTGCGCCCGTCTTTTTGGAGCTCCGAGGGATAGGCAGCACATGCGCTATCCAAAGCCCGCCACCACAGAGCTGCTGGGCAACACAGTCCCATCGGTCCTGCTCATTTTCCGCGCAATCGAACAGTTTGACTGCAATTTCAATTACAGTCAACACTTGCACATTCAGGGAGTCCTCTTCTAATAGCACCAGTTCTGAGATTTGCTCCACTCCAGCTGGAAACGATTCACCGATAGATCACATACTGATGTCTGAGACGCTCAGCACTGCGCGCAACGACCGCAAGGACCAGCAACAAGTTTTGCATTTCTGCAAGGTCCTCCGCTGCAAACATCAGCCAATGGCTTACGTGCCGAGGGAGGGACGATCTCTTAAGGTAGTCCAGGATTTGTCTGTTTGCGTTACGAGAAAGGGTTTCCAGGTGTTTCAGAGAAAAATAGACCTATTTGGTTTATTGGATCCAAATCCACTCACTGTAAAAAAAAAATTTTTTTACAGTGATTTAAAAAATTTAAAAAATATTTGACTGTTATAATTAGGCTACCTATGTAATTTTACTTCAAAATAATATAGCCTAAGTATGATAATCATTGTTTAAATGTTAACAAGGCATTTCTAATTGTTTAAACAATGTTTCCATAAGTAAAAAGGGCTGGATTGCCTTGTTTTGTTTTTTATGGAGAAAGGAGCATTCCACAATTTCCACGAAGAACATCCATGCAGTTTGTTGGGATTGTAGGTAGCCTATTTAAATATTTATTTTTCATATGTTGTTTTAGTTATGTAAATGTAAGTGCTTTGTATTGGCTTTCATGTTGTTAGTGTAGCTAAAATAATGCATTACTTTAGTGTCATGAGTCTTACACTGTTGTCTTGGCTTTACAGTCTACAGATTCTAGTAGCTTGGTATAGGTTAGTGTCATTATATAATTATATGATTTAAAACATACAGTTGCAAAAATAGCACCTTGTAATCAAATCATTGTCAACCACAGCTGGTAGGCTATAGGCTCATTCTTTTGCATTTAATATCTTGTTACGCCTGCTGATACCTGAACAGCTCTATGAGAGTGTTGTGATGCTTTGACGTTTATTGTAGAATTTTCGATAATATAGCGTAGTTAAACCATGGATATTGTGTAATGGAAAAGAATGAAACAAATGAATTTGTAGGGAGCCTCAGTGTATCCCTATGCAAATGCGTAACAAAAGCGCGGCATAATTACCACCCGGAGTTCGCATTGTTAGTGCACTTCAAACTGCGAATTAACATTTCCATTCAGATTAATTGACCAATTAACATAATTTTGTTTACATTCTATCTATCTATCTATCTATCTATCTATCTATCTATCTATCTATCTATCTATCTATCTATCTATCTATCTATCTATCTATATCTATCTATCTATCTATCTATCTATCTATCTATCTATCTATCTATCTATCTATCTATCTATCTATCTATCTATCTATCTATCTATCTAAAGATGAGTTTTGAATGTATCAAAGCCTCGTGATGAACCCTATACAAAGCATTGCTGTCCACAGTAATAATGGATAAAGTGTGAAAAGTGATTATTCTCTTTAGCTAGCTACTGTCACGCTTGTGTGTAAAACTGCATGCATTTCAGTTCCCCTAATAATAATATTCCAGAAGAGGAGAGAACCCGTCCGTGGTGCTGTGAGTTACATCAACTGATTTGTATTAGCCTAACTTCATGATCACCGTTAAAGTAAAAATTGATTTGAACGTGCACGACTCGTAGAATCAGAGAGTGTGAGTATTATTGTCTGTCTCTCGTTTTAATTACGAAAGAGTTTTTTCTTTCTTGAATTATACCTAACGGAAGTGAACATGTTATTTTTTCTTTCTGTAGCCAAGCCTATATTTATGTCCCTAGACACATGTTAAACACAGCTGCTTTATACTAATAATAATTATTAATTAATTAAGACAAACGATTTGCCGAGATTAACCCATTTACTAGCATTTGTTCTTCTACCTAAAGGACCTGTACACCTAACTCAAAATGTACATTTATTGTTAAATGACAGTGACAATTTAAAACATCGTCTGCCCCCTCTAACATAGGCCTAATAATAATATTAATAATAACAATCATAATCATAATAGCCTCATAATAATAATTAAAGCAAAGAATTTTGCCGAGATGAGTATAGCCTAGACATTATCATTTACTACAAGCATTTGTTATTCTACCCAGAGGACATGCACATTTCTCTTAAATGAATCTTGCATGAGAAAAAACACACACAATATAAATACAAATGTAAAAAAAAAAAAAAACTGACAATTTAAAACATCGTCTGTCCCCTAACATAACACATATGAAATGAATGCCCGATGTAATGCCATTTAAGCATAGGCGTCTCAGCAACAAATACTTGGGTTGAACAGATTGACTTTTCTAAAGAAATACATTTTTCTCCTACAGGAGAAAAAATTGAGAAGCCATGGAAATGCATTTTTCTATGAAACGCTTTCGGTGTGGAAATTCGGTGAAAAAGACACAGTGCCATCTAGCGATTAATATACAACATGCAACTGTACAAAACAGTACAAACTGTGTTGATAACAGTTTATGGTTGATAACAAGAAAAAGTAGGCTACTTTTAAACCATCACACGTGATCCTTTCAACCCCCAAACATCTCTGAACACTAATGGTGAAGGCAATCCTTCCTTCTTTCCTTCCTTATTCCTTCTATCCATCCACCCATTCTCCAAACCGCCTATCCTCTGTTGGGTAGTGTGGGTTAAAGTAATAATGGACTAAAAATAAAAACTAATCATAACTATAAAAATACTGTTTAATGTTAATATGTTTTACAAAAACAGATGACTGAAATAGTTCATTTAGGTCGTGCAGTGATCGAGCATCTCCAGAACGCTGAGTAAATCTGCACACTGGGTTGTTAATGGTAATATTTGTTTTCTTGCAATCCATAACATTCTTCTGTTAATCTTGATATCATATTGCACTGTGAACTGAATGATCAAATAAAAAAAATGCTGTTTAGTTTATCGTTTATATTTGTGTATTATATTTAAGTTTGGTCAGTACGGTGAGAATATTGTCAATGACTGAATCAAAAATGCTTAACTGCTATCTGATTATTAGAAACATATAGCAGCAAAACAGAGCGATAATAAATAATAAATAAATAAATAGTGAAAATTAAATTAAATTAAATTATCACCACAAGTCTGCATTCGATGTCTGGAAGGGTACTTGGAATTGAGATTGTTGTTTTGTCCCAGAATTTAATCAGTGCCAAATGACAAGGCAGTCAAAGGCAATGTTACAAGCTGTTGAGGAAATAAAGAGGAAGGCAGGGGTGGGCAAGAGTGGGAGGGGGAGGAAGAAAGACTGGAGGAGAACATGATGGAGTCGGAAACACTATAGCTGGAACAACACAGCTCTATATATATGTGTGTGTGTGTGTGTGTGTGTGGTTTTTTTTTTTTGCAGTTGACTGCAAAGAATTTGGCAAAAAATGGGAAGCACAGAAAGAGTATGACAATAGAATGAAGAAAAGCAGTGTACAAAAATGAAACATTTTAAGAACTGAAATGTAATGTAATGTAATGTAATATAATGTAATGTAATAGAATAGATAAGAATAGAATAGAATTCCCTAATGAATAAATCACCAGTTAAATATAGGTTGGAAACTGTGACAAAATAATTGTATTGTAAATTTGAATGCAAAAGGAGGAGAAACAATAGGTTTTGAGTCTAATATCCAGGTCTATAAAAACTATCATCAGTGATTATGGACTGAAACTTTTAAACAGTTTATCACATGTATTTTGCATCTAAGGTGAAAGCCTTCATGCTTCTATTCATTCTGAATAGTAATTTTGTATTATTATGATTTATTTATTTTTGGATAATACACATAAATTGCAAAAAAAAAAAAAAAATGTATAGAACTGGTTTAGAGAAAAAAAAGTGTGTAGAGTCTAATAAATGGGACATACCATTTTTACTTTAACATATAATAAAACTATGTTGAAAAAGAAACAGACCAGTCATTTCCTTAATTTAGCTATTAAGTATAGTCATTTCCGTAATTTATTTCTTGCAAAATTCACTTTCTTTAAGATAACAAGAATGAACATAAGCTGGTAAAATAATTGATCTCTCTGGCAGCTTATAGTTGGGACCAATAAAAACACAACTCTGAATCGGCAGTGACTCTTAGAACAGAGAAGTTGGCCGTGGTATAAAAAAAACTGCTTATCACATTGTTTTGAAACTGCCTGTTTTTAAAACTGATGACATCCAAAGATTCTTTCAGTTTTGTATTATTATTTTGCTCACAGTTGTCCTTCCTTTGAGGAGGGGAAGTAGTGCAATGCAACCCTTTCTCTGAAGAATATCCAGCCCTGTCAGTCAGTAGTGGTCCGCTTAGAGCTGTAGGTCAAGGGTTTAAGTATCATCTGTCATCCAAAGGAAAGCAATTGTTCAAAGAGGAAAAAAATTCGGTGTGGCAAAAGTGATAGAACACTTAGGCTGTATTCAGTTTACATGAAATCTACAAGCAATCACAGCATTACCACATGGTACAAGCTGATTGGATCCTGCAGCCAATCATGTTGCTAGTCCTGCTCTCTCCGGTCCCTCCACCTCCCCCAGCTCCACCTGCCTAGATCTGCAGCAGCATATCTAACATGCTTACAGCAGTGTGTGTATGTATCTATTAGCATTAGCAAGTCAATCCTTGCTCTGTAGCAGCAGCGGCGTAGCAGATCTAGTCTGTCAAGACCAAATACATGAACAGAAACAAAAGGCAGTTTGTTCACTGAAAGTGGTCATAATATTTATTAGATATAAGTTTGTCTTCTGTTTACACAGTTTAATTGCTAATTGATAAATGCAAACAATTAAAAGGTATACTTTTTAAAGCATCCCTACTTTATTTTATTTTTTTACAGTAAAATGATTATAACATATACTCCTTATTTTTAATGTAAGCGTGGGTGCAGCCATTTGAAATGTGTGAGGCTTCCGTTGTCATTCGCTTCCATCTGTCTAAAAACAGTCCAATATACAACTTAAAATTAAAAAATGTTATTTGTTATCATATTATTTTAATTTCATTATCTGGTGTGTAGCGCAAATATGTTTTTACCGTCTACTGCACTTTCTTAGTTACTTAGCGGCCTATGAACCTGAAGTCTCACACATTCACAGAAATTAGCTTTATTCTGCTTTGTAAAATAAGGTGAATATAAGATGACAAAATATCAAACCAAGTGGCAAGAATAAAATAGCACAAACTCACCTTAAGTAAATTATTCAAACATATATAATAAAAATATACACCATATACACTCTTAGAAGAAACGTTTCTATATAGAACCTTAAATGTTCTGTCAGATGCTTCATATATAGAATCTTTTAGAACCTAAAGCTTTTCCCATTATAGGATAATTTTATTAATTTTGTTTTAATTGATTAATTTCGGGGGTTTTTAATGATTTTTTTATGAATTAAACAGCTCGTAAATACATTATCACGAGAAAAAAATCACGAGAAATCATTTGACATTTTGGTAACATGGTTATTTCGATGGTCCACTTTAGACATTCTACTAACTATAAGTAACTTCGTTATAATTAAGTCTTTTGAGTATTAGTAGTCTTTCTGTTTAATATCTACTCTTTATTTTGATGCTCCCCAACAGACATTTTTCTGACTTTAAGTAACTTTGCAACTACATGTCAACGTATCCTATTACCCTGAACCCAAACCTAACAGTCTACAATAGAGTTAGTATACAGCGAGGAGAACAAGTATTTGATACACTGCCGATTTTGCAGGTTTTCTCACTTACAAAGCATGTAGAGGTCTGTCATTCTCTTCAACTGTGAGAGACGGAATCTAAAACAAAAATCCAGAAAATCACATTGTATGATTTTTAAGTAATTAATTTCCATTTTATTACATGACATAAATTTGATACATCAAAAAAGCAGAACATGACAGCGTAGTCTGTTACTAATGGTTTTCTTTGAGACTGTGGTCCCAGCTCTCTTCAGGTCATTGACCAGGTCCTGCCGTATAGTTCTGGGCTGATCCCTCACCTTCCTCATGATCATTGATGCCCCACGGGGTGAGATCTTGCATGGTGCCCCAGACCGAGGGAGATTGACCGTCATCTTGAACTTCTTCCATTTTCTAATAATTGCACCAACAGTTGTTGCCTTCTCACCAAGCTGCTTGCCTATTGTCCTGTAGCCCATCCCAGCCTTGTGCAGGTCTACAGTTTTATCCCTGATGTCCTTACACAGCTCTCTGGTCTTGGCCATTGTGGAGAGGTTGGAGTCTGTTTGATTGAGTGTGTGGACAGGTGTCTTTTATACAGGTAACGAGTTCAGACAGGTGCAGTTAATACAGGTAATGAGTGGAGAACAGAACGGTTCTTAAAGAAAGACTAATGGTGCGTTCACACCGGACGTGAATAGCGTGTCAGGCGCGAGTGATTTCAATGTTAAGTCAATGCAAAGACGCGTTACGCGCGTAAAACAATCCTGCGAATGGCGCGAATTGAGCGTTTGGCGCGTTACGCGGGAATGATTTTATAGTGGTTTTTGTGCATTCACACGTTTGACGCGAATTCGCGTCTGCCGCCCGAGTTGAAAAATCGGAACTTCTGTGTCAATTCGCGCCGCGTTAACCAATCAGGAGCCTGCTTGCTTCACGTGACATAGCATAACAAACTCCTGCTCGAAGTCACTCATTCAAAATGGAGGAGAAACTAATTTTAGCTGTGAGTGATCACCCGAAATTATATGACTCAAGTTCATACTTTTATAGAGACAGGAACAAAAAGGACCTCGCTTGGAAGAAGATGGAGATTGTACAACCTGGTAAGTTGTAAGATATACACTTTTGTGTCACGTTATTGACCTACTAACTCGCTAGTAAGCTACCGTGCTGCTAGTTTACAACTATTTAAATGATCTATCAACATCAGACATCTTGTAAAAAGATGGCTGCCTCTGACGCGCGTAAATTCCGCTTCAAATGTATGTTTTTACGCGCGTCAATTTCACGAATGGACACAAAGTGATCAAGCGTATAACTAGACGCGGCAGGCGCGAATTTGACGCGCTATTCGCGTCCGGTGTGAACGCACAGTAACAGGTCTGTGAGAGCCTGAATTCTTACTGGTTGGTAGGTGATCAAATACTTATGTCATGCAATAAAATGCTAATTAATTATTTAAAAATCATAGTATTTGATTTTCTGGATTTTTTTTTGTTGTTGCTGATTTTCATGCTTTGTAAGTAGGAAAACCTGCAAAATCGACAGTGTATCAAATACTTGTTCTCCCCAATGTAGTTACTACTTTGTAGTTGTAAGGTTATTTATAATTAGTAGAATGTCTAAAGTGGACCATTTAAATAAAGTGTAACTAACATTTCTCCCTATAGAACTGCATTGAACCATTTTTTCTAGTACTATTCAAAATGAAGACAAAGGTTGTTGTTTTTTCGTTTTTTTGTTGACACCTCATGGTATTTCCTGATCCCATATCATGCAGGAAATGTTCTCTGGGACCTGGGTTCATCCTGCATGAGACCGCAGGAAGTACATCACAGCTCTAATACAAGGCCAGAATTAGCACAGCGGATTTGCTCATGTAAAGGGCTTGACCTGTCAGAACAGCTATAGAGGCTTTAGTCCAGATAAAGGTAAATATTTTTAAATTCGGAAGTTCAGAAAAGCTGGAATGTGGAACATTCTGTCCAGAATGAATGGCAAAGAGACCCAAGCAAATGCTCCAGAAATCTTCTAAACTATAACTTTGGTTGTGTGGGTAAAGTGTGAGCAATAATAGTAATGTTTGGCTTTACAAAAATTACTAATGAGACGACGAGGCAAAATTAGGCGGAAATTTTATCAAACGTATTTGAATATGTTTAAACACACACAAAAAGAACATTCTCACTATTTTTCATTTCAGATGCATTTACACACATGCGTTTAAAATCACTTTTTGTTGTATCCCTATAAGCATTAAAAGTAGATTTCCGAAATTCTAATTAAACACTTGAAATGATATTGTCTCTAACCAGTCCCAATACACTTTCTTTTCTTTCTTTTTACACTGATAACACATTTGTCTGAAGTCGGGAAATACAGTACTCAGAGTTTGTGAGAGTGAAAAGTTACAGCTTGTTCTCTGACCAGCAGGAATGTAAAAACCATCAACAAGCAGAGAAATGATTATCCAAGCTGGCATGTTTGACAGCAAGTGCTTGCGGAAGTGAAATATAACCATCACACAGGCAGGAACTGTTATTAAAGGTGCCCCTGTGAAAGTCAATTCATCTTCATAACTAAATTCAACTACATTTCAATCCAGTTTGTAAACAAAAAATATCGCAGAGCTCTATCATTATAGGAAGTTAAACTCTTTAGGCAGTTTTTAGGAGGATTTCGTCAGTCATTTATGCTGTTACACAAGCTTAAAAATACTGCTTATGTATTCTACAACATCACATTTATCAAAAGATGCTAAATGTGCCACCGTGCCACACATTTCAGAGTATTATATAAAATATAACAAGCATTACATTACAAAAACAAATGTTGTTTTGCTAGTTGTAAAATGACTAAGGCAACAGTTTTCAATGAGGTAAAATGGTACGAAGGGACACTTAGTAAGAAAGTAAGGCAGGACAAGTCAGTACAAGTGTGGAGGAACATATTCAGAGGTTAATATCCTGAAAATAGTATAAGATTACCTTGACAAATGTACTGTAACACTGGGTCTTTAATAACATTTGTGTAATACGAATATTACATGAAAAAAATAAAAGTAATTCAAACGAGTCAACGACAAAAATGTTCATTTTTGGTTGATCCTTATTTAGCATAGCACATAACCTTTGAGCACTTTGAGCACTACCTGCAATTTTTCATAAAGGCTAGTTTTATGAACGATTTTAAAAAGAAGCATGCGATTAAACGCACTGAAAGCAATCTTCAACCTCAATGGCCTTGTGGGAAATCACCACAGGAATTCACACCTGGGAGTGTTTGCGCATCTGTGTGAATATATATACCTGTACAATTGTGATTTTTGGAGCGAAGAGTGTTTGTAAATGGTATGTTCCCACAGTTTGTTCTTAATAAGGCCCAGGCAGGACAAGACAAGAGTGAAGGAAGTGAAACGTAAAGCCTGGCCCTGCCCTGAGGGAAACGTCTGGAAAACTGCTTTAAATGAGCAAGTGAATGAACAAGACTAAAAAACTAAAAAACTCTGTTTTTGTGCTTCAGCATTTGTGATACAGGCTCTGTGGGAAAGAGAGGTTTATATCTATAGATATCAGTAACAAATCTAAATGTAGAGCTCCTGACTGAGGACATCTAATGGGACTGGCTCCATTGGGTTGATTTGGACAGGCCGATGCGGTCTCTCTTCTTCAGGAAAGGTTTGCTATCCTCAGCCGTTGTGGTCGTGGTTGGTCTCATTCATCAGCCGCACTGGTTCCTCGCACTTGACCTTGCTTGCGAAGCTAAAAAAGAAATTGCAGAAAGAAATGTTTGTGTTTGGACAGAGTCATGGATTATGGCTTATGTAGTCGCCACAAAAAAAAAAACTTTAACATATACAGTACATTACTTATCAAAATGTTGCAGAATAATTATGATTTTCAATGTTTTGAAATAAGTTATATGCTCAAAAAGGCTGCATTTATTTGATCACACTCTAAAAAATGATGGGTTGTTTTAACCCATGTTTTGGTCAAATATGGACAAACACAACCTTTGGATTAAAAAATTTGACCTTTGAAACTACCCAGCATTTTTTAGAGTGCACACAAACAGTATTTTGAAATATTACTACAATTTAAAAGAATATATTTTAAAAAGTAATTTATTCCTACATTCTCAGCAGCCATTTCTCCAGACTTCAGTGTCACATGATCTTTCAGAAATCATTCTAATATGATATTTTGGTGCTCAATCATTATCAAGTATTATTGGTGCGCAATTATTAATCATTCTTATCATCAATGTAGAAAACAGATTTTGCTGCTTTATATTTTTGGGAACCTTGATATATATATATAAATTGTTTTTAGTGCTGGGCAACGATTACTCGTGATTAACAGCATCCACAATAAAAGTTTGTGTTTACATAATATATGTGTGTGTACTGTGTATAATTATTTTGTATGTATAAATACACACGTGCATGTATATATTTAATAAATATTTGCATGTATATATACATTATTTATATTATATATAAATAAATACAAATTCTTAAATATATACATGCATGTGTGTGTGTATTTATGTATACAAAATAATTATACACAGTACACACACATATATTAAGTATACACACATTTTTATTTGGGTTGCCCAGCACTAAAAAATATAAATATCAAGGTATATCATATAAATATATCAACTATTTTTTAACAGCATTTATTTGAAATGAAAATATTTTTCTAACATTATAAATGTCTTTACTTTTTATCAATTTAATGTTTCTTTTACGAATAAAAGTATGAATTTATTTCTTATCTTTTTTTAAAAAATCAGGCTACTTAGCCCAGGCTACTTAGCCCCGGGAATTAATTACATTTTAAACATTAAAATACAAAGCAGTTCCTCTACATTGTAATAATATTTAACACTATTACGGTTTTACTGTATTTTTGATCAAATGCATGCAGCTTTAATGAGCATAAGAGACTTTTCCCCCTGTGTATTTCTGTGTAAATGACGTAAAGGAAGAACAGACTTGAGTTCGGGTTTCAGGACAGTGAGCTCAAGTTGTGACAAAGCCAATTAGTGGCTGAAAATGGTGGAGCTCGGTAAGAATTCTTAAACAGACAAACGTTAATATCACCTGAGCAGAAAGCAGTGGGAACTAACCCGTCCATTCCTCATTTGGAATCATGGCACTGGTGCTTTTCGAGCGCAGAAATCCATTTGTATGTTAATGAGCCCTCAAGGAAGTTGAAGCATGCCACACATGCTCAACACACATCAAGCGCACAGACTGTTAGAGCCCCAGAAAAGCACACACAGAGGCTGTTAGTATGTCACACAGTCAGAGAGTTTTGCAGAGGTTGGACAGTCACTGTTAGTCAATAACAGACATTTCTTTCCCATCAACGGACCAGATATTCTACCTTTTATCCATTGACCCTCTCCAGACGACAACAATTGCTCTCTGAAGAAATTATATTACTTGATATGAGTGAGTGTCTTCTTGTAGAAGGCATGCTGGAGATACATTTCCACTGTGATAAACTAATTCCAAGATTAAACATGTGATGTGAAGTATTATATACAAATTGTATTTATTTATTGCCAATGCAGTGTGAGTTGGAAATAATTACTGGGCATAAATATTTCTTACTGGCCATGAAACTGTACTTTGCAGTTATTGATTTGATTAAAAATATATTTTTGTTTGAATGACAGTTTCATTATTTAATCATTTTGTTTGACTTGCATATTAGTGAGAATGAGCCATGGAGCCATTGTGATTTTGTTCCTCATTAATCTGTTTTGGTGACTTAATGCAAGAATTCTTAAACATTTGTCAAAAAATCATTTCTGATAGGAAATGTCCCACTGTGCTCACAGCACAACAAATGTTTTCTTTAAGACAGTTTGATTTGACTGACTGAATAAATTAATACATATACTTTGGCAACCCCTCTGCCAAAAACCATGCTTACATAACATAGAATAATATGTTAAGGTCTACATATTATCAGACATATTTTACATCAAACTATAGTTTGATGTAAAATATGTCTGATAATATGTAGACCTTAACATATTATTCTATGTTAAATGTAAGCATGGTTTTGCTATATAAACAAAGGCTATAGCATTTGTTTATATAGAAATTCCTTCTCGCCAAATGAATTGTACTGCGTGTTCATGGGAGGATTGCTTTGAACTTGAAAATGGACAAAACTATTACACCATGTTTTATTTCCCCTCACTGTAAACCCGAATAAGTTGGCAGAACTCAAAACATTTAAGGCAATCAATTGCCTTACATTTTTTAAGTTCTGAAATTCAAAGTTTAAGTAAGCAGAACTAGCAGATTTTTATTTTGTACATTTCAAGTTAAGAACAATTAAAATCTATATGAGTACACTAATTCATACAATTAACTTAAAACTTTCATGTAATCTTAATGTGAACACTTTTATTAGTATAAACTTAGTTAGCTTTAACAAACTAATCCGCTAACATACTAATTTGCTATCATATTAGCAATAGTATGTTATACAGAAGCACTTGCTGTATGAGCGCAACAATATAAAGGTATTACTTGCTCTCAAATCAAGTTGCATGCACCACTTGTCACCATGATAACTATCCTAAAACCAACATTAACAGAAATTCTTATAAATTAGCATAACTAAACATTAATGACTACTAAATCTCCCACTTAACATTAGTCTGGCACAAAAAAACCCCCCATTATATTACACTTAATTTTAGCATTTACTCTCCCTTTCGAGTGCCATCGGCAAACTGGGAAATAGACATCCCAGCCATTTCAGTTAAACTTAAGTTTGTCTAAATTAAAATAAATAATTTCATAAAACAATGAAACAGTTCAGTTTACTTAAAATATATCAGTTCTGTGAACTTGAAAAGAAAAAGTGCTAAATACTCATAAAAGTTAATTTGACTGAACTAATTAGTTTAATTTAAGTTTGTCCTACTCAAACCAATTAATTATTTTGAGTGTTAGGGTTTGGGGGCTGGTCTCCCCAGGGGCCTAAACCATGATGGTAGTTTAATAAACTCTTGAAAAGGGGTTATGGGATTAGTTTCAAGTTGACGAAACCAAACCAATTCAATCAGGCTTTGATTGTCATCATCAACTTTCTCTGTCAACTCAGGCTTTGATCCTGAATTCATAGAGCATGTGCACATGAAAGTGTGACATCAGTTGCGAACAGCCAATTGCATGCCTGTGTAACTGACGTAGGCCAGATCTGTGCGTGTAAACCTCACTCCCCTAATCTCAAGAGGCGCTCTAGCGACTGACGCAACCGGCTGCGGTCTTTAGCCTCCTTGTTATGCTGCGTTCACACCAAGCGCGAATATGCGTCAGGCGCGAGTGATTTCAATGTTAAGTCAATGGTAAGGCGCGTTTAGGCGCGTCTGGAGTTCTTGCGGCGCGAATGAGGCGTTTGGCGCGGCGCGGTAGACGCGAATTCGCCTCATTCGCGCGTCTAGTTCGCGCGAATGACGCGAATTGAGTATTTGGCGCGTTTGGCGCGATACGCGCGTTAAGCGCGAATTGTGCTTTTTGTGCATTCACGCGTTTGACGCGAATTCGCGTCTGCCGCCCGAGTTGAAAAATCTGAACTTCTGCGTCAAATTCGCGCCGCGTTAACCAATCAGGAGCCTGCTTGATGTTGTGGCGGCAGGCCCGCCCAGAGTCATTCATTCAAAATGGAGGAACGTATAATTTTAGCCCTGGAGGGTGATCCTCGCTCAGATGCGGGACAGCAGGTCATCAAACTGGGCGCGGGACAGGCGGAAGTACCGCTGAAACCGGCCGTCATCCAGCCACAGCTCCTGGAGCAAATGGTGAAATTCGCCAAACTGGGTTCGCCTCCGAAGGGTCTGGTGGACCCAAATACGGCGACGATGATCCCTACGCCGCTGTTCTGCTCTCCAAAGTAAATACAGTGCGGTGACTCTCTCGGTAAATGATCGCTCATCAGACATCTTGTAAAAAGATGGCCGCCAGCGGGTCTCGAAACTGACTTTCGCCTCTTGACGCGCGTGACGCGCGTAAATTTCGCTTCAAACTTTTTTTTTTATGCGCGTCAATTCCGCTCTTGACGCGCGAATGAACACAAAGTGGTCACGCGAATAACCAGACGCGGCAGGCGCGAATTTTGACGCATATTCGCGTTTGGTGTGAACGCAGCATTAGAGTGCGTGTAAGAGTGCGGGGTGAGTGTAACTGTCGTAGGCCAGTAAGAGCGATGCGTGTAAACCTCACTCCCCTGACCTCAAGACCACAGTTCGAATCCCGCTCCGAGCATGTCAGTAGGACCGGTTACACCTTGAAACATCTGACAGTTAATGACATAATGTAACATCATTGAAAGATATGCAGAGTTTGGGCCACTTTGAAGTAAATAATCTGAAATATGTAATTGTGCTTATATATGAATGTTAGTTATGTCTGTGAATCTTTCAGATGGACATAAATGCTGATCACGATGTCTACACACACCTCTTACAAATGTATTTTATAGACTTCTTCATTAGGTATGAGACTTGCAAGATATAATTGTAAATAATAAGATCATATATGGTTTTCCTACACTGTTTTAAAACAAATAGATTCTAAAGCAATTGTGTACATTGTTTAACTTGTTGCCATTTTTAAAGCGAGTGACAGCATGTGCCACCAATTTTAGAATGACCCAAACAATACATTGTGCTGAATCCTTTTATAAACACTGCATACATAAATTTGAATAAATAAATGAATTTGCGAAATATATCTGAATATGAACTAATCTGAAATTCAAAACAGAGTCTGTCAATTATTTGGACATCTCCAAATGCCTCCATCTGCTCATTTCATCGCATCCTTTGTTTCCAGATTCTTTTCTTTCCCTCTCCCCTCTGCTTTCTTCTAGCCTTTATTCGTCAGTGGATGGCAGAAGAACTGTATTTTAACTGCACTCCAGAGAAACTCTGCAAGCACTCTAGGATTGGAAGCGCCACGAGACCATGATATTTTTGTCCTGTCTGGATTCATACTGATGGTCTCTAGGCAAACGATTACAGGCCAGTGCACAAAATCAGGCTTTTTACTAGCATCATACCGCAATACCTGCCTCTTGATAAATGCCGCGGCTGAAAACGATCGTCATTAGATTAACACGCCCCTATATATTCACGTCTCCGCCTCCCCCACGCCCTCATTTTACGCCATGGACACGCGGAAGACGGCAAAGAGGAGAAACTTCTCCGGTGGAAATCCAGTTTAAATCGCTGGTTGGTTGAGCAAATTACTTATCACAACAATGCATTATTTTACAGCACGTGTTCTGAAACTATTAGCGTTGAATTTCGCATGATGTCACATGTAATGGGGTGTACAATGATGATGTGAATAATTGCATGACAATTTGTAATATTCTTCTTATTAGTATTATGATTTTGATTATTAATGACGCTTATTGTTATTTAGAAGAAGAATGTCGTTGTTATTATTATTATTAGTATTAGTATTATTATTTAAAAGAAGAAGAATGTCATTTTAATTATTTTGTCCGTCTGAATTATTTTTTGGTCATTGAAAGCCTTTCATTGCTGAACCCAGTCCATGCGCACCTGCCGGGCTTAACTTACAAAAATAAACACTGAAGTTTATAATTTCTATGTTGTTGTTTTTTTACAGTGGGTCATAATATATCATATCTTTAGTTTGTCAGTGCGTTTTGTGGTGTTAGGAATTGTTTTTCTGCGCTTTTCAGCACTAACTCAAAACGTGCGTACATGTACAGTACACCACCTCCTGAGCTGGCGTAGGATTTGAGCGTGCCGTACGCCAACGTCCATATTGATAAATCGCAAAGTCACCGTGGTTTTGGGTGTACGCCAGGTGTACGCTGGAAATTTGGTGTACGCACTTTTCATAAATGAGGGCCAGTGAGAATTGGAAACAGCCTTTGCCCGCTGGTTGCTTTTGCTTCACAGCAGGCGAGACTAACGTGCAAGCGCTAATCTCATTGGCTATTGCTTTCACCATTCGCATTTTAATTTCAGCAAATCATTTTGGGTGAGCGCAAACAATGGGATTAATTCTTTTTTCAAAAGCCTCCGCAAATCTCAAAGTGTATCACTACATAATTCCTATATGCCTCGAATGTGTACAATGCAAGTACCTTGTATTGAATACAGAAACTGTACAGCCACTGTAATCTGCGTAAAACAGGAGTAATGTGGGAGGTTGTGTGAGGACCCTGGCTGCGGAGTTCTGAATACATTGGATTGGAACTTATTTAGTGTTGTAGTGTGTGAGCCAGACAATAAAAAGTGCATTTAATAATTAAAACAACTCTAAGCAATCCCTGCTGTGAACCCACAATACTGCCAGCTGCACTTACACAGCATTTTTTAAGCTAAACTGGATGTAGCTGTGATTTCACACTAACAAGTGCTTTTCTTCATGACAGCTAAGTTGTGGCTTGACTACAGATCAGATTCAGCACAATCTGTGTAATGTGTAAATGTGTACGAGTGTCCGCACCTCCTCCAGCTCTTTCTGTGTCTCCTCTTCCATCCTTCTGATATCCTCCATGTTGAGCTCTACCCACTTATCAATCCAGCAGAACAGCTGCCGGTGGAAGTTGGTGAAGATTCTCTTCTCTTGCTTTGTGAATGACCGAAAAACAAAGCACATAAATCACAAACCATTCCACAGAATTATAACCCAATCCAGACACACATACATTTACAGGATGGCATTACACTTGCTCTAATTACATAGCAACATATTAAGTAGGAATGTCATTTTTAAAATGTTAAAATTATTGGTAACACTTTATTTTAAGGTGACGTGTACATGTATTTACTATAGTAATAACAGTAAAATATGCATAATTACAACTAACCCTAAACCAAACCCTAACCATAACTTTATTGTAAGTCCATGTAGTTATTAATTAATATTACTCAGAGTAAGTACAATGTAATGACGTCACCCTACACTGTCAAAATTTTCTAGTGACTGATCACATCTAAATCTATCACTTAGTCTGACATATTATTTCTCATTGAGCCAATGTTAACAGACTATTGCAACAATTCATTCAATTTATTTTACAGAATTTCACTTGGGCCAATTTAAAAATTTTGATGTGACCAGTCACTAGAATATTTTGACTTGGAGAGCTAAAAAAATTTTTACAGTGTACAATAAAATGTAACCAAATCACTTCGAAATTCGACACAGTTTTATTCCTGATATACAATAAAAATTCACTTTAGATGGACTTAAAGGTTGTGTAGGTAAGAATTGTCTAAAGAACTTTTTTTCAAATTGGCTTAAACTGTCTTTACCAATACATAATTAAAATGTAAGTACTTTGAAAAAGAGAGTATAAAAATTGAGTGACTATAGTGTATTTAATCTTCAAAAAACACAGCTCATTAATTCCATTCGGGACGAAACAAGTGATTGGCTTGTTCTATTACTGGCTCTGCCCACATGCGCGCAGTCGCGCACCCGTTTTTAGGTGGGACTAAATGGAATTAATGAGCTGTGTTTTTTAAAGATTAAATACACTAGAGTCACTCAGTTTTTTATACTCTCTATTTCAGAGTACTTGCATTTTAATTATGTATTGGTATATAAAGACAGTTTAAACAAATTTGAATAAAAGTTTTTTTAGACAATTCTGACCTACCCTACCTTTAAATTAAAACCACTTCAAATATATATGAGTTAATGCATTTCTGGAGATCTTACCTTGTGAAGGAAGCTTTCTATCCTGTTCTGCAGACCCCACCACTTAAACTTGACCGTGACAAGCTTGTAAGCACACATTCGTGGGCAGTCAGGGTTATTAACCAGTTCTTTCTGTGAGGTTTCAAGCATAAATTAAGGAAGCTATGTCGACCATGCAGAAATTAAATCTTAACGTAAAACACTAATATAGTACAGAGGTCCTAAAATCAAATAATTACAGTATGGCTATTGGCTACATTATGCAGATGCTTTTCTTAGATCTCCAGAATAGATGCGGTAAACACATTTTAGGTGCGCCACAATCTAACAAGCCTTAGGAAGGTTAATCTAGCCTTCAATACACACAAATGAAGACATCTCTAATTCATATTCATGCGGACACGCACATGTCTTAGTTTGTGCCAATCACTGTGATGGCTTTTACGGTCCATCAAAGCGGAGTGATTCATCTTCATTAGCTCTTAACTGCAAAACACTTCCACTAATACACTCAGAGGTAACTTACTCAGAGGTCATTGTAGAAATATTGTACATTTTTACTGAGCTATTCTTTTAGATTGTATCTTTTGAGATTGTGCTGCTGTTTAAATTCACAAGTCACAAAAACAGACTGAAATCATTATTCACCGAAAACCTTGACATTCAGCACATCTCTCCCTGCTGCGCGCGTGTGTGTGTGTGCGTGCGTGTGTGTGTGTGTGTGTGTGTGTGTGTGTGTGTGTGTGTGTGTGTGTGTGTGTGTGTGTGTGTGTGTGTGTGTGTGTGTGTGCGTGTGTGTACATGTACATAAATGTAACTGTAATCCATTATAGTTACTGAGAAAAAATGTGTACCTGATTTTGTAATGGCTGCTTTAAAACTAAATTGGGTTAAACTTTATTTTAAGGTGTCATTGTTACAGTGTAATTATATATTTAAGTACTGAGTAATATTAATTAAAAACATGTACTTACTATAGGGTTAGGGTAGGATTAGTTGCATTTAATTACATGTAACACAAGTAACAAGGACACTGTAAAATAAAGTGTTACCCTAAATTATTATAATCTTAATTCAAGTTCAAATTCTTCAAAATGTTTCATTCCATTGATGAAAAAGTAATATGGGTTTAGAATGAAGGGTGAGAAAAGTGGTCCCTACCATCCAATTGGGTCCAAGTGGTCCTCTGCCGGTCTTGACTGACTTAAAAATAGCTGGATCCTCATTTACCTTGTAGTCCTGCATATTAACAGATGAAAATCAACCTTATCGTTTGAAATTTACTAAAATGTAGTGAATTAGACTTGCTCATCATCATCATCATCATCAGTGAATAACTATAAACCTTCATTTTGTGGATACTCACATTCTTCACCAATATAACATTTGGAAAGCTGCAGCACTTTTCTTTTCTTTTTTTGAAGAGCTTATTTACACTTCGAAACTGCCAAATTGAAACCCTTAGTAAGCAGATTCATCAGGGAATATATGTCCAAACTTGAGTCAGGTACACCCTTATAGACTTAGGTTATGCCTAATAGAGCCCAAGTCATTAAAATGTATTCAAGGACAGATGCAGTGAGGTAAGGAGAGGTTAAGGAAAAAACACGGAACACAATTTTTTTTAGACTTAATAAACCTGAGAGGGTGGAAACTGGGAGAGATGGTGAGAAAAACAGCTGCTGGTAAAATAAATGGACGAAAAGCATTTAATTTTAACTGGACCTCCAGGGCCTCGCAATTGTAAATAAATCATGATACGCCTCCGGCAAAATAACAACTTCTCAGTTTCTGTACAGTTAGTGAGGCAAACAAGCATTGAGGGCGCGCACACACACACATAAACACACACACCACTGTCACACTGAGAACAAACCGACCTGTTTAATACCAAGTGTGCTGTCTGGAGGCCAAAGCGTGATGATACGGTAACAATGCTTGGTGTGAATTCATGTAAAGCAGAGGTTTGTTTGTGTGCCAGGCTATATAAGCCCTTAATTACTCGAACCCAAGTCACGGTTCTCAGCACAACGCCTGCAGCCGTGCCTGAGGCCAGAGTCTGATAGGGCCCAAAGACACGGACAGCCAGGACACCGGAGAAAACTGCTTCATTAGACCATAATCCCTCCTTCCCCGCACACAAACACTCTTAACTAGCTAATCAATGCCAGAGAGGAGCATTGCTTCACACTTATTTTCCATCCTATACGCATGATTTTTGAAACCGCAGACCTTGTTAAATTGGTCTTGCTTTCTCATATATGTCATTAACTTTACTTAATAAAATGAGTTAGAAGCTAAATCTAAAGTGTGTGTGTGTGTGTGTGTGTGTGTGTGTGTGTGTGTGTGTGTGTGTGTGTGTGTGTGTGTGTGTGTGTGTGTGTGTGTGTGTGTGTGTGTGTGTGTGTGTGTGTGTGTGTGTGTGTGTGTGTGTGTGTGTGTGTGTGTGTGTGTGTGTGTGTGTGTGTTGGTCATATAATTAGAATATCGTCAAAAAGTTGATTTATTTCAAGAATTCAACTAAACAGGTGAACTTATATATGATATAAACTCATTACATGCACAGTGAGATATTTCAAACCTTTATTTGTTATCATTTTGATGATTATGGCTTACAGCTTATGAAACCCACGAAATCAAATTCCCAGAAAATTAGAATATTACATGAAATCACACAGTAATCACACAGTAATACCATGGTCATTGAACCAGGTTTTGGTTATTTTGGCAGTGTGGGCAGGTGCAAATCCTGCTGGAAAATGAAGGAAGCATGAAGTGCTCTGAAGATGTCCTGGTAGACGGCTGCGTTGACTCTGGATTTAATAAAGCACAGTGGACCAAAGTCCACTTTTCTGATGAGAGCAAATTTTGCATCTCATTTGGAAATCGCGGTCCCAGAGTCTGGAGGAAGAGAGGAGAGGCACAGAATCCAAGATGCTTGAAGTCCAGTGTGAAGTTTCCACAGTCAGTGATGGTTTGGGGTGCCATGTCATCTGCTGGTGTTAGTTCACTGTGTTTTCTGAGGTCCAAGGTCAACGCAGCCGTCTACCAGGAAGTTTTAGAGCACTTCATGCTTGCTGCTGACCAACTTTATGGAGAAGATGCAGATTTCATTTTCCAACAGGACTTGGCACCAGCACACAGTGCCAAAGCTACCAGTACCTGGTTTAAGGACCATGTTCTTAATTGGCCAGCAAACTCGCCTGACCTTAACCCTATAGAAAATCTATGGGGTATTGTGAAGAGGAAGATGTGAAACGCCAGACCCAACAATGCAGAAGAGCTGAAGGCCACTATCAGAGCAACCTGGGCTCTCATAAAACCTGAGCAGTGCCACAGACTGACCGACTCCATCACGCCACAGACTGACCGACTCCATCACGCCACAGACTGACCGACTCCATCACGCCACAGACTGACCGACTCCATCACGCCACAGACTGACCGACTCCATCACGCCGCAGACTGACCGACTCCATCACGCCACAGACTGACCGACTCCATCACGCCACAGACTGACCGACTCCATCACGCCACAGACTGACCGACTCCATCACGCCACAGACTGACCGACTCCATCACGCCACAGACTGACCGACTCCATCACGCCACAGACTGACCGACTCCATCACGCCACAGACTGACCGACTCCATCACGCCACAGACTGACCGACTCCATCACGCCACAGACTGACCGACTCCATCACGCCACAGACTGACCGACTCCATCACGCCGCAGACTGACCGACTCCATCACGCCGCAGACTGACCGACTCCATCACGCCGCAGACTGACCGACTCCATCACGCCGCAGACTGACCGACTCCATCACGCCGCAGACTGACCGACTCCATCACGCCGCAGACTGACCGACTCCATCACGCCACAGACTGACCGACTCCATCACGCCACAGACTGACCGACTCCATCACGCCACAGACTGACCGACTCCATCACGCCACAGACTGACCGACTCCATCACGCCACAGACTGACCGACTCCATCACGCCACAGACTGACCGACTCCATCACGCCACAGACTGACCGACTCCATCACGCCACAGACTGACCGACTCCATCACGCCACAGACTGACCGACTCCATCACGCCACAGACTGACCGACTCCATCACGCCACAGACTGACCGACTCCATCACGCCACAGACTGACCGACTCCATCACGCCACAGACTGACCGACTCCATCACGCCACAGACTGACCGACTCCATCACGCCACAGACTGACCGACTCCATCATGCCACAGACTGACCGACTCCATCACGCCACAGACTGACCGACTCCATCACGCCACAGACTGACCGACTCCATCACGCCGCAGACTGACCGACTCCATCACGCCGCAGACTGACCGACTCCATCACGCCTCAGACTGACCGACTCCATCACGCCACAGACTGACTGACTCCATCACGCCACAGACTGACCGACTCCATCACGCCACAGACTGACCGACTCCATCACGCCACAGACTGACCGACTCCATCACGCCACAGACTGACCGACTCCATCATGCCACAGACTGACTGACTCCATCACGCCACAGACTGACCGACTCCATCACGCCACAGACTGACCGACTCCATCACGCCACAGACTGACTGACTCCATCACGCCACAGACTGACCGACTCCATCACGCCACAGACTGACTGACTCCATCACGCCACAGACTGACCGACTCCATCACGCCACAGACTGACCGACTCCATCACGCCACAGACTGACTGACTCCATCACGCCACAGACTGACCGACTCCATCACGCCACAGACTGACCGACTCCATCACGCCGCAGACTGACCGACTCCATCACGCCGCAGACTGACCGACTCCATCACGCCACAGACTGACCGACTCCATCACGCCACAGACTGACCGACTCCATCACGCCACAGACTGACCGACTCCATCACGCCGCAGACTGACCGACTCCATCACGCCACAGACTGACCGACTCCATCACGCCACAGACTGACCGACTCCATCACTCCACAGACTGACCGACTCCATCACGCCACAGACTGACCGACTCCATCACGCCACAGACTGACCGACTCCATCACGCCACAGACTGACCGACTCCATCACGCCACAGACTGACCGACTCCATCACGCCACAGACTGACCGACTCCATCACGCCGCATTGCTGCAGTCATTCAGGCAAAAGTATTGAGTGCAGTACATGCTCATACTTTTCATCTTCATACTTTTCAGTTGGCCAGCATTTCTAAAAATCCTTTTTTTGTATTGGTCTTACGTAATATTCTAATTTTCTGAGATACTGAATTTGGGATTTTCATCAGTTGTCAGTTATAATCATCAAAATTAAAAGAAATAAACATTTTAAATATATCAGTCTGTGTGTAATGAATGAATATAATATACAAGTTTCATTTTTTGAATGGAATTACTGAATTAAATCAACTTTTTGATGATATTCTAATTATATGACCAGCACCTGTATATACTGTATATATATTTATATATGAAATATGAAACGATGGTTGGTGTGCACTTGCAGAGATGGAGTTTGCGTGGAGCGCCACTAAAGCAGACTGAGCTGTTCATAGACACTGAAAACACAAGATCAGAAGCTTCTCGTGCGTAAAAAGAAAAAAGTGTCTCGCTTCAAGCACAAGCATTTTTGACAGCTTTTGGCGTGGTTTGCATTTCATTCCCTGTGGCTCTTTGCAGAATCCTGCAAGACATTTGCATGCAGTAAACTGATGTCAGATTATCAGCCACTGTCGTGTGCTACCTTTTGCTTCGACTCTGATGTGCGTGCAAAATTTCAGGAGTTTTTGAGCGTGTTAAGGGCCTCAAAAACCTCTGAAGCCTTGAAACAAGTATATAGTTGCAAGCAGCGATGACGGGCCCAAGCACCACAGTACCACCAAGTGGCTTTTTGGAAAACAATGCACAATAGACACATGGATTTAACCTTGGGTATTCTTTGGTTCCAAACAAAAGGTGCGTTTTTTATTTTATACAACTGACTGATGTTATCATGCTGGCTGGCTTACAAGCAAGTTTCACTGTAGTCTACAATATTTCATCATCTAGTACAAAGTATTTATAGGGAATTTATTAGTTTTGACAACCTTTCCTGGAAAATACACCTGTGAAATTCCTTGTAAATCCTAGGTTTCCTTTGCTCGTGGGAACCCTGGTGATTAAATTTGTATTATAAATTAGTTAGTTCCACTAGTTCCGGTTAGTTCCAATCCTTAATTCTGATTGGCCAATAGCTGTATTCACAATAAAACACGGCTATGACCGCTTCACCCAGCGGTTCTATGTATCACTACACAACACCCCTAGCAACCGCTCTTAGCAACTTAAACACATGTTTGATCTCATCGATATTGTTCATTGAAGCTATAGTAGAGTATCGTGAGAGATCGAGAAAGCGAGTGTACCTGCATTTACAGTAGATATAACATTTTCCTTCAGGTCAGTCCTATATATTCATAATAATAAAAATCTGTTTGAATGTCCGCTGCGATATCTTGTCTTTTTAACAGTTAAGGGGTTTTCCCGTGCCCGTAGTCATCTGTCAGTTGTGTCTTCCTTCTCCGTGATCACAAATTTGAGTCCTTTCAATGTAAAAGTCTTCTCTACGGACTGACTCGCTCATAAAGACAGTCTTTGCCGCCATCTATTGGCGAAATAATGTATGTAACTTCTGTTGCTGTTTACGGTCAGGGACTATTTTTTACAGCGGAAAGAAGGCTTTTAGTGATTTTACTTCATGAAAGTTGCATAGATACATATTTTTCGGCTTTAATAGTTGCATTGTGTGGTAACCGTTTTATAAAAGCAATAAGGTACTCGAGGCAAGTGCTGTATCGTGAATAAGTCACGGCTGTAGGGGTTACTCCGCTTCGCGTCGTGCCTAACAACGCCCTCCAGCCGTGACTTACTCACGATACAGCACAGCCTCGAGTATCTTATTGCTTATGTAGGTGTTCAAAGAGGAAGATTCACTGTATGAGTTTCATGAGTTTGTAACTGTATGGAGAGTAGCAGCTCAATAGAACAGGGTACTTACACCAGCGGCTACTTGTTCTTCGTCTGCAATGTCAATGGGTGTGACCTCCACAGACTTCCATGTACAACTGTCCAATTTGTGAACCTGTTATTCATAATTTAGAGGATTTATGATCACAACAAATTAGTACAACAATGCTCACAACAAATATTTCAAAGCTATACTGTTTGTGTCCCTTAACAATTCAATAAAAAAGTGTGGTTGTTACATCCTGGGATGTATCTTTATTGTAACATTGAGAGCTTATCTCATCAAAATTCTTGTTCCCTTTGTGAGATTTGTGCGTTAAGAATTTTTTTTTTACATTACATCAATGTAATTGCATCCTTCGAACGAATAAATTTAAATAATTATAATTATAATAATTATAATACATTCGACTTTCTTTTCTGCATTTTACTTTGTGTGTATTTGACCCTTTAAGTGCAATAAGCCGTTAGGCCTGGTTTCACAGACAGGGCTTAGATAGAAGCCAGGATTAGGCCTTAGTTTAATTACAACATTTTTTTAAAGATTTTATAAATGTTCCTTAGAAAAAAAAGCATGACTGGTGTGCATCTTGAGACAAAACAATGGCACTGATATATTTTTATATATTAAGATATACCAGTGCAAGTTGCTTTCAGTTCAAACATTTTAATCTGGGACTAGTTTAAACCTTGTCTGTGAACCTGGGAGTTAATCTGGCAGGGCTTAAAAACCCAACCTGTGTGACATTTGTGAAAACGTGACAATAATCCAATTATTATTATTTTTTTTTACGTTTCTACTGGTATATCATTCACCTTAATAATTAAGTTAAAATGAAATTTGATCTGATATCATAATTTTACACTGACTCTTACCCAACCTCTGGATGTAACCGGTTTAATGGGTATTCCCTCTCATGAGCCCATTAAATTCACAGATAGCATGTATAGCATGTTTTTTTTATGAAAACACAGAATACATACAAATGCACTCACATTCTCTTGTGTTCCAAGGTCAGGTTTGTGCCATGTCTCAATCTTGATGAAAAAATCATCCTTCATGTACTCGTTCTGGGAGAACAAACATCAGAGCATTGTATTGTCTTTACAGTAAATGAACATGTGGTCTATGTGCATACAATATGAAATAATACAGGCTATATTTCAAAACAGATACAGTCCTACAAGATCTCTTAAATAGATCGAATTGCAAAGAATCAAAAGTTTCATGTTTGCAGGTTCAGTTTCAAAAGTGGTGAATTAATGAGATCTATATCAGTTATCATTCTAAAGGTTGGGGTCAGTAAGAATTGATTTATTCCTAATAAGTATCACAGTGACACTGTGACACTAAAGATGGGAAATTCAGCTTTGGAATTATTATTTTTTTAAACAAGTTATATTAAATCATATTTCACAATATATATATATTTTTTGCTTTATTTTAAATAAAATAAATGCAGACTTGTTGAGCACAGGAAACTTGTTTCAAAAAACATTTAAAAAAAAATACAGATTAGTGTACATGACTACTATCCAAAAAAATACCTTGTATAAAAGAGAGATGATTAATATGCAATTGTGAATGATTAATCAACATTTCGTGTGATTTATCAGTTGGCTATATACCATTGACAGCATTAAAGACCCAGTGAAATCAAGATCAAGAACAGGTTTTGTGACTTTTAGTCAATATCTATTAACTGTGTGGCATTCTAAATGGTAATGCACTTCTAAAAGTTGACTAAATAAACTTGTAGCAAATATAAAACTTAAAGTATTTCATGAAAATGGCCAAATAATCTTTAAAATAATCAAATTTTGTCCAATCAAATGCCATTTAGAATGACCAGTCATCGACTAGCAATAGCAAACAGCAAATTATGGGTACGTCAGGCTATGACATTTACATAAGCACTTGAAGAAAATTCAAGAAAACTGTGTTTGTCGTTTTATCACTTCACAGGGTCTTAAAAACTGGCATTCCTTACACGTGATAAACAAAAAGAGGTCTTTTAATTTAATAGAATCAACAAAGTGCACTTACCGTTACAACTGTGGCAAACATGTATATCAAACAAGAGGAAAACAGATACGATTAGAGGTTACACCAATGAATTACAACCGGTTATCCTAATTAAGTCTCTATTAAAAGTAAACTTCATGTTCATCTAAATTCTTAAAACCTAAAAAATGCAAACATGATTAATCATACATAATGAAAGTGCAACTTACTTGGGTTGAATGTTTAGAATAGAAAAGAACTGATGAAGTCAATAAATATATGATTTTATAATTAACCATTTTAAAGGGGTGGTTGAGTATGATTTCAATTTTCTAACTTTAGTTATAATACATCAAACTTGTATAGCGCTTTTTTGGACACTCAAAGACGCTTCACATGGGGAATAAAACAAAACAAAACAACAAGGGGTTTAGGGAAAAGCTAGTTTGAACAGGTGGGTTTTGAGTTCTGATTTGAAGTTTTGCAGTGAGTCGGAGTTTCTAATGGATGTAGGGAGTGAGTTCCAGAGGGTGGTGGGGGGGGGGGGGGGGGGTGATAGCGAAGGCTCGATCCCCCAAAGTCCGGCGGTTAGTGCGGACGGTTGGAGTAAGGCGGTTGGTGCCAGCTGAACAGAGGTGGCGGGTGGGTTGGTGCTGTTCCAGGAGCTCAGTGAGGTAGGGCGGGGCCAGGTTATGGAGGGGCTTATAGGTGAGGAGAAGGAGCTTATATTGAATGCGATAATGAACAGGTAGCCAATGGAGCTGCTGGAGAACGGGGGTGATGTGTTCTCTTGACCGAGTGTGGGTTAGGAGGCGGGCAACTGAGTTCTGGATGTATTGCAGTTTAGTTGATTAGTAGGAAGTCCGTATAGAAGGCTATTGCAGTAGCAAACCCTAAAAAAGTAACAATTTTTGCAAACCCTAAAAAACATGCTATATAAAAATATCTGTGGCGGGGTATTTTGTGCTAAAACTTCACACACACACTCTGGGGACATCAGAGATTTATTTTACATCTTGTGAAAAGGGCATTTTAGCACCCCTTTAAAGCATTTATTTCACTGGTTGGTGCATATGTTTACTGCGCACGTCTCTAACCTGACAGTCTGTGATGCATAACCGATAAGCTTGTTTCAAGTTTTCCACCCACTTGTTCTGCAGTAAGGGTAGGCATTCCAGGCCTTTTCGTGGAACACAAGCGAACCTTCGGGAGCGATCACCTTTACAAAGCCTGGTACTTTGCTGGGCAGCAGAACATACAAAACGAAAAACACAAATGATGTTCAATTACCTAAAACGTGTTTTATAAATATGTTGTCAAATTGTATTGAAAGCCAGTCTTCTCATGCAGTCATGGCTGGTATGCATACAGGTGTGTAAATCCACATCTGCATACCTTTTGAGATGGTAGATTTTGTGCGTGTACTGTCCTTTCTCGCCATCCTTTTCATAGGGCTCATTCTTCAATATCTCGATGCCCTCTCCTCCACCGGTCTCATTCTTGCTGGCTTCTGCCACAGAGTACAGCTGCCCTACTTGATACTGAAACCAATCATAATAGCAACAGCATTTAGGCTATAATGGATTCTACCACACTGCTTACTGCATCTAGTGACACTGGAGGCCATTTATAGTATAGTCAACTCATTGCCATGGTCAAGCAAACAGTTTGAGATGTTTTGAGCTTTGTGACATGGTGCATTTTCCTGCTGGAAATAACCATCGAAAGATGGTACACTGTGGTCATAAAGGGATGTAGCCCATCTGCTTTAAGTTTCGATGTGTTGTGTGTTCAGAGATGCTCTTCTGCAGACATCGGTTGTAACAAGTGCTTATTTGAGTTACTGTTGCCTTTCTATCTCCTCAATCCAGTCTGGTCTTTCTCCTCTGAACTCTGGCATCAACAAGGCATTTACACCCACATAACTCCCACTAACTGGATATTTTCTCTTTTTCAGACCATTCTCTGTAAACCCTAGAGATGGTTGTGCCTGAAAATCCCAGTGGATCAGCAGCTTCTGAAATATTCTCTGAAATATACTCCAACAACCAAGCAACAACATGAAAGTTTGCTGAGGCCCTCTTGTGGGGTTGAGAACCACTGAACTATACCATGTTTTTATTTTAAAATATGAGATTGCTTTGGTTTGTTTAGCATTTGTTGGTCACTGCATAATTCCCATACTTCAAATTATGTTATTTCTTAGATTTGATGACTTTACTATGAATCTAAAATATGGAAAATTGTACAAATAAAAGAGTAGGTGTCCAAACTTTTAACTGTATGCTACTGTAAATACTTCCATATGCTGCTGTAGTAAAACTACAACCTATGTTCACAGTCTTTCACAGAGGCATGCGTTAAATAATGTATAAATTAATGTGACCGTATAGATTTATATTCAGCTGCTTAAAAAAAATTAAAAGTAATAATAAACTCACCTCTTCAACAGAGCATGGCAAAACAATGTGGCTGAAACACACCGAGAGATACTGAAGTGAGACTTACATACACACACAAAAAGACAATGCAACATCATTTCTAAATAATATTTTTGGTGAGGAAAGAACATGAACATGAACATCTAGGAACACAGGATTTTTTTTCCTAAAATTGGTTCTTCTCTAATGACGTGTTCATCGGTGCGAGGGCGGGACAACCTGTCACTCACATGAGATCCACCAATCACAAACTAAAAATGTATTACATTTTATGTATTGACATATTACACTGTGTCATTATTTATTTAACAAATATTAAGTCAAAATTGAAAAGCAATAGGTGACAAACTAAGCTTCCTTATGAATCAGGAGGGTGAGTAGTAGCCTGGTGCTGATCATCAAATGTATTTGATTAACTGATCATCAGCAAGTGTGACAGCCTCAATGAAAGCAGAAGTTTTGGCAGTTTGCTGGTCTGGAGCATTCAGGTGTGTGTTCACACAATAACAAGAGGAGGTAAGACATCAGCAATGATCTTAGAGAAGCAATTGTTGCTGCCATCCATCTGAGAAGGGTTACGTACATGGCCATTAACAAACAATTCGAAGTCAATTATTCTACACTAAGGAAGATTATTCACAAACATTCAAGACAGTCGCCAATCTTCCCAGGAGTGGACGTCCCAGCAAATTCACCCCACGGTCAGACCGTGCAATGCTCAGAGAAATTGCAACACACCCAAGAACTACACCCCAGACTCTACAGGCCTCCGTTAGCAGGTTAAATGTTAAAGTTTGTAATGGCATTTTTAATCTTTCCTAATGATTTAACATATTAATGCTGTATGTTCTCTGTCTGTATTCTGAGTTTTTGCTGATGTAACGTTGGTTCAGCTGGAGATGGAGGTGTGAGCCCGAGAATGATCTGTGTTTTAAGTTCCCATGCTGGGGGAAGCTGTTCCTGCTTGTATAAACGATGGGGGTGATGGTTTCCCCTTGCATTATAAAGTAGCAGGCCAAGCTCTCTTGAGGAGAAGTGCGAGTATCTGTCTGTCTCTGACTCTGGCCTGCAGCCTGGCTGCAAGGCTGGGGTCAGAGAACCATTTTTCTTGCATGAATAAATTACTTTTCTTTTTAAATACAATTTGGATCTTGACGTCTCTTTGCCTGGGAATGCTGAGTTTAGTAATTGTTTTTGCCACAACAATTTGGTGTCAGAAGTGGGATTCCGTGAGGAAAATTCTTCTCCTGGTCCTGAGACGGATTTGACGGAGTGAATCGCCCCAGTACCAGGTACTGGTCTCATACCTCGACGGTTTGAGAAATAGAGCTCAACAGGTTACGAGAGAGAGAGACAACTCCTGATTTCAGGGCCAGAGAAGAATCCTCACCGGGATCAGAAAGAATCCGTGGCAGTGCATCTCAGCTCAGGTAAAAAAGACAGCCAAATTATTATTTTTCTTCTCTTTTGTTGGGTGTAGATTGATATAGGCTAACTGTGAGTGAACCATATTGGCTGAGACTGTCTCTTTGGTTGCGAGCAGAGTTTTTAAGCGGAAAATTGACATGAGGAAGTCAGGTCAGTTTTCTGAAAACTAGCTCGTAGGTGGACGGAAGAGCCACAGCTGATTAAGTAAGTGAACGGAAGAGTCACAACTGAATACAGAGCATATTTGCTAAAACCTGTCTGATTTTGGGTTAAGAAGTCAGATCTGTTCGAAGACGTTTGGACAGATTAATAAGACGCGCGTCGAAAATAAAAATCCAAGAGAGGAGATTCAGCCAAAAATGGGATCATCTAACAGTAAGCTAGATCATTTTTACACACCAGTTTTGTTAAAAAGAAGAAATTATGGCCAGAAAAGCATGCAAGAAATTGGGAGAACGGATAATTGTAACAAAAGGGTTTTTGTGATCGTGTTCAGCATGTGTAAAACTGTGAACAGACAGAATTGTTGAACTGAAGAAGCAGGTAGAATAAAAGAAGAATTGTTGAATTGAAGATGTAGAAAGAAACTGAAATGTAGGGAAAGATAGAAAGAAAATAGAATGTTTTTTCTGATGGAAATCACAAAACAGTGATAGTTGGATTGCAGATAAAGAGAACAGATGTAAGAAGGAAACTGAAATGTAGGGATTGATAGAATTCATGGAACTATTTATGAACGCCTGCGGCCTGTTAAGTCAAATTAAGTTGAAATGGTATGAAAAGTGAGTTTTAGATAAAAATAAGGCATTGAGTATGATTAACAGGGATTAACATGAGGAATGTTTTATTAAGCAGAATGGGAAAAGTCTATATGTCAGTGTTATGATGTGAATGTGCATTATTGTATTAATGTTATGAAAACAAGGGAATTGAAGAATAGACTTCTATATGTTTATAACAGAGTTTATAAAATATTTGAATGTGCAGGCAGCTATGAGAGATGTCTGTGTAATTTAGGGACTGAGATATGAAGGATATTGTAATTTCTGTGAAACCGTCCTGATAAATAATAATGAGACAGAAGAGAGCAAATGCTGTAAACAGCTGAAGCTAACTGATTTGCAAATGATGCTTTTCTAAAAGTTTGATTCTAAAGAAACAATAATCATAGACATGCCAAAATGATACAAATTTGAAGAAAATTCTGTGTTAATATGGGTTAGAAAAAAAAAAACAGAGTAATGTTACTATGATTTGGCATTTGGCTATTATAATTCAATTTGCAACTGAGATGGCATTAGTAGCTCTGTTTGCATTAGTGAATGGGGGATGCTTTTGAAGGCAGATAGTAAACAGAACAGTGTGACACAGGCTAAAGTGAAACAAATAGTTCAAAAGAGCCTTTGAACTTTTAGTGTAGGTAATTGTCTTCAGGAAAGATAGAGATCATTTACCCACAAACAAAGAATTTTCGAGTGAGGACAGTAAAACCCCCGAGGGAAGGGGAAATTTAGAATTTTATTCTATTCTACTCCAGTTAGATCTAGTTTACGGGAACTGAGATTGTAAAAGAATACAGAGAATGCTATTTTGATTGAATTTGCAACTGAGAGATTGTATTGCTGTTTGCTTTCCTGAATGCAGGGACAGAACTGCAAATGGGGGTGAATTCGGAGGCTGGCCGTGATCAAACAGTAAAGTGTTTTATTGTGATCAAGCAGTAGGTTACATCTAAATGATGTGAGAGTGACGTGTATTAATGTAGTGTTAATGAAACAAAAAACTTTTCTTAACTTCTTCAGACATTATGTGGTGTTAAGCATGTTTATCTTCTGGAATGCATGTCTGTTTTCTTAAGGCTCGCTCATAGCAAAAACACATGCTACTGGGGAACTTCTAACACCTTAAGCCACGGGAAACTTTTCAGTCAGGAAGGCACGGAAGGTCATTTAACCATAAATGAAGACCCCTAGGTGTGAAAGACAATTTGGCCTAGGAGGGGAGGGTTAGAGATGGTCGTATTAGAATAAACAGAAAATTACAGAGGGAAGATCTGAAGAAGGCTATAAAATGATTGTCTTTTAATGAAACGCTTAAAAAAGGTTCTAGATGATCATAATTGCAGATTGATAAACTCATAGAAGAGAAAATATGGAAGTAAGATATTAAAACTATGGTAATTTGAGAACATGACAACTAAAATTTAGATGAAATTTGAAATGTTATTGAGACTCAATAATAATAATTTGTTCTCTAAAGAATAAAATAAGCTAAACAGAAGCAGTGTTGAGGAAGTAACAGTTGCTAAAAGCAAAATGCGTAAAAGGCATTTGATTAAACAAAAGTTTGTTAGTGTTGACTATGAAAGACCTACAAGCTGATGTGCTATTTGTAAATAAGATAAAGTTTATGATTTGGTTGAAAAACAATTTGATTATCTGAATTTGATGTGTGCTGAAACAGTTTCAGTGCAACAGAGACTCATTCTGAGTAGGAATTTATAATGTCTAAATTCCCTATAGGGGCAAAAAGAAACTATAAAAATTATGCTTGAATTGAAAATGCATTTAATTTATGGAAAAGATAACTCAAACTATAGGCTAGAGTTAACAAGATGATAGATGAAGTCTTAAGTTAGTTTATGAAAGTGAAAATATTAGTCAGGAATGGCTCAAAAGTCTCTTCTCATTCAAAATGTCAGCTAAAAGCTGTTATCTGAGCCTGCGTTGTAAATGTTAATGAGCTATTTAGTAAAGCACAGTGTTTCAGTTGAAAATAATAGGCACAGAGATATTTAAAGAAATAATGTTACAGGATCTTATAAATTTAGAGGACAATTTGTAAATGTTTTAGAAGTAAAACTGAATGACTTTAAAGAAGTCTTTAAAATAATACTGTTTTGATTTGTTTATTTTAGAACCAGTGACTTCTTTGTCTGATTTTAGTTGCCTTAAGGGCAAGGAATTTTAGGTCATTGGACATGACAAAGGGCCATTAGTACATCGTGGTGGCTAAAGATGAAGACATATTTTGTAGATTCAAGGAAAAGATTGAGTAACGAAGGAACTAATACATAAAATAAGTTATTGTAATGTATTTATTGTTACATTTTGTCTAAATTACAGTCTTAGAAGGCTGTTGAAAAGAGCATTTGTTTAGAGAAAGAGAGAGAGACTGCTTGAGGAAGGATTTATATTTTGTCTTTCTGTATTCGGCCAGTAAAGGAAAAGCTAAAACAAATTAATGATAATGAAAAAAAAACAAAAAAACAACACAGCTGACTTTTGTAAAAAACAAATTAATAGACATGTTTTGAAAAAGGTTAAGAGGCCATGTAAATTAGGTAAAAGCTACAGAAAATTTAAGTTTTAAAATCTGATTTAAAATGTAAATTTTTTTAGAGAAAAGATATGAATACGAAATATGAACGGTTAATAGTCAGATGTGTGTGTTTGATGATGACTGCAGTTTTATGTCTTGATAAGTGTGAGTTTAGGTATTAGACAGTGGAAAAACATTATGTCTGAATAGTGTGTTGAAACACGGGAAACCTGTCAGGCAGGGAGGCCAGAGGGGCCATTTGACCATAAATAAATACCTTTGATCTTACAGATGCAAGGGACAGTGAAGCCCACGGAGGAGGGCAAATAGAGTGACAATTGTATTCAGTTTTGCAGATGACTGAGAATTGAGATTGAGTTGAGAGACAAACTATTGAGAGCAGTCCTGAAAAGCAGGATACGCAAAGAGTGCATTTACATTTCAAATAATTTGATAAGAAGATGAGATTGTGGCTTAGAGTGAAGAATATAACATTTTGGTTAAGAGACAGAGAAAGATGTCTGGAGGACAGTGTTTAGTTTAGTGAATCAAAACCCAATTATGTTAATTTGATGCACAAGTAAGATGGTGCATCAAAAATGGGGAATATAGTTTGTGATGGTTTGGGATTTCCCAAAGCCATCTGTGTTCCCAAAGCCATTGCACAGGTGGAGCAATGGATGTTGAGATTGAGTAAATCTCAGAATGGTTTAATTGAGTAAAGCCCTGCAAGAAGCCATTCTTCTCCCTAACAAAAGTCTGTAAAGTGTGCTAATAACAAGAAATGTTTCAACAGGAAAACGCCTAGGGTGGATACAGCAGCACAGCAGACACACAGAACACATGTGACAATAACCTTAACATTTGTTTTTTCCTTTACAGAGAATGCAGACTTTTGGGCACATGGCATGAGCAAAGAAACACACACACACACACACACACACACACACACACAAACAAATGATCAGATAAGAGCCTTTCAAAACCCAGGGGGGTCAGGGGGGTCAGAAGGACCATTAGTAAATGTTTTATTCCAGTGGGGGTACGGTCATGATCTAAGGGAAAATCTTGTAAGAATCAGAAAATGATTGGAGAGTGTGAGACCTGAGTCCAAACTTCTCACCTTAGACTAAACGAACAAACACATGACAACGCGAAGAATAAAGTGAGGGATAAAAGGCTTGTGCTAGCAAACAGCCTCCATTACGTACGAGGGAGAAAGACGATTTGACCAACTAATGGTTTAGCAGAAGAATCTGTTTTGTGATGATGTTGATGATTTTATTTGATTGATTCAAACTAGATATTGATTTGATTGGTGAAAATGTAGAAAATCTATTAATTGATGTGTAATAAGCAAAAAAGACGGTCCATAATGGAAATTTTAAAATTAGAGTAAATTTTGAAAAACTACATTGGTTAGAAGGATGAACAAAATTATACAGACGATTCGAGTAGCGGAAGTTACAGTGAAATGTATTAATTGAGTTAAGATATGTTTTTGTTTTTCTTTGTTTTGTTTTGTTCTGTTTTTGATTTTCTTTTGTTTTTCTTTCTAAAGACGATGAAATGTAAAAAGGGTACGTACAAGGACAGGATTTGAAATAAGGGGTTTTGTTATAATTTTTATTATTTTGTATGTTTATTCAAATCAACCAGGGGTGTTGAATTGATATGGTTTTCATACTATGACAATCTATACAATTTCTTGTTTATACTGGAGTGAACGCGGGTCTGATTTATCGGGAATGCGGTGACAGTGCTTGCCCATTTAGCCCTGCTTCAGTTAATATTTAATTGCTTGATACTTAAACAAGGTTCAAGTGATTAGTTATACGGAAAATTGTTCGTTTTGTTTTTTTCTTTGGATTTACTTTATCACTTAAGTAATCATTTGTCTCACCAAGTTATTTTTAAAATGTATGTCAGTATTTCTCATTTTAACCGAAGTACAACTATTTGTATTCTCATTGATGATTTTGAAACTTTTCTGAAACTTATTTGATTTTTGTTTATTTGTATTTTGTCCATTTGACTTGCAACAATATTTTTGGACATCAATTGAATTTAATCTCTGTGTTTGGTTACACTGAATATTTTGCTGATACTCTTCATGAAATGGTGTTTTAAACTAGCAGTTGTTGTTTTGTTGTAATGAAATTTATTTGAGTGTTTCCTGAAACAGTGTAAGAACTTGTAAGATCTTCTTTTTATCATTCCTTTGACCATATTTTTTTTAAGTACATCAATTTAAGGGCCTTTTGCCAGGAGACTAAATTCAATCTGACCATATCAATCCTCTGACCAATGACAAATGAGATGTGTCTGCTTTTGTGTCGTTGTGCTAGATGTTCTTTTAGAATCACAGGATCCCTGCAACCCAAGTTCACATTCTGTGTCCTCCTCGGAAAGAGGAACCGGCGTTTGCTCCAAGATTCAGTGACTGTTCTTGTGCAGGTATTCGATGGATGATTTGCATAACGGTGCAACCCAATTTGATAGAGCCTAATCCTGCAGGGCTGGATGGTGAACAAAAGACTGAACAACTGACAAACTGTTATTGATACAAGCTTGGACGAAAAGTCTGAAGATGGAACTGTACAAAACAGAAAGATGAACTGTGTCACCTTTGGACTCCATGTGTGTGGCCAACGGGACCAATGGGAAATTGGGATTGAAAATAATCCAAGATATTTGAAATGAACAAAGACATCTGCTTTACTGTTTTTGACAACCTATTTCCATAATGATCATTTGGAGTCTGTAAAGGCACCGAGGTGCTGATAGTTATCAAGGCCTGTAGGCCTAAGATGTGTGTATTTTGGGGGTATGAAATTGTCCGACATTTGGTACAATAAGGGATAAGTAATTATCTGATTGGTCAGTTTTGAATGTCTCACATTTTGGTTTTAGTCACATGGTCACGGAAGGGATAAGAGGAAGATTGAAATGGTTATCAGATAATGATAAAAAGGGAGAATTTGTAATGGCATTTTTAATCTTTCCTAATGATTTAACATATTAATGCTGTATGTTCTCTGTCTGTATTCTGAGTTTTTGCTGATGTAACGTTGGTTCAGCTGGAGATGGAGGTGTGAGCCCGAGAATGATCTGTGTTTTAAGTTCCCATGCTGGGGGAAGCTGTTCCTGCTTGTATAAACGATGGGGGTGATGGTTTCCCCTTGCATTATAAAGTAGCAGGCCAAGCTCTCTTGAGGAGAAGTGCGAGTATCTGTCTGTCTCTGACTCTGGCCTGCAGCCTGGCTGCAAGGCTGGGGTCAGAGAACCATTTTTCTTGCATGAATAAATTACTTTTCTTTTTAAATACAATTTGGATCTTGACGTCTCTTTGCCTGGGAATGCTGAGTTTAGTAATTGTTTTTGCCACAACAAGTTCATGACAGAACAATTAGAAAAAGACGGGACCAGTATGGCATGTTTAGAAGGGTTGCCAGGAGGAAGCCTCTTCTCTTAAAAAGAACATGGCAGCACGGCTTATAGGTTTGCAAAGTTGAATATGAACAAACCTCAAGACTTCTGGAACAAAGTCCTTTGGACAGACAAGACCGAGGTGGAGATGTTTGCCCATAACGCACAGCGCCAAGTTAGGTGAAAACTAAACACAGCAAACATGCTTCATACCAGCTGTTCATCACGCTGATGGAGGGGCTTGTTTTCCAGCCACAGGACCTGGGCACCTTGCAATCATTGAGTCGACCATAACCTCTTCTGTACACCAAAGTATTCTAGAGTCAAATGTGAAGCCGTCCGTCTGACAGCTAAAGCTTGGCCTGAATGCAACAGAACACTGATCCCAAACACACCAGCAAATCCACAACAGAATGGCTGAAAAAGAAAAAAGTCAAAGTCCAGACCTCAACCCGACTGAAATGTTGCTACGGGACATAAACAGATACCCACAAACCTCAATGAGCTGAAGCAATGCTGTAAAGATGAGCGGGACAAAATTCCTCCAGGACGATGCGAGAGAATGATACTGTCATACAGAAAACGATTCCTTCCACTTATTGCTGCTAAAAGTGTCTCTACAAGCAATTGAATCGGAGGGTGTACTTCGTTTGCCACCCATGGCTTTTCCATTTTGGCCTATTTTTGTTAAATGACACGGTGTAATGTCATTTGTTGTTGTTCATCTGAGGTTTTATTTACCAAATATTAAGACCTGCTAATGACTAGATGATTGTTATTATGCTCTGATATATAAAACCTTAAAATTCTAAAGGGTGTTCTTTCTTTTTCACATGACATATATACATATATATATATATATTGTATATATTTGTATATATTTAAATATGCTGCACAGTATACTGAAGGTATCAAAAGTATATGCTATATATAGATATATTATAGAACTACCATATTGGGCCATACTAATTTCGTTTGTTGACGTGTCAGGTGTGCAATTCCAGTGGCTGTATCTCATATTAAAGACTGTCACATTTTTCGGCCGTATCATTGAGAATATCTAATTTCAGAAAAGTAACCATTATAAAATTAACTGTTATTCCATAGTCGTAATTTCAGTCATTTCTTTTTTACTTTGGGTTTTAATACTTTCCTGAAATGACAAAGCCTGCATTTAGGGAGGCTGAAATTCGACACATTTAAGCTGTGAATATTTAAACTGAAAACATTTTACACACAATTTCATTATTAAAAATTAAATAATCCCCATTCACCTTCCAGACTTCATTTACAAAATATTCAGTTTGTTTAAAAATAAGAACCTGTAATATTCAGTGTAGGGATGCTTCGATATGCAGATTTTGGCCGATAACCGATAATTCTTTATATTTGAAAGCCGATAACCAATATATTGACCTATAAATCTAAATCAAAATTTTTACATAATTTTAGCGAGTCTGATTACAAAAATAAAAGTCTCACCCTGAAAAGCCATGTCCCAAGACTTGCGCTGGCTGCACATGTTGCACTTAACTGTGTTTTCCTTTTTTTTTAAAGTGATTTCAATCATATTTTAAGCAATTCAAAACCATCACGAACAGTGCATATCTGAAGTGTCTCATCTGAAGGAAATAATCCATTATTTATCGGCTTTAAGATATCAGCCTAATGTACTTATCGGAACGATAACAATAACATTTAAAAGTAACATATACCGGCCGATACCGATATGGTGGTCTGATATATCGTGCATCCCTAATTTTCATTTTTTTATTTTGGTTTACAGTAGAAATAAAATGGGATGGCATGAGGGTAAATATAAATGATGAGAGAATTGTCCTTTTTGGGTGGACTTTTCCTTTAAGGAACAAGAATGTACAACGTGTTTATATGTGTACATATGTCTTGTTGTATTGTACTCTAAAGATAATTGTTGGTCCCAAGGAGCCAGAACTATCCTGCGCTGAGATACTGTTGTTTCCGTAAACATAGAAGTATCATTTATGTAATTACAGTTTTATAATATATAATGTCTGTGCACCATGACAAAAGGGTAGTTTTCCAATACCAATTCTATGTAATTTAAAAAAAAGGAAATTAAAAATGGCCATAGGCTATATGTTTTTTTGTTTTTGTTTTTCATTTAAAAAAAAAATCTAATTTTTGAGATAGAACCACTGCTAGAGAAAACAAGAATTCGCGGACTATTGACTCAAACCATAATAGCCACTATAGTTTAGTCTATAATCCCTGTGACAACTAGCCTCGGTCTACCTTAAAACAAAACTTCAAAGTAGACAAAGTTACAAATGAGCTTATTGTAATATCATTATTACACGGCGACACTTTTATTGTAGCACGTGAGGTATGGAAATGACTTCATGTGAACGTAACGATCAATTATCAACTAGGCCTACATGTGTTTAGTTGCTGTCAAAGCCCAGACCTGAGTTAACCCGCAACACACACATTATCATCATCATCATCATCATCATCATCATCATCATCACTGTTCACACAACATAGCCTAAAAGTCACGCAAACTATGTAAAGACTCTAGCAGCATAGGTACATTGGAATACAAACAATTCAATATGAAATAAGGCAACAGAAACATCGATAAAATAAATAAATTAAAATAAATGTAACTCACTATTCTTTGATGAGAACCATCTTCATCCCCGCGGCTGAGCCGCTCGACTGACGTCACATGCGTTTATAAAGGCGCTGCTCAGTGTGTGTGTGTGTGTGTGTGTGTGTGAGAGAGAGTGTGTGAGAGAGTGTGTGTGTGTGTGAGAGAGAGAGAGAGAGAGAGAGAGAGAGAGAGAGAGATAGAGAGAGAGAGAGAGAGAGAGAGAGAGAGAGAGTCTCTCAGCTGCATCATTTCATCACTATTTTGCACCCAAAAAAGTTATTATTTATTTAGCCTATTTATTTTTGAATATGATATACTTGAGATGGGATATGTGAACCAAATGTCTTTGTAGTGTGTCATTTACAGTCAAGGTGGAATTAGAAACCTTAGCAAAAAGGATGAGACTGCCATTTTATTCCAGGATTGTATGTCATTTCCACACTGATAGCCTTCACCACAGAATGAGATGTTATAGAAAAGTGACACTGTGGTGGAAATGATTTAGAGAAAACAAATATGACAGTATTGTCTTGTAATGTATGCATATGCACTGTTGGACATTGACAAAAAAACGCAAGAATGCGCATCAGGTTGTGTTTTAGAATCAAATCCATTTTGTTTAAGATCAAAAGAGATTAAATGTATTATACACCCAAGAAAACTAAATGCACAAACAGTCATCAAACTGCTGCTTGGGTTTAGTGTAAATATTCAAGTTCTAAAAAATGTATGGCTTATTATTATTAATAACATATTGTCCTGTGTTGTGATTAATAACAACCATATTCCTTAGTTGTCTAAGATAAGAGCTTGAATTCCTTTAAAGCATGTTTGAAAGTTTTTTGCTGGATGTGGGACTCTGACGAACAAACTCCTGTTTTTAAGAAGATTATTGTGAGCATGAAACAGAAAAGCCTTTGTGAACGGACACGTCACTGTGTGGCTTTGAAAAAGTGCTTTTTTTCCCATTGTGTAATCTTTTTTCATGGAGGAAATATACAATATCTATGTCTATCATTTTAAATTCTAAACCTTTTACAAGACAAAATACTGCTATAATGTAAAAGTTATGAATGTTATGAGATTCAAATGAACTTAAGTTACTGATGATACATTTTAAGATGGAACAGAACAAATGAAATGTCTTCTTGTGTGGAACTGTGAAATCAGCCGACAGCGAGTCCAGCTCATTCCCTTCAGTCCTGATAACAAACTCTCGATGGTGAGTCTACGGTAACAGCTTTTTACTTTGTTCACAGCAGCATCACAACAGTTAAAAGTGTGGAAAAGGTCTCAACCTCACGAGGCCACGTAAGGGCAGAGCGATTGCAACCTGGAATTAACCGAATTAACAGCTTTTCTGATTCTGTGCAACATTCACAGTAGGATTTACCGTTACTACGCAGGCAGTGGAGACTTACACTTATGCAAGTTAAAGGAATAGCTCACCTACAATATAAAAATGCTCTGGGAATGATAATCCACTATAATTTAAGAAGATATAATGTGTTTGTTACAAAACATCATACGGTTAATAGTTATAACCACATACTGCTAAGTTTTATAATGTATTAAAACTGTTATGATGAGATGATTCGTATGATGAGAAGGTTTTAATGCATTACAATGCCCCAAGAACACCCTTATAACGCATTACAAAGGCTTCATAGAAAGTGACAGGGAATTTAAAGCAGTTTAGCATAAGGCTGTATCAACAATGTGAAAGATTATTGGGTCTGAATCTGTGAAAATGTGAATAATTTTAACAAAAGAAGATCATACAAAATGCATGTTATTTTTGATTTAGTACTGTCCTGAATAAGATATTTTACATACAATATGTTTACATATAGTGCATAAGACAACAACACTAAAAAATATAGCTGAATTTATCAAATTGACCCCGTTCAAAAGTTTATGTACCCTTGATTCTTAATATTGTGTCGTTACCTGGATGATCCACAACTGTTTTTTTTTTTTGTTATGTGATGCTTGTTCTTGAGTCCCTTGTTTGTCCTGAGCAGTTAAACTGCCCAATGTTCCTCCGAAAAATCCCCTGAGGACAATTGAGGGACTCAAACACAACTATTAAAAAAAAAAGGTTAATTCACTGATGCTCCAAATGGAAACATGATGCATTAAGAGCTGGGGGGTGAAAACTTTTGAACAGGATGAAAATGTCCAAATATTTTTTGTGAATCTTTTTAGAATCAGTGAATCTTTTTTTAACAGTTGTGTTTGAGTCCCTCAATTGTCCTCGGTGTGATAAGATGAATCTCAAAATCACACAGTCACTGCTAAAGGGTTCAAATATGCAAAAGATGCCGGAAAACCAAATAATTTTCGGGACCTGGAGGATTTTTCTGAAGAACATTGGGCAGTTTAACTGCTAAGAACAAACAAGGGACTCAAGAACAACCACCGTGGATCATCCAGGTAAAGACACAGTACTAAGAATCATACATAAACTTTTGAACGGGGTAAGTTTTATAAATTCAGCTATTGTTTTTGTCTTGTGGACTATATGTAAACATCTTATGTAAAATATCTTATTCAGGACAGTACTAAATAAATCCCTCTTATTTTGTTACAATTATTAACATTTTCAGATTCTGCAAGGGGTGTGGATCTATTTTGTGGGTAAATATTATATTTTTTTTTTATTTTATTATATTGAATTATTGCACTTTCTTACCAAAATATCACAGGCAATATTAGATTTATAAAGTAAGCAGGTTCGGTAAGCTAGCTTAGGCTAAAGAAGAAACAATGAGTGTAAGAAATTTTAAAATGCCAGAAAATTACTTCAGATAAATACTTTCAAGCTACTATTTCTAACAATACACAAGATTAAAATATATATATATATATATATATATATATATATATATATATATATATATATATATATATATTTACCTAAATTAAAACAATTTTGTGCAGTAAAACATTTACATTCAGTAAAAAAAAAAAATAAGTAAGAAATGTGCGGGTATCCAAACACATCCATGCGCATTTGATCCTAGACACACACCATACCGGTGTAGAAAAGACATTTATTTGAAGTGTAGTGTATTATGTACAGACACAATGACATTTTAAAGCACCGTTCAAGCCCAGTTCACTCCACCAGTGACACGCAATAAAGTGTGATTGGATTCATTTTCAAAGGAGAGCTGCCGACTTCCAGCGACACGAGCAACAGTGACCATTGGAGACAGGATATAGTGACCAGCAAAGCAGAGCTGACAAAAGTTCAACTTTATGCAAACAAGCAGCGAATTTCATGTGTCAGCAAGACCGAGACCAAGAGTAAGCAGATGTAGTAGTTATATTAAATAAAGGCTACTCAACACAACCAAATTTACAGTAGTTTATAGGAAACGTCTCTGTGGCCGCATATTCATAGCCACAATGCCAAAGCCCACAAATAGTTGATCTTTTTTATATCTTATATGTACAGATTCCATTTAAATAACCCTATCTCTCTGATCCATGCTTTAGCGGAAAAACATGTCAACAACATGGAATGACATCCATAAATGTCATTCACAGGCATTACTGCATGTGACAGTGGCTAGTAGGTGTTTCCACTATTAGTTGCCTAATCACATTTAAGCCATTAACAGATTCCCATGTTGTTGAAATCGAATCTTTCTAGAAGACTTTCTGGAGAAAAAGAATATTTAAAATGGAATCAGTGCATAAAACATAACACAAGAAGACACAGTGTGTGCTCTTTGCCACTGCGCCCATCTATATGCTGCCAAAGAGCAAGTCGAGGGCTATATGGATCCAAGAGCATTCAGGCTGGAAGACTGTCTGATGTACTCGGGAAAGAACTCAGTTTGATTACAAGAGTGAAAACAAGAGAGAAGCCATTTCTTCAACAACAAAAAAGCGGCGAGTATCCTTAATTTAACATTATACACACCAACTGATTCACATCTCTGTCTTGACACACGAGATGGATCATATGTCTGCACTGCCATTTATAGTTGCTCATGAAAATCGCTGCTTATTTACAAAGTTTCGTTTAACTTTATCACATAGCTGGGAAAGCCTACATCATGTCACCAATGGTTTCTGTCGCTTATATCACGGAAGTCAATGAAAATGAACACGGTCATGCCACTTTACAGAGCACTGATAACTGTGTGTAGAATACTGTTGTTGGTCAGAGTAATAAAACATGGCACAGATCATAAATATAGGCATCTAAGAGGATCTATTGAATACAGTTTTCCATTCTCACATACAGACAAATAACAGACTAACGTGAATATCACAGAATATAAAAATGTGCAAAAGTCAGTCACATAACATGCAGATGTGGACAGTGGAATGTTGAAAGGCACACTATGTAAGAATTGTACCTTAATATATATAACAGCTTCAAAATCATTTAGATGGTAAACAAACTCGTAGTACGGCGAATCATCCCGAAACCAGCAATGCAAGTTTGAGAGGTGGCGGCCCGAAAAATCTTGCGAGAATCACGACTTGCTTTACGGCACGACGTCACATACATCAGCAACATATGAAGTAGCCTCTATGGAAGACACTAGCACGCATTTCAGACGTGAATCATGGCAGAGTCGATAAAGAAGAGTCAAGGAAAAGAAAACGAGAAACCGGACAAGAGTCTCGCTCGGTCAGGCTTTCACTCGTTGGCGAGAGCTAAAAAGCAGCAATGGATGCAACAGCGATGCTGACCTGGCGTTCATGTTGATGGACTAGTAGACATCTTCGGAGTCTATCTGTGCTTGTTCGATGTCCGACGATTTGTAACGCGTGGTGTCAGGAGGGAAAAATATGGATAGCTCACAGATGAAGTTATTACAGAGGCCAGATAGACTCACGGAGGCGATTGGCCTCTCACAACTTGCACTTTATTCCCCAGTCGAACTCATGTAACTGTCTGTCACACGCTCAACCGTCCACTTGATAAACACAAATAGGATAAGAATGAGCATCACAGGGGGAGGGGATCGGGCCGTGAGTGCAGAGACGGCTCTGCGTGAGTGGTATTTACGACAGTAACGTTAAATACAAGTACTCCACAGCAACTCTAGGGGTCGCTGTTTGACAAAAACGGAAAACTGCATAATGTGCCTTTAACGATATGAAACTGTTTTTGTCTTCTTGTACAGATACATTTTCAGTTCAAGTCTGTTTGTGGAACAGCTACAGTCTCTTGAATTGAATTCCTCTGTGAGCGGGATGTGACGTGTTAGCAGTCCTCCTACAGTCTTTACCACTTGCCCCTTTTGCTCCAGTCTTTAGGAGTGAAATGCAAACATTTGGAGTCGATACGGAGGTGACGCTTCTGCATGGCCCGCTCATGACCTTCCACTATGTCCTCTGACAGGGTGAGGATATACTGACCCTGCAAAGAGATCCATCAAGCTCAACAAACCACACTCAACTTTTAAGCAAAAATTAGAAAGCCACCAATTGTAATGATATATTAACATACTACATCAAATTAGGCTTGATGGGAAATCTGAAGTACACACCCCAAGCCATCGCTTACCTTATAATAATTGATGAGGTTGAGGTATTGAAGTGTTGAGATAACATCCTCTTTCTTGACACTGGTAATCTCACTGATTTCACTGAGAGAATTACAAACAATGTTAAAAACAAAACAACCAGCCATACAAATTTCATTACAAGCTTATTTTTTTTTACTGAGCCATTATAATGGATGTGGTAAATCTCTGGAAGAACTTTCTGGGTTGTATCTGACCCCCAAATCAAAGGAAAAGTAAATTATTTTGCATAAAGTTGTGTTTCGCATTGTAATACACTGAGAATTAAACACATTAAACAAGTTCATCATTAGATTCTCGTTATTGTAAGAACAATCATGGGAATCATCAGGTCAAGACACTTTGTTTTTTATTAAAATCTGCATAAACTAAAGGCAGTACAGCTAATATTATCATGTACATACACTTACAATTTAATATATAAAAAATTAAAATATTTTTTTTATCCTTACAGTAATGATAATTAGAGGTGGGGTGTCAATACTGAACTTTTGTACAATATCTTGAAAAATATTAATATTTAATAAAATTTTCTATCAACTGAATCTCTCCAGTCTGAGATTCCTCACAACATTATTATTATATTAAGACAGAAATACTGTATATTACTATTATAATACAACTGCATTGTAAAAATTATATTTCATAAGTATATTATCATTACTACTTTAATTAGTAAAATTACAATACTTACAACTGAATTTCTTCACCTGCAAGAGTGTCTATGCTCAATTTACATCCACTTCTCATTACAAATCTATGTTATAATCATTTGTCCACAAAAAAAGTTGGAAATTATGCAAAAGGTGAAAAAGCATAACTGCACATTATGCTCCAAAATGCATGTTAAATTCTCAGCACTTGCAGAGTTGGAGTACGATACATTTAATGTAAACCGCTCTGAGATTCTTAAAACACCATATCATAAGCTACTCGCATTTAAGAATATAGTGACGCTCTGAAACATGCAGCGCAACAGACTATATACTTGTTTAAGTAAAATACACAGTGCAGTGAGTCTCAAATAGATGTCTGAGAGAACACTAGAGTGTGCGCTACTTGCCAATAAATTAATGTCATAATGCCAAAAATAATGTAAATTTCTTTTCTTTTTTTAAGAAAAGAAAAAAGAGCAAGTCAAATTGACCCATATACACTTTTTGGTTCAGATTTTTGATAGTGAGGTTAAAGAAGAAGATTCTTACTTGATGGTGATCTGTGGCCGTTCTCCATTCTCTGATTTGAGGTTCATGAGGATCTCCAGAATAGTTTGAGACCAGTAAGAGCGATAAGAGAGCAGACCCAGATCCGACAGAGGCTTCTCTGGAGTTCCTGTCTTTCCTTCCACTTTTGAGAGCTCATAACCTGACAGATGCGAACAAAAACTAAATCATCTTTTCTTTTCTTTTTTTAAAGGTTTGCTTATACAATCTACACATTATTTTGAGATGGCAAGCAATAACTTTCAAAGCATAAATAATAATAAAAACAAATCCTTATGTGATCACATTCTGTTGCCAAGTAAAAACACATGACTGTATGATTACTCACTAAACTCGATTAGTAGTTTGCCATAGCCTCTTCTCTGGTAAGGTGGTAAAGTCAAAATGCAGGCTACATTATAGTCTTCTGTTGATTCCTTTTCCTTTAATGGGAGGGAAAAACAAAGCCAATGAAAACACAAAGAAAGCCTATCATACAAAAAGGGGACTAGCCAAAACTGTAAAACACTTTAGAGCATCAGTGCATTGATGGAAGCAAAGCTATAGTATACCTTGGAGAAGTAGCCGACTATGTGGAAACCCTTCGAGTCATACTCCGTCATAACATAGAAGAGGAAAGGATCCGTGTCATAGTACAGGGTCTTGTGGTCCAGGAAGCATTTGGCCAATAAACACAAATTTTGGGAATATGTCTGTGCAATGGAAGAAGTAAAAAACTGATTTTAAAAGGCCATCAAGCAATATATTTCCATAAGCATATGCCTCACAACCCTAACCCTCTAACCAACATGTTAGTTTAACCATACTAGCTCCAGTATATTAGGGCCGTAACCATGTCTTGGTTTAAAAGGGTCAACTATTTTTTAGAAAGCATAAAGAAATAGAACCGTGAAGGAAAGTCTAGGTCTAATTCTAGTTTTGAACCATTCGCAAATAATATTTGCATAAATTTGTATTGAAATATGGACACGTACCTTTATTTGTATGCCTTACATGCCGAAAACGTAAAACGTTTCTTGTCTCGTCATACTCCGTTAGAAATTATACAAATCACATGTTTTCAATTCAAAACGGCCATATTTGAGCAAAAAGTCGAGTAGTTTGGATCACTTGATATTACTGTCGGTCTTTTAACATTTCTATCATAAAACAGTTTGCAGGACTTGGCCATTTCAGATGACCTCGATTTTAGACAAAATGGCACTTGTCTCAAAATTATGAATATATTTCTATTCCCTGACATTTGTGTTCAGTTAAAATGGTGAGTTTTTCACCCATACAAAATAGAAATACACTAAGATTATTCACTCACTCACGCACCACACACACACACAGATCAAAGCAAATTATAACAGACCAAGTTACTCACCTTGTTTTTCCTGCCATCTATTTCAAAAAATGATATAGTTCCTTTGCGATAGATCTCATTTCCTGGAGGATGTCGAAGGTTGCATTTAGTCTGTAATAGTTATAGACAAGTGACAGTTATCTGTGGGAATGTTGCCTAAGCCAAGAGCACACTAAAGCTTGTTGTTTTAAGTGTCTGTGCTCAGGGGTGCTTTTCAACCCAAAAAAGAAGTGTAAGTGGAAATAAGGTACATTTTCAAAAAAAATCACACTGATTATGGCTAACTGATTATATATATATATATATATATATATATATATATATATATATATATATATATATGAAATATTGGGTTTTGATTAACTGTGATTGAAACATCTCATTAGACTGAATTTAATTATAATACCTGTAATGTAATCAGCTAAATAATGTAAGAACATCGCCAGATGTAAGTACAGCTTGACAAATTGAACTGTAAGAATAGTTTGACCTGCACAAATAAAGGACACAAGCAATTCAAATATAAAACATCTGTTGTGACTGTTATGTCATTACCTTAGAACCAAATTAGCAAATTACTATATGCCTTGTGTTTTTTCCCTACGTAATGACACTCATGTGTAATATTCCTTGCATTAAACCATCAAAACAAAAGTTATATATATACACACAAAGATACACTTCAGTTTAAGTCTCTTCTCAGCAAGACTGCATTTATTTGATCAAAAATAGTTTTTAAAAAGAAAACTAATATTGTGAAATATTATTAAATTAAAAATAGCAGTTTTTGTGGAAACTGTGATATTTTTTTTTTCAAGATTATTTGATGAATATAGTTTAAAATAGCAGCATCTTTTGTAACATAGAATATCACTTCAGATCAATTTAATTGTTCTTGCTGAAAAAAAAGTTTTGAACAGTAGTGTGTGTTTTGTTTTTACTGAGACTCCCATAATGCCGTAAGAGGGTTTGACATTGTATCTAAAGCAGTCGAACTACCGTCCTTAAGTTCTTACCAGATGCCTCTGGAGACACTTGAGGCTCTTGAGGTACTTAAGACAAAATTCACAAAGGTAGAGGATGGGGAGGGTGGTGAGCTCCTGTGGGTATGGAGAAAAGTACCACGGCTTTAGCCTGTGCCGGCCCAGCTCAATACAGTCTATGTTCTTCATCCGCGTTACGATGTCATCGTGACTGCGGTCCGACACCAAACTACCAGTCATGCGAGGGGCAGAGGGGATACCATCAGAACTGTCCTGCGAATCCTGAGAGCAGAGAGTAGAGTTAGACAGCATCTAACAGCAGTCAATGACAAAAGCAGAACTCTGAACTTTATCATATCTCTAGGGAAATCTTGCCATCACTGTAAATATCAGGAATTACTCATTTATTATTACCCAATTAACTGAAAAAGGAAAAGTAATACTATTATCTTCCATAGCCTAAGTACGACTGACTCTTGCATTTATGAGATCCAATGGCTTTTTAGCTAAATTTCTATAGTTTGAGTTTCATACTTTTCTCTAAAAAGCCTCTCCTAAATGCCTCCACTTTAACAGACACACAATCAAGGCAATGGGAAGTAAAGGAGCCGGACCTCTCCTGGTGGCAAATAGACGGTGGAGCAGCGAGGGTTGTTATTCTGGAACACCTTTACCATCTAACAGAAAAACACAAGTGGAGGCAAAGCTTTGGGACATTTTACTTGAGAGTGCAGGAAAACAGGTGATAGCAACAACAACAAAAAAATAGACAATTATGAGTAGGGTAGACAAAACATTTGATATATTTAGGGATTAAGAGACGATGGGACTTGCGGTATCATGTTTTAATTTTCTTTTAACAGTCCAGAAATGTAGCGTTTTAAAACCCAAGTATGAAGAAAGAAAAAGGAACCAAAACCTCACATTCAACGTTTTTTAGATCACTTTATATTTACTTATAGATACACACACCCAGATTCATGCTAACCAACAAGATATGATAACTTTATGCTAGCAACTTCTAGGCAAATAACAATAAAATGTGTGATATTTGTAAGAATGTATTAAAAATGAGTGATAATCAAAACCTGGGATTCAGCCATTTTAAGATTTACTAGAGATTAAAAAATGTGCATCATGTGGTAAAAAAACATCTGTAAATCAAGTTGCCGGTACTACCTCATCCGTTCCTCCACAATTTTTCCTTTTTCTCCCTGGCTGAGAAGGAATAAGACGACGTGTTGTTCCATTCTTCAAAAAGAAAAAAGTAAAGTCAAAATGAATAAGCTCTCAACATGTTCTTTGTTTTCTGATAATTAAATCACAGCTATTTAACTCTTATTGTGACAGATTAAACTAACAGATTTGATTCTTCTTTTTTTACCGTGGTGAGAGAGGTGAGCGGCTCGTGTTCTTCTCTGGATTTAATGCTGAAGGAGGAGTCCCTCATGGCTGGATAGACCGAGGCCTGATTTGCCTCTGCAGAGCTGGGGAGTGAAGGCACTGGAATCGCTGCTGTAACTTGTGTTGCCAAAGACACAGATTCTGCTTTTCTCTTCTGAAAGAGCAATCAGAAAGACAAATCACTTATTCTCTGAAAAGAAAAGAAAACACAAAATTCTTAAAATAACACCATTTCTATATATGTTAGCTAAGAAGCACTAGGTTGTTCTAGATCAGCGGTTTTCAACTCTGTTCCTGGAAACCCCCGCCACTCTGCACATTTGCATGTCTCTTATCTCACACATTTATGCTGCCTTCAAGTGCTATCGGAATTATCGTAAATACGAGTCTCCTAGTCAGAATTTGCACATTAATGCCCTCTCAAGTCATATTTACTAACCGGAAAAATCTGACAATTTTGAGTTTTCAAGTTGGCCATAAACTTTAAACATTGCCGAGGTGAGAACGATTGCTGCTGTGACTGGTATTCTTCATTAGTTTTTTCCATCGCCTTGTCTTGTCGTCTGCAGTAATTCATATTTACATATGAATAACCATTTGAAGCATATTGTATGTTTAATACACAACAAAAATAGCATGTACTTGACCGAAACTCCAGAATTGTCAGCAGGCTCTCTAGATAGCACAGTCAATGTTAATATGGTTGTCAAAGAATGGAACACTACATTTTATTTTAAATTAAATATCTTCTAATATATTTCCGAGTTGGAGGCGTGTCAGTGAAAAAACATGGAGGAATACCACAATATGTACAGGTATTTAGCAGTGACATTGTCAGGCTGTTGGATTTACAACAAAATAAGCTATAGCATTGTAATATCACAAAATAATAAGTAACAAAGTTTACAGTGGCTTCTTAAATTCATTCAAAGCATAAAAGAGCAAGACACACCTGATGCACATTATTTGTTCTTCAAGAACTTTTTCTAGAAGGTAGGATTTTTTTCACCAACTGTTATTTATACTTGGGTTTAAAGGTTTGTTCAAGTACGTAAACCTAAGTATGAATAACAATAATCACAACTAATGGCTGATGTGAGTAAATTCCAGTCACTTACCTCATGTTCTAAAATAGAGATTACAGGAAGTAATGAGTATGCTGGTAATGCGTGATGAGAACATATGATATAAATGGAAAATGCTTTCATATTCACTACAAGTTAAAACTTAAATTTAATTAAGTTTTTTGTTAAAAGTGATGAGAATATATATGGTAAATGCTTTCATACCGTATTCACTAAATTAGAATGTAAGTTTTTTTTTTTTACTATTGTTCAAAGAAGCATCTTATGCTCACCAAGGCTGCAAGAATTTGATCAAATGTTGTATAAACAGTAACAGTTAAATATCATTACAATTTAAAATTGTATTCCTGTGATGACAAAGCAAATTTTTCCAGCATCATTACTCCAGTCTTTAGTATCACATTATATTTTGTAAAATATTATAATATCCTGTTCAGTGTTTTGGTGCTCAAGAAATATTCTTATTACCAATGTTGAATTTTTTTTTTTTTTTGCTGCTTAATATTTTTTAACCAAATAACAAAAGAAAAAGAAACCACTTTTATTCAGTAAGGACACATAAAATGGATCAAAAGTTACAGTACAATTATTTTTAAATATACAAATACTTTTATAATAAATGACAAATATATATATAAAGACATATATTATTAATCATTAATAAGAAATCAACAACAAATCAGCATATTAGAATAATTTCTGAAGGATCATGTGACATTGAAGACTGGAGTAATGATGCTGTAAATTCAGCTTTGCATCACCGGAATAAATAACATTTTAAAATACATTAAATTAGAAATGTAATTTTAAATTGTAATAATATTTCACAATATAATTGTTTTTGTCCATACATTTTGGAAAACAACACTGAATAGATTTTCTTCAGGAAGGGAAAAACAACAACAACTCTACAACAGATACTATGAATTGAAACAGATACTATATCTTACATATAGAACTGCATGGCATGGAAACGGTGGAAATATGATCTTATTAAAATGACAGATCACCCCGAAATGAAAATTCTGTCATCGTTTACACTCTCATGTTGTTCTAAACCTGTAATACTTCCATCTGTGGAAGATATTTTGAAGAAAACTATTTGAAGAGTTTTGTCCTTATAGAAAAAGTTAGTAAGATCCAGAACAACAATAAACATCACTGACTTTCATTGTATGGATGGGACTGGGACACACACACACACACACCCTTCTATTGTGTTCCACAGAAGAAAGTTTGGAACAACATGAGGGTAACTGATGACAGAAATTTTTGGGAACGAAAATCTTTTAATAGTGGTAACATTATCATTACATAATGTTCTAGCTGCTTGATAATCGGCAATGTAAATTGAGTTGAGGCAAAAATTGCATCCCTCACACTTTTTGGAAAATGTGATATGAGCTTTTTTGAACAAAATTCAGCCCATTGATTATAAGCTCTTGCTTGACAGATTGAATTGTATTAGTGTAAATGGGCGGGTTTGTCTGTACCGGTGTGGGGAGGGTTTTGCCTCTTGATGGAGCTGAAGCAGACTGAACGTTGAGATCTAGACTCTTCCTCTGAATTTGAACAGAAAGGAAGAGAGGATGGTAAAGGATTACATGGCACGTAAACAACTGCTTGTGACACAATGTTTCAAAATGAAGGTCAATCACTGAGGTGGGGGCTTGTCACATTTCATCTCAGAAGTCCTAACATCGTAGGCAGATTTGAAATGACGTTCTTACCACATCTCTCTCTGGAGAACTGGGGCGAGACCCCGGCAGGGTGTTCTTCGTAGGGGTCTTCGCCTCCTTTTTGGGAAACTGGAGCTTCTTCAAGTCCAACCGGTCTGGAGTCACCCATTCATCCAGTCGCTTGTTAACTTGCCCCCAAAAAATATATATATTTTCTTTGCCGTTAGCAAAAAAAGGCTGAACAAATCTTGCATCAAATAGAATCGTAATATGAAAATATAATTGTATTCTTAAAGGGATAGTTCACTTTAAAATGAAAATTCTGTCATCATATACTCTCATACATCATATACATATATATCATGTTGTTTCAAACCTATATGATTTCTTTCCTCTGCTGAACACAAAGGAAGATATTTAGAAGAATGTCAGTAACCAGACAGTTTCTGGGTCCCATTGACTTCCATAGTAGGAAAAAAATATACTATGGAAGTCAATGGGACCCAGAAACTGTCTGGTTACTGACATTCTTCTAAATATCTTCCTTTGTGCTAAGCAGAGGAAAGAAATTCATACAGGTTTGAAACAACATGAGGGTGAGTATATGATGACAGAATTTTCATTTTAAAGTGAACTATTCCTTTAAGGCAGGTACAACTGATCTAATTGTCAGGTAAATGTTTGATACTCACAGTCAATATAGTGGACATAGTAGAGCTTTCTCCCAGGAATGTCTTTGACACTGAGTATTTCAGCCAATGCTATGAAGGAATAAAAGGATAAAGGAGCATTCAAACAGCTGAAATCTTAAATCGGGTCCACTCATATCAAACAAGGAAAATTATATTTCAGATGAATCCCGTTAGAAAATTTGCCTTTTGGACTAGATGTCAACTATGTGGCCCCATCAGCTGATCGTCCAGCTACAAAAACATCTAGACCAGCATGGAGCAGCTTGAACTTATGTGAAACCAGCTACAAACACAGGCTGTTTTTTTTTGTTGTTTTTTTTTTCTGGATTAAGATTTTAACTTAATAATAAGGAATTAAACAATGTCATGTGTTCACATCACCAGCAGACCACAAAAAACACGTTTGCCCTCTCTCTAACAAAACGTACTATAGCACAACAATGGTATTTTACACGTGAATCTTGGAATATTTCAATCACACACCATTCAGTTGCATATCACATACAGTAAAGCATCAGCTAATACCATCACCACATTGCGTTTTATAACAAATGATTAACGTCGGGTAAGAATAACAGTACCTAATTTAATAAACCGACAGAACAGTTTAATATGGACTGCGAGTCTTTTGTTTACATTCTGTACGGATCTTACTTACGCCACTCGTCTTCATTTTCTTGATTTTTTCGCAGCACGGGAAGACGGCATCCTTCAATGATTTCCACCTATTGGGACATAATGCCATTATAAACGACAGCGACCAATTGCAACAGAGAAATGTTTTAAAACATCACTTAAAATACATAAAACCACACTGACTGGGAGATGCTTACCGAGGAGTCCGCCATCTTGTTTAATCACAGAACACCTCCGGCGCACAGAATTGTGGGTGAGAGGAGAACGCAGGATTGATGCTCCAGGGGGCGCTTGACGGACTGCTTGTCCTACTGAGCTGCATTCAAATTTTACAGTTTATCCAGAGAATCCAGTAGCACCTCAATGCAGTACATAAGATCCAAGGGGCGGAGTTGGATCCAGATCCAAGGGGCGGAGTTAGATCCAGATCCGATGGGCGGAGTTGGATCCAGATCCGAGGGGCGGAGTTGGATTTCCTCTCACTGCATTCTGATTGGTCGACAGGTTCCTAGCGTTTCTCACAGGTTCGCGTTTAAAGTCTGTGTAGAGAGAATGGTGTCGTCTTAGCGGCCCCTAACAAATGATCGTTGCGACGGAAGCGAATCAATCAAAACTAACTTTAGCTGGAAAATAATTTTATTAAAGAACCGCTATGAAGCCAAAACCATCTCCATTTCCTATAAAGTTTATCTCTGTAAAGCTGCTTTGAAACAACACTGTTAAAAGCGCTATATAAATGAAGATGATTTGACTTTTAACAGAAAAACAAACTTGCTGAAAACAAATCTTATTTAATGAAGTTTAAAAAGTTACAAACATTGTAGTTTGTACATTGTGTGAATGTGATTTTTTTTTTTCATTTGGAAAAAGCGTTTAATTATCCCAAAAAATTAATAAGCGTTTAATAATCCAAAACAAAAAGATTGATTAAAAATTCTTACATTTCATCTTCCCTGAAAAGCATGGAGTTCCTTGTTACATGCAAGAATAAATATATCTTAAAAAGAAATGTATTCTTTGATTGGCTGATCTTTTACCCCTCTCAGTAGTCCACATGCACTTTGATTTCAAATATTATAATATTAATAAGTAGGCGCATCTACTTTTGAGTAATATTAAATCAAGTTTAAATTCAAGTAGAAAATATGTGTGCTTTTCCATTGATTATGCAACTGTAAGTGACTCAATTATAGCAGCACTAATTTTAAACTTATAAATGACTTCACAAGGGAATCTGACTTAATTTACATAACATAAGAGCATCTCACTTACATAAATGCATGAACAATTCATTACCAGCACAATTAAATAGGGAAAAAAACGTTTATTAACACACTAGGTAAAACAGACATTTTGAAAACAGTAGGGAAACTTTGAAGGCAAAACATAAGGAAAACCACATTGGGAGCACACGCAGAAATGACACAAACATTACAGGGAAACCACCGGACATTCACAATTAACTATTCATCCTTTCAGGTCAGCACAGATCTGGCAGAACTCGCTGCAGAAGTCTGGGTGGGTGTCTTCACATATTATTTTAAAAAGTTCCCCCTTTCTTCCTCGACCTCCATATCCTGTGGGTTAGCAAAGAAAGCAAATATTTCAATGATCATTATTTTTTAAATGTTTTAATTCATCATTGAAAGTAAAACACTCCATGGCAACAACTAAAATGCATACCTGGAGTGCAGTGTTTGCCTAACCTGGCTAGTGGGTAGCGTGGCTAACCTGGCTAACTAGATAGCTACCTAACTGACAACACCACATGTTAGCTTACCCTAGCTATAAACATATGAACATACCAACAGTATTATCCAAAGCTAATTAGTTTAGCTAAATAGATAGGCCACCTCTACACGTGCGTGCTAACGTTAACGCTACAAACGACCTAACTTACCATTAATGGATGCCAGTTTAGCGGACTAGTTAAACATGTCTTGGTGTTATCAAAAAGTATGGACACTGTCAAAACTTTAACATATATTTAAGTGTGATCATTACTTAAAGACGCACACTAAATTATTAATCTATCTCGACTATATTAGTAATCAAAATGTAGACTTACATTGATGAGAGCAAACAATGATGATCACCGATATGCTGGTTCATCTGGTGGTGGGGCTGAGGCATGGGGGCGAAGTATATATAGTGGGAGGAGTTGGATCTGGATCCAACTCCTCCCAGTGGATTTCATGTTCTGCAGTGAGGACCTTCTCAGAGAATGTCTAGTTTATCATTCATATGTAAGGACTATTTTTTTAGTCTAAACATCTGTATGCTGAAATGTATCATAGTTTAAACTTTTAGACTAAAAATGATTTTAAAATGACAATAAAGTAAAAAATAAATGGATCCTACAATCTTTACAAAATGATTTTCAACACAGTGATCACAAACACCTGTGATTGGTCCATTATAGCCAGCGCAGAGAAAAGTAGCACGTATCAACTAATGGATTGTACCATGTACTGTTGCTAGGAGCCCTGCATGATAAATACAAAGTATTTAAAGGGATAGTTCACTTTAAAATGAAAATTGTGTCATCATGTACTCACCCTCAAGTTGTTTCAAACCTGTATGAATGTCTTTCTTCTGCTGAACACAAAGGAAGATATTTTGAAGAATGTCGGTAACAAAACAGTTAACTGGTCCCATTGACTTCCGTAGTAATAAAATATGACCACGGCAAGCAATTTTTTTCTGTGTATTAACTTGCACGGATTAATTGAAACACCACAAGACTAGTAATATGCGCTAACAAAGTAAATAAGGTCAATTTTGATTTCATGTCGACTTTAATAATGCATTTTAGTTAAGGCGCCTTCAAATCACTCAAGGTCACCATGTAGCCGCAACAATAACAGCATTAAAAGAAGAGATAACAGCAAATAACAATGCCAATAAAATAAAATAAAATAAACAATAAATAAGAGGAGATCAACCATTACAAACATGACAACTTAAAAAATAAAATAAATAGAATAAAAAAAGTACAAGATTTAAGTGCACAAACTAATCATGGAGGATAAGCAATTCTGAATATTTGAGTTTTAAGATTGACTTTTTGGGGTTATCGATCCTGAATTACGGATGTTGACTGGGAGAGAATTCCAAAGCCGAGGAGAAGCACGGCTAAAGGCCCTATGGCCCATGGTGGTTAGGCGAGCAGAAGGTGTGTGGAGGAGACCCAATGAAGAGGAATGGAGAGTTCAAGAAGGGGTGTACGAGATCTTAAAGGTAAGGTGGAATAGCATCACTCCTGATAATATTATTACTGCGCGAAGTCGAAGTGCTCCCAAGTGCTATTCCGCCATACATTATATTTATCCATTTTACCCGCTTAGAAAAGTGCCACATTTTATTTTGTCACCATACTTGGTCGTGTAACTCATGTAACTGTATTTAAATAGGGAAAACGTGGAGGTGTTTGGTCGCTTCTAACTTCATCTCTGTTTGGATCTTAATGAATGAACTGGGCTAAGCTAATGTATCAACTCGTCTTAGTTAAGGGAATAACAGTTTAATATGAAAAAACGGTGGAGTGTTCCTTTAAAATAAGTACCTACTCAAGACAGTAGGCTATGCGATTTCAGTCGCAGCCTTGGTTTCTCCCATCACTACTGGGATGTTTGTGGCAAGGCAGTGTGTGGAGTCCATTACCTCTCCAGTTCTCTCTAAACCTTTGAAAACAGGCCTACAATGAAATCTGTGGTTGTGATTACATTTTAGTTAATTCATTCAATCGTGTTTAAATGTTGAATTCCTAATGCAGAACCAGGCAATTCTTTGCCCATAATTCTGATGAAAGACGTAACAAATTGATATCAGTAAAGTGGTGTATATTATAAAATATATATAAAACATAGAAAATTAATACATATTTTATATTTGTATAATATTACTATAATATATTCTCCATTGTAGAATAATATCCATATATAATTGATATTTAAGTCTCCATCCTTGAAGCATACTTGATTCAAAATTCATTTTAGTGCACAGGATGCTCTTTTTCATCGTCTTCTGTTTGCAATGCTTGTGAAACTAGCATTGTGGTTTCCTGCGCCAAATTGTTTCACCACAATGTATCCTTTTTAACGCTTGAGCTGCAAAGTTGATCATTAGCCTGGCAATACACCATAGTATTTCATTGATACTTAAAAGCCCACCGGCAACTATAGTTGCCGCAGTGTATAGTTGTCAATTTCCTTTTGTAAGTATTTTTCTAGATGTTATCCATGTTTAATGTCTCAATGACATGCAAGCAAACAACCAAGTAAAGGATTTCAAGAAGAAGAAAAAAGGTATTCACTTCCTTCCTGTCACATGAGGCTGTCAACTTCCTACCCCTACTTCCAGGAAGCATGGCGAAGGCAAACCCTCCCAAAGAAAGGTCATTTTCATGTTAATAATAAGATTTTTTGTTTGTTGACATATATATATCTACATAATCATGAAGGTCTCTAGAATCATCCAAACAAAACAAATCTTACAAGAGATCTATAGTTTTTTGTATTAGTCAAAAGTCCAAGCGGCAACTATAGTTGCCGGTGGGCAAATGGCTTGTAGTAATCATGGGGAAATGGATTATACTGTGTTAATAGGTTAATAAATCAAGGTTATTGGTCTTGTTTAGTGAATAAACATAACTTAACCCTTTAAATGACATCTGTATGCACTGTTATTTTTGTTATTTGCCATTTTGTTATTTGTTTTTTTATATAGATGTAATTTTTTCTTCATTCTATTTATTTGTATTTATTTATTTTCATTTAACTTTTTGATACACAATGCCCTGGTATGGCTGCACTTTGTTCTGAACTATGTTCCACCACTTTAACCCTTGTGGGCATTTCGTTTGTGGTTTACAGTCGGGCCGTTTGGAGTCTTTGAGACCCCAGGCAACAAAATGTAATTTTGTTACAAAATAATTGTTTTTTGTTTTTTGTTTTTACAATGTAATTTTATTAATTAATGAATATAGTTTATTAATGTTTATTACTGTTTTTACTTCACATTTGGACATTTTTACTCCACAAATTTATATAAATATATGTAAAAATATATATTTTTAATATATAGGTTTTTATGTAAAAAAATCAGTGTAAGATTTTCGCCCATATTTCGGAAAAAATCACTTTAACCAGTAGATGGCTGCAGACTTCACTGCCATGTAATGCAATTGGTTCTATAACTGTTTGGAATAGTTTGCCAGATTCTGATTGGTATTTCAATTTGGATAGCTTTTTTAATGGCATAGAAGGCCCTTCTTGCTTTCTCTTTCAGTTCATTCACGGCCAAATTTAGGTTTCCAGTTGCACTAATTTTCAGCCCGAGGTATATGTAGCTTGTGGTATGATAAATTTTGGTCATACCGAGGGTGAAATTGTGACTTTTTCCCTGACATCTGGGTCTTTTCTGAAACGTTAGTACTTTAGCTTTAGTTGGGTTAATGTTCAGGGCGCAGGTCTGACAGAACTGATGCAGGGTGTCCAGGTTCTGCTGTAGACCCTCTTCTGTTGGAGACAGCAGGACCAGATCATCTGCATACAGGAGGAACTTTATAGTGGAGTCATGTAGGGTGAGGCCAGGAGCTGCTGACTCCTCTAGGAGTTTCGCCAATTCATTAATGTAGATATTGAAGAGGGTCGGTGATAGTGGGCAGCCCTGCCTCACACCTCGTCCTTGAGTGAAGAACTTAGTTTGTTTATTGCCAATTTTAATTGCACATTGATTGTTTGAGTACATTGTTTTTATAATGTTGTATGTTTTGCCCCCGATACCCGATTCTAAAAGTTTAGAAATCTACAAAGCAAGCGAATATTTTAGTTTTGTTTTGTTTGATGTATTTATCGATCAGGGTATGTAGGGTGAAGATATGATCTGATGTTCTAAAATTTGGTAAAAATCAAATCTGACTTTTCTCAGGACATTGTGCTCTGTGAGGAAGTGGACGAGTCTTGCGTTGATGATGCTGCAGTCTGCAGAACATATTCCCCAGATTACTGCTCACACAGATGCCTCTGTAGTTGTTTGGGACTGATTTGTCTCCACTCTTGAATATGGGCGTTATGAGTCCTCTATTCCAGGTGTCAGGGAAATGACCTACACTCAGAACCAAGTTGAACAGTTTCATTATTGCCGATTTGAATTTGGGGTTTATATTTTTAATCATTTCGTTAAGGATGCCGTCTGGTCCTCTTGCCTTTTTTGTTGGCAGAGCCTGTATTTTATCTATCAGCTCTTTTTCTGTGATTGGGTAGTCTAGCGGATTTTGGTGTTTGCCAATTATGTTTTCTATATGGTTGAATTTTTCATATATTTGTGTTTGTTTTATATTCATGTTTTTCCAGGTGTCTCCATCTTGTATAGAAATTTGTTCATGGTTATTTTTATTCAGGAGATTCCAGTTGTCCCAGAAACTGTTTGAATGGACCGAATCGTCAATAGTTTTGAGCTGATTTTGGATATACTGTTCTTTCTTCTTTCTGAGTGTATTTTTATATGCTCCTCACAGTAATGAAGACGTAAATCTGAATCGTCTGGTTGTCTGTGTTTTTGATTTGCAAGCTGTCTTAAATTTTTCTTTATTCTTTTACAATCCGAATTAAACCGTTTTTCATTCTTTTGCGTTTGCTTATGATTTTTCTTAGTGGTTTTGAGATTAGATATTGTTGCCAGATAATCAAATATGTCATTTATGTTTTCTACAGCCAGATTTACACCAACTTTATTATGAGGATAATCATATTCTATGAAGTTATCTATAAGTAAGCACACTTGGGGGTGGTCAAATGCGGTCAGGTATTTTTCAGTGCTGTTTTGAACCTGTAAATCTTTTTGATGTTGTACAGCTTACTGGGTTGTGGGTGTATGTTAGTATTTTCTGTCCTTTTTAGATACACAGTAATTTGGCTGTGATCTGATAGGGGTGTTAGTGGTTTGACCGTGAATGCTCTGAAAGAGAACATGTCTAGATCTGTGATCATGTAGTCAACTGTTGAGCAACCCTGAGATGAACTGTAGGTGTATCTCCCTAGAGTCCAAGCTCACCCTGTCGTTGACGAGGTACAGACCGAGGCTTCGACAGAGCTCAAGCAGAAGCCTCCCTTTTTTCTCTCACTCACTCACTCACTCACTCACTCACTCACTCACTCACTCACTCACTCACTCACTCACTCACTCACTCACTCACTCACTCACTCACTCACTCACTCACTCACTCTAATCAAAAGACAACAATAAGAATCAGATACATTAGAAACTAAACTTTAAAAAATGAAAGAAAATACCTGACAAGGTTTGACATTGAAATTTAATAACTACAAGATATGGTGTTGTCATTTGAAAATAACATGCCATAAGAATGATCAAAGCTATAAGACAAAAACAGAGAAATCCCACATTCCTAAATGTCACAAAATGAAACACCTCAGGTCTCACAAACCTGTGAAGACACAATAGTGTTGTTGTTGTTGTTTTCAGGTAAATACTCATAAATGGCCATATCTGTGTGTGAATTTATGCGTTTGGGGTTTTGAATAAACATTTCTCAGATGTTTTTTTTGTTGTCTTCATATTTTACCAGTCCATAGGTGCACAGACTTTTTTTCCCCCTCATAGAGCTTCATGGCCGCCTGTCAGTTTGTGAAACAGCTCCTCATTCAGGGTGTCACTCTGCTCCCGTCCTCGTGTGGACATGAAGATGTAGCCGCCGATGTACTCATGGACAATCTTACAATCTGCAGTTACACAGCTAAATGCGATGTTCACATTGCCATCAAACTCAATGGCGACCTGGTACAGAGAGGGAAGGGGTTTATTATTTGACAGTGATATTTGATATCAAGCCGAGAGCTTGGAAGAAGCTTTTGCACTAAAAAAATCTCATAATATACATAAAGACAGATTACCTGTTTGATGTCCCAGTTGACATTCCATTGCCTCATGGTGTTGTATCTCCAGGTTTTCACCACATCTCCAACACTCAGGTCAATACGGATTAAACGATTATTGGCAATGCCGAGCACCTCATCCTTGCGGCAACCCTTAAACCTGCAGTTATGTGGACAGAAATTGTACATGCTGTTTCTGATGTCACTTACAATCTGATTGTAATTGATTATTTTGCTTAGATTCTTTTAGTCAGCAATATTGCTATTATTATTAACAACATTTACTGTTAGTAACATGTAATCTTTTGTCATGCAATAATTCAAATGATATCAAAATGTAAATTGTTTTCTAAATAGATAAAGGTAAAGCGTTACATCAAACAGAATAGAGCACAGTTGGGATTATGTTTCTTTCATTTTCTTAAAATTAGCAATTACATTTTAAAGGGGAATTTCACCCGAAAATGAAAATTCTGTCATTAATTGCTCGCCCTCATGTTGTTACAAACCCATACGACTTTCATTCATCTTTGGAACAAATGAAGATCTTTCAAATCTGAGAGATTTCTGTCCCTCCATTGACAGCTACACAACTACCACTTTCAAGCCCCAGAAAGGTAGTAAAGATATTAAAGGGGTGATTGACTATGATTTCACTTTTTAAACTTTAGTTAGTGTGCAATGTTGCTGTTTGAGCATAAACAACATCTGCAAAGTTACAGCGCTCAAAGTTCAAAGCAAAGGGAGGTATTTGCTTTTAAAGAAATTGCTTTGGAAATTGACTACAACAAACGGCTGGTGACATCACCAACCCTAGAATTTACATAAACCCCGCCCCCTGCACACGATTTATAGATTATCAAGACAGAATATGCCAATCAATGACTAGAAGATAACTACACATAAGCTACATAAATGAATCAACTAACCAATCAGAAATGTCCTGTTGCATTCATGCATGAGTCTCTCCATCATAGTCTAAATCCGGTTTGAACATAAAAGGCTAAAGGTTTGTGACATTTTCAGTGCATCTCTGTATGAGGTAAAAGGACACGAGCTCTTGAAGCTCCGCCCCCTGTGTCGGGAGCAGCAGCTCATTTGCATTTAAAGGAACAGACACAAAACGGTGCGTTTTTGCTCACCCTCAAAAAGTGACAATTTTAACATTATAAAAATATCTGTGGGGTATTTTGAGCTAAAACTTCACACACACACACTCTGGGGACATCAAAGACTTATTTTACATCTTGTAAAAATGGCATTATACCACCCCTTTAAAGTAATCCATGTGACTCCAGTGGTGCAACCTCAATTTTATGAAGCGACGCAAGTGCTTAGTTTGCGCAAAAAACACAATTTACCCCTTTATTTACAAAATATTAATATCCAACGCACGTTCACGAGAGCACCACGACACTTGTGTGTTGTGTTGAAGCGAGAGCAGACGTTGTTGCGTGAATGCGCATTGGCTTGAAAGTGGTAGTTGCGTAGCTGTCAATGGAGGGACAGAAATCTCTCAGATTTCATTTAAAAGATCTTCATTCGTGTTCAGAAGATGAACGAAAGTCTTACAGGTTTGGAACGACATGAAGGTGAGGAATTAATTACATAATTTGAGAACTAACCCTTTAAATGTTCAAGATATACCTACTTTAAGGTTATAAATGGATGGTACATATTTCTGAATATAAATGTCATATTATTTGTGTTAGGATCTGAACCTGGCCCTCATGCATACTATACAATTACACCATTTACCATTACAATGATTCACAGTCTTCAAAAGAAGTGGTGCATGACAGGCTCTGCCTACAAACAAGTTTTACTAAACTCACCTGACTACAATATAAGCGAGGCCAAAGTCAGGCAGAGCCTGCCAGATCTGAAGGAACTTCTGAATGGCATCTGTTAATGAGATCTGAGCTACATTCTGATAGGCCTCCAGGATTCTCACCGTGAGCTGAACAAGAGAGAAAGGGAGAGAGAGAGATAAAGTTCAAGAGGAACAAAAAAGCAGGGATGAAATGTCACACTAAAGACTAATAAATGACCCAGAAACGTGGTACCTGTTTGGGTTTGTACTTCTTCTGGTATCGTGGAGAGACGAGGCTGTGTGTATTAATACTCTCATCTGTCTGAGCTGTGTTATTACTAGGGGTGGTTTTCTGCATGGCCAAGAATGACTGGATGCTCTGGACCTCACTAGAGAAGGAGCTGTCAGCCAAAGTCTTGCCTTTCGAGGCCAGACGACACGCTGCCATCCACCGGCTGTACTGTTGCTCCTACGAACAAGACAGAGTCAGAGTTTAATTGCTTTTTTAAAACCAAACAAAAAGGATTTCTTCTGATGGGATTTGGTAGAGATCCAATATTCCTGGCATGTCAGAAGGATCTAATATTTTTAAGCTCTACAATCTAATTAGACTCACAATGCTTTTAATAATTCATAATTCATTACATTTATATAGCGCTTTTCTGGACACTCAAAGCGCTTTACATAGAAGGGGGGGAATCTCCTCAACCACCACCAATGTGCAGCATCCACCTGGATGATGCGACGGCAGCCATATTGCGCCAGAACGCCCACCACACACCAGCTTACTGGTGGAGAGGAGACAGTGATGAAGCCAATCAGTATATATAGGAGGATGATTAGGAGGCCATGATGGACAGAGGCCACTGGGCAAATTTGGCCAGGATGCCGGGGTTACACCCCTACTCTTTCGAAAGACATCCTGGGATTTTTAATGACCACAGAGAGTCAGGGCCTCGGTTTAACGTCTCATCCGAAGGACGGCGCTCTTTGTCAGTATAGTGTCCCCGTCACTACACTGGGGCGTTAGGACCCACACAGACCACAGGGTGAGCGCCCCCTGCTGGCCACACTAACACCTCTTCCAGCAGCAACCTGGTTTTCTCAGGAGGTCTCCCATCCAAGTACTAACCAGGCTCAGCCCTGCTTAGCTTCAGTGGGCAACCAGTCTTGGGCTGCAGGGTGATATGGCTGCTGACCAAAGAAACACAAGAAACACACCTCTGGAGATTTTATACTGTATGTAAACCCACAGAACTGCGGCTCATTTGAGTTTTTCATGAGTTTTTTTTTATTTTTTATACACAATTCTTTGTAAACTCTAAAATGATGTATGTGAAAACCAGCCATATTAATGTTTGTTTAATTGTACACAATTGATTAATGGTACACAAATCCCAGCCTAGGAAATATATTTCACTGGAAATTTAACATTTAAAACATTATACATTTGATAAATGTATATATTGAACATTTTTATTTGGGATTTACACTTAATTTGATGATTTACATAGAATTTATATTTTACAATTAGATTTAAATTGAAGATGTAGATTTAAGGCCAGACACTACAGGCAAAACTGTTGTTTTTGCGGGCACTGGTCAACAGTGTTGGGGAAAGTTACTTTTACAAGTAATGCATGGCAATATTGCAACTAGCGAGGAGCAGACAGACGATGATCAGGAATACAGTTCAAATGCAGAGTTTAATAAACGTCCAACAGGAGATAGAGACGAGCGCTAACACAAAACGAGACCAGATGAACACGGAGTGAAGGTGAGAAACGGGGCTGTTTACACAACACCGTTTTCAAATAAAAATGTAAAACTTTGTATGTGTTTTGGCCGTTTATTTACACGACAACACCGTTTTGGGTGCCTGAAAATGCAAAATTTTGTAAACTGGTTTCAAAGTGCGTCATGCACATGCCTATTACGTGTTCAGTCTACAGTGTTTCATCGCTGTCTAATGGCCTGGCAGCAGAACACAGCGTTTTCAGTCGTTTTCGTGGATCCGTGAGAATGGGGATCGTTTTGAGAATGTTTAATGAAGTATGTTTACAAGCTGCTTAATTCATACAAAAAATGTAAACACAATTAATTCAATAAAACTAAATTCATAAAACCATCCCATGATGGGAACCCCTAAACGATTCTATATATGAAGCGATTGACAGAACCCTTTAGGGTTCTATATAGAACCTTTACTTTACATTTACATTACACTTTATGTGATGAGTCGCTGCCATGTGGTTGGCTCATTAGAGGTTTGCATTAACAAACAGAACTAAATTGGCCATAGCTGCTCCAGCCATTGAAAAAAAACTAAATTGTCTAACCAACACATATGAATATACATACTGATGTCATAGCTGAGCTGTTGTACACAGATAATCATTGACTTACATGCTCACAGCGCAAGTAGACCTCATTCATGCCCTCTGGCCCGGGTATCAGCAACCTGATGCAAAACTTCTGCCCAGCAACACTTACATCAGGGGCCACCTCGCAACCTGTGTTGATGAGAGACTTGTTGTGCGTCTGTGTGATGAGTACATGCATGTTTTAATAGATGAGCGTGTGATCACCTTTAAGGTTCATCTGTTGAATTGGTTCTTTACAGCTTTCCTCTTTACTCTTGTAGTAGGAGATGGTCGTATCCTTAAATGTAAACCAGTATTGTTTATATCCTTTCAATGTCAGCCTCTTCGGTCTGAGAGAAGGTAAAACCACAGGGATATTAGTCGTAAAACGTGAGGGTTGTTTTTACAGCACTTTTCACAATACACGTGGTGAAAAAAAATCCTCTGGCTACACAGTTTAAACATAATATCAAAATTATCTAGCTGTGTTACTATATTGTCAGAACTGAATATGTGTATATTGAATTGAATTTGTGAATATGTGTGAAATTGAGTTTCCCACAAAAACAATTGAGGTATGTTATGTATGTTGGAGGGGGGCTGGGATTTGTGTCTTACCTGAATATTTTCAAGTAGTCATGTAGTTCTGGCGCTGTCATTGTTTCCTGTATGGACATTTGAGATGTTAGAGATGCAAACATTTCAGATGACCCATACATCTAAGTGACTTTGTGACTATCACCAAAATTATGATTTTGGGATGATTTGAAACAATACTCCAATATCGTCATATGTTATGATAATATGTCTCGAGTAAACAAAAATAAATAAAACTACTTTGAACTGTAACAAGAGTATTCATAAATATCAAGTTTGGGCAAGTTTTCACATCTGTTTTATGCTATTTAATACCATTCATTCATTTCCTGACAAAACAATTGGTCTTTTTTTTCTTTAATTTGTGTTGCTTCATAGATGGTTTTGTTTTCATAATGGTTGTATTGCTGAAATCATGCTTAAAGGTCATCTAAAAGTCAATATTGGGTGTATTCTTAGCATTGTTTTTGTTTCCTTTGTCCACGTGGTGGCAGAACACAGCTGGTTCTCATCAGCCACTGGTTTGTGACCTGTTTTTGCTTCTCTCCTTGTTACTTAATCTATATCTATGCTCGCTCTATGCTTGTTTTGTAAACTTCCCTGGTGTTTATCCTGATCCTGTAGGCCTATCTGTCAGTTTTGTCATGCAATTGGGTTTGTGTAGTCTTGTCCTCGCATTTATTTTTTGAGAGAACTTAAATATGTGCCTGTTCTCTTTTGTTAAAGGCATGTGTGTATGTCATGAAACTGACCAGCATGTCATCTGCACTGCTCTCTCCTTCCATTTTCACCTCCAGGCACTGTAGAGCTGAATCTAGATCATCCATAGCCGGACTGGATGCCACAAACTGCTCTGTTAGAGACACTTTCCCAATGTGGTACTGATGTGACACACACACACACACACACACACACACACACACACACACACACACACACACGCACACACACACACACACACACACACACACACACACACACACACACACGCACACACACACACACATCGCAAAAATATTACTTTCACTTAAGCTTCAGTTGTGTTTAGATAGATCATTGTTCAAGAGTATGATGCATTGATATCTGCTCTCCATCACCTATACCTGTAAGGCAGCAAAGACCATCATCTCTTCTTCAGTGCATTCAATTTCCTCCAGCAGGATGGCCCACCTCGCCTGCTCATACAGCTGTGTCAGGCGCACCACATCAGTCTGACGGGTACATATTAGGTACACATTATTCATCATTTGTATGGGGGAGAAGTGGACAAAATAAACATTATTTATATTTTACTATTTATAAAAAGTTTTTGTTAAAAAATAAGTATTGCTGTTTTTACTCTCTGTAGATTATGCATTTTATGAAAAATACTATAAAAAATATATATATTTGAGGTAGTGACATCATCAAAGTCAGACCTCTTTAAAGGATTAGTTCACTTTCAAAAAAAAAAAATGTTGCTGATAATTTTCTCACCCAGATGTCATTCAAGATGTCCATGTCTTTCTTTATTCAGTCGAAAAGAAATTAAGGTTTTTGAGGAAATCATTCCAGGATTTTTCTACACAGAATGGACTTCAATGGCAACCATCTATCCCAATAAGAAGGTTAAAATCACGTTGGAAAGGTCAAGACATTTTTTTTTAAAATTATAATAAATTAAAACAAAGATGTCGGACGATTTTGAAGTTGGAGGAGAAAATTTTATGAATTTTTTTTTACACAGACAAATAACTTACAGATGACGTGACCCATGACCTTTCCAACGTGATGACGCAATGCATCTCAGAGATGGTACACAACGGGAATTTGTGATTAAAAGTATATATATATATTTTTTATTTTATTTTTTATTTTATTTTTTAAATGACCGATCGTTTCGCTAGATAAGACCCTTATTTCTCGACTGGGATCGTGTAGAGACTTTGAAGCTGCATTGAGACGGACATTTGAACCCTCTTTGAACATTGGGATAGATGGTTTCCATTAAAGTCCATTCTGAGTAGAACAAATCCTGGAATGTTTTCCTCAAAAACCTTAATTTCTTTTCGACTGAAGAAAGAAAGACATGGATATATTGGATGACATCGGGGTGAGTATATTATCAGCAAAAACATTTTTGAAAGTGAACTAATCCTTTAAGTAGAAACAGAATGTTTTATTAAGTTTATTTTTATATTTGCATTGTTAAATTCTGATGTTGTTGACAAATCTGAGTTATCGCTGTTTTACAGATTATCGGACAAAAATATTTAACCTAAATAATGTGATGTGTTGTAATGATATTTACTGGTTAAAGCTGTTATTTGCTCATTTCGCACATATTTGATGCTTATTTGGCCAAACACTATTAGACTAAACAATAAATACAAATACAGTTTGTCAAAAAGAAACACTGTAGCAAAAAATCTGCTTTCTAATTGAGAAACACATGAAGAACAGACTGATGGCGTCATGCCTACCTGTGGTGTGACGTCGTGAAAGCTGTAGTATTTGAAACGCAGTTGCAGTTTATCATTTTCTTTGACTCCCTGTTGTAGGAGAGAACGGGACGAATCCAACCACCTGAGCAGAGATGTTATCATTAAAGCATATTCGAACTGATTGTTTTTACAATGCGCATTGTATGCAACTGTAGCTGGGGTCATGCATGATAATAAATGTGGTACTTTGTGATGGTATCAGATTGGTATCACACTGATGGTATCACATTGATGAATAGACTGAATGAATACCATATTCATGTACCATGGTATTTACATGTTACCAATAATACCTTAAAAAAAGTACTGCCATGGTAAATGTCCAAAAAATATTAAATTGCCATTGGACCATTATTGCTTATAGTAAAATGGTGAGCAGTTCAAGTTTAGAGAATGCACAGTGGATTCAGAAAGTATTCAGACCACTTCATTTTTTTCACTATTTGTCATGTTTTAGCCTAATGCAAAATGTTTTCCGAGACTAAGGGACTGGTCAGGGTAGAAGGAAATCTGAAATCAGCCAAACACAAAGATATCCTTATTGAAAGCCTGGTCTAGAGCACTCAGGACCTCATACTGGGCCATTAGTTCAACTTCAAACCACCCTAAGCACACAGCCACGACAATGCAAGAGTGACTAAGGGGCAACTCTGTGAATGTCATGTATTGGTCCAAACCAAGCCTGGACTTGAACCCAATCAAACATCTCTGGAGAAACCTGGAAATGTGGGTCCTTTATTGGCACCGGTGGTTCAGTGAAGTAGGCTACCTGTAGTTCTGTGAAGCCACTAAACGATTCCACTAAACGTTCTGTATAGTCGAAAAAGATTTTTGCTCAAAGCAAAATGTGAAAAATGTACAGGTTCTGAGTGCACCGTATAGAAGATTTTCACACACGCAATATACTGTATTTCATTGAATTTAGAGGCCCTGTATACTGCATTTTGCCTTTAGCGTATTACTCTACCTGCTGTTAATTTGTGCTTTCTCCATTACATTAGTTGTCCGGTACATTTTAGCGATGGTCTCTGGGGCCGGGGCAGGCTGACTGACCGCCAGCATCTTGTACACAGCCTCAGTTTCAGGAGATTCAGCATAGAAAGCAGGCATGCCATTGGCAAGCTTCAGGATGGTGCCTGCAAATTGCACAAATATATTAAAAAAATTATAATAATAACTAAACATACAAATATTAGAGCAGATTTATATGAACTTTACTTGAGGTAATAAATCAATTGTGCAGGCATTATAATGATGAAAGGTGTTTGTACTGTGATATTCACATAAAAGTGAATTATTTTTTATTGCAACGATAAGATCGATAATATCAGGGACAAATTTATAACTATGCAACAGTCTACTACAGTATCGCATCAGGGAGTGCATTGTAGTCTCCCTGAGGAAAAATTTGATTCATTTGTTGCTATAGGAGAGGAAGAATTTTGCAAACTCATCAAATCATCTAAATCGACAACGTGTATGTTAGACCCTATACCGACTAAGCTGCTGAAAGAGATGCTTCCAGATGTCATAGATCCTCTTCTTAATATCATTAATTCATCTATGTCTCTAGGATACGTACCAAAAACCTTTAAGCTAGCTATGATTAAACCGCTTGTTAAAAAAACGCAACTTGATCCTACAAAAGTAGTCAATTACAGGCCGATCTCGAATCTGCCTTTTCTGTCAAAGATATTAGAAAAAGCAGTATCCTCACAACTGTGTTCCTTTCTTGAAAGAAATGATATCTGCGAGGATTTTCAGTCCGGATTTAGACCGTACCATAGTACCGAGACAGCTCTCGTTAGAGTCACAAATTATTTGCTCTTATCATCCGACCGTGGTTGTATCTCTCTATTAGTGTTACTTGATCTTAGTGCTGCATTTGACACCATTGACCACAACATCCTTTTAAATAGACTCGAACATTATTTTGGCATTAGTTGAATTGCACTAGCATGGTTTAAATCATACTTATCTGACCGTTATCAGTTTGTAGCAGTAAATGAAGAGATGTCTTATCAATCACAAGTGCAGTATGGCGTACCACAAGGGTCAGTACTAGGACCGCTGCTGTTCACTCTGTACATGCTACCATTAGGAGATATCATTAGGAAACATGGAATTAGCTTTCACTGTTATGCCGACGATACTCAGCTGTATATTTATTCAAAACCTAACGAAACTTACCAATTCACAAAATTAACAGAATGCATAGCTGATATAAAAAATTTCCTACTACTAAATTCTGAAAAAACAAAGATTCTAATTATTGGACAAAAAACTTCCACACGTAATAACCTAGAGTACTGTCTAACACTTGATGGCTGCTCTGTTAAGTCTTCGTCGTCGGTTAGGAACCTGGGTGTGCTCTTTGATACCAATCTTTCATTTGAAAGTCACATGTCTAGTATCTGTAAAACCGCATTTTTCCATCTCAAAAATATATCTAAATTACGCCATATGCTCTCATTGACAAATGCGGAACAATTAGTTCATGCGTTCATGACCTCAAGGCTAGATTATTGTAATGCTCTACTGGGTGGTTGCCCTGCACGCTTAACAAACAAACTACAGCTAGTTCAAAACGCAGCAGCTCGAGTTCTTACTAGAACCAGGAAGTATGACCATATTAGCCCCGTTCTGTCAACACTGCATTGGCTGCCTAAAAAACATTGTATAAATTTAAAAATTTTGCTGATTACTTACAAAGCACTAAATGGTTTAGCTCCGCAGTACTTGAACGAGCTCTTAACGCATTATAGTCCTTCACGTCTACTGCGATCTCAAAATTACGGCCAGTTAATAATACCTAGAATATCAAAATCGACTGCTGGCGGTAGATCCTTTTCCTATT